>NC_068355.1:40286617-40623753 GCF_020536995.1 Dreissena polymorpha | reverse complement strand
GGGGGGGCATAATAACAAAAAATCGATCCGCAAGCTCGAGGGCCTTATAAAAATTCATATACTAGTCTATAAGTCCTTTTTTTTCCATTTTTAAAATTGACTGAAAACATTTTAGTGTTAATCCAACTTGCTTTCATCTAGTGGTAATCATACTTACCACCACGTATGTTGTTGATGATTGAACTTAGGCTAAACTCCGAGATCATTCTGAAACGACAAGACTCAAGACATTACTTGATGACCGGAAATAATGGGCGAACATGGCTTCAGTTGCTATTTCGAGGCCGAAATGTGACCCTGTTGTGTCTGATGTAAAATGTCAAGATTTAATAAAGCTGATAAACATTTAAACTAATAATGGGAATGCTGTATTCTCAGAACGAATATTTTAAGATAATTGGATTGTCATTCAAACATTAGAGTACTTAACCACGTGTGCTTTTAAAATGTTCTGTAAGAATTTTACTAGTTGCCTAAGGTTTTTTTACATACATTTATTAATCTGTGGTCGTATGTTTCACGCATAATTTGGGTATTGGCTGTGTGTCGTATGTTAGTTTTATTGAGAAAGTAAAAGATGCAAATTCAAATAACCCCATTTCAAGATGTGCAAATGAAATACCGCGTTGTGAAATTTTATGAGGTGAACACACTGTTAGACACCAATCACTTTAATGTTCATACTTACATAACGAATTCCGTGAACAATAGAACGATTCCTCTAATTAAGGATTTTATTGGCTGAAAGAAAGAAAAAGAATTCATTAATACAAACGACAAATATTGAAGAGTATGTCCCGCACACCACATATATATATTTATTTAACGTACAGGCAAGTTTAGTCACACCCATTTATTTGGAAAACTGATACACGAATTACGCTTTCACAAATTTAAGTCATATTGATTTTTCTTCAGTCTGCTCTAATATAAAATCGTTTCAAATACATCTGGTTAGTAATTTTCATAAGCACAAGTGGTAATATTGTGATTTTAGATGAAATAATAGTTGTGGATGAGTTTGGCACATTAGCTGCAAAAAACGGATTCGTTTGATGGAACCGTCTCAAAGAAACAAACTGGAACACTCATGTCACATTGGATACATTTTTTAAACGAGTTATCATCCCATTCAACATCGGCCATACATTTTTTAATTCATGTCCAGCTTGATTTGTAAGACGATTGATTAATGCCTTTGCTTCGAGCACCACAATTATGGCCTTTTGCCTGTATCTCTAACACACGTTATCTGATTGCCATTATTAGTAAAACTGATGCAATGTCAAAATACCAGGTATTTATAAGGCCAATTCAAAACAAAAGGAGGAGGATGTGTATTTTTTTAAACTTATATACAATGTACTGAAGAAATAATAATTTCGCTTTTTTTCGTTTTTTTCATATGCCTTATAAAATAACAACTACGTGCATTTCTATTGTGAGCAAAATGGGGTGGATAAACAAGGACGAAATCGTTTCAACTTTAGAGACATAGTATTCTTCAACCACAAGGCAACCAGTATTAAAAGGCACAAAACAGTAGTCCCTTCGAGTTGTTTACTGATATTCTTACATTGAGCAACATGCTGGCGGCGTTTGACTCTGTCTGGGATTCTTTAATATCGCACAGCGCCTGGTAATCCGTGAACTCGTGGCTGCGAATATAGCAAGCAGGTATTTGGTTCATCATAACATATTAATTGAATCAAAGTTTTAAGTATTATTTTTAATTATCCAGTGTCGATGCGTTTATTGATGTGTACATTTCCAGAGAGGTTTTACGAGATGCTATTAGTGTTAAAGGTTTGGGCATTTTGATTCATTAAAGTGATGATATTTATAAGCACCGTTATTTATAAACTGCAGGTTTATGTTCTTGTATTCACCTATCGATATAGTATTTAATAGCTATACTCGACTATCTGGTTTGTTCTTTTCGGCAATGTGTAACACCTGCCGCAAGTTAAATACCTCACTATAATAAGAATTCTCCCCAGCTAGATCATCTGATGTTTCACTATGTTTATATTTTCTGCACTGTCAAAAATGCGAGGGTTATGTTTATATTTCGATTCCTCAGAATTTAAAAGAGGTATGAACAAAGCAACTCGTACACACGTTATCACATGTTTATTGAGGCCTGTTGACAAAGTTTCTAGTCAATTTATCAAGTTTTCATTTAAACAAATGCGGGTTTTGACACACAAAGTGCTGATTTCAATATTACAGAGTAACAAACATGTTATCATAAAACTACACTCGTAATGCTCGAGCGCGATGTGAATGCAAACGTCTACATAAATGTTGTTTTAAGGCCAGTCGTCATGACCCTTCTTTAACCCATTTATGCCTAGTGGACTCTTCCATCCTTCTAAATTGGATCAATTTATTTCCAAAATTAGGGATGTCTAGCATATTTATATTTAGAATATTTCTTACTGAAATTCCTTTACGCAAACAGCGCAGACCCTGAAGAGACGCCGCATCATGCGGCGTCTCATCTGGGTCTACGCTGTTTGTCAAGGCCTTTTTTCTAGACTCGAGGCATAAATGGGTTAAAATGTACGGTATCATGTTTTCTCGATGCAAATACAAATAGTATCGTATATCGTACACGGTATTGACCTCGGTAAATTCAAATCAGCATTTAACCGTGCGTTTCTTGATGTGTTTAAGTATACATGATATATAAAATTATACTTAATCGTGAACACAATTATAAAAACAGGAACAATGGAACATAGAATATCAACATGAGAATGAATTGATTAAAAAAAATCGTGAAATTAGCTAATAACTGCTATCCTATTCTTACCCGTAGAAAACACCATTAATGAGGAGCTGCAACATCACGCTATTCTCTACGTCACCGAAGAACTTCCCAACCTGGTCCTTAGGCGTCTTGGAGACCACTATGTAGCCCTGGTTGTCCACCAAGTAACATTTAAACCCCTGTAGAAAAAATAATGTATGCTAAACAGCGAACTGTAAAGATTTACTTGTATGTATATTGTATCACTGGTTGTCGACCGAGTATCAATTTACCCTCCCCCCCCCCCCACCCTCTAGCAGAAAGTAACGCATGCTAGAGAACTTGAAGGTTTACCCATTTATGTCTAGCGTCTAGAAAAAAAGGCCTTGGCAAACAGCGTAGACACAGATGATGCGGCGTCTCATCTGGGTCTGCGCTGTTTGCTTGAAGGAAATTCTGTAAGAAATAGTCTAAATATATTAATAAATATACTAGACATCACTAATTTTGGAAATAAATTGATCCAAATTAGAAGGATGGGAGAGTCCATTAGGCATTACTGGGTTAAATGCGCTAGTATTCATCTTGTTACGGTAGCGCACACTGAAACGAATAATAACTAAATTGAATAGCTGTACGTTTATTAACATTAACAAATATGTTTGCTTGGTTTTTATCAATAAAACTAATGCAGAGAAAAGTTAATAGTTTATATGCGTGATGTAACCATGGCAGTCCAACAGCGAAAAAGAACACTAGAACCACTTTATGTATGAAAACGTTTTGACAAATTTACAACCTCCAGCACTCGCAAAGATTATCAATGTACCTTTAATTTTCTTAAAATAGCAGTATCACTAAAAATCAAGCATATTTTTTCTGTAATTTTGTTAGTAGCACTACAGTTTAACGATGTATACAACGTTACGACCCAACGCAATTCAAGACTTTAGCAATTCTTAAGCTTAAATCTATTTATTTAAGATCGATTGCACCGAAGCTTTATATTTTATAACGGCGTCAGCGCCGGAATAGTCAAAATCGCGTTCCCAGCCACAATTTGTTTTATAAAAACGCTCTCGACGCGCCTCATGCATTGAACCAGTTTCTGGTGCATTTCGGCAGATCGAAAGAAAGCTCTCAATGTAGGGATTTAACTGTGACCTCCCGGTCGCTAGGAAGACGCCATATCAATTACACCACAGCGACGTTCTTCTTACCGCATGAAATTCCCATTTTACATCGAAAAACCGTAGCCAGTCCAGCCTCACTTAAATTTCGATAGTTCTACAGCTACATATTGGATCGGAGTTTTCTAAAGGTGTAAAGATGCGGGTAGCGTCTATTGTTATTAAAAACGTACATTAGTTGCGCAGTTCACTGGCCCATATGACGTCTCTTGCAAGAATCTGGCACTCAGAGCCTCGTACTTCATCTGCATGCCGACCACGCCGGCGACGCTGAGTCTACTACGCATGTTGTTTTCCGCCCGGGCGACAGGCGCCACTATCGTTACCATTGTGGAAACGTTGCTGAACGCTGAACACGTGCGGTGTGAATATAAATAATTTGATTTTGACTAAAAAGATAACATGCCATGTATCATTACCATGAAAGTACCAATGTTATCAGGTTAGAATTTTTTTCTTTTTGACTACTCATTATATTTATAAAGTGACCATTTTCAAATTCAAAACACAGACAGTTTGTTAAATTGAAAAAAGAGAGCTTTTTTCAAGACGATTTATGATGCAAAATAGAGGAAACAGATCAGGCAAAAAAGTGTCTATCAAATGTAAGAATGTGTCAGATCGTTAGATTAGCCTTTGTGTTGCGAGAAATCATTAACCTGATTTTTCTATGTAACAAAGGGCCATAATCCTGCTAAATCGCAAGCAATATATATGGACACGAGATTTATTCTTGCTAAATTGCAATAAAGAGTTATGGGCCTTGGTCAGTGATCTCCCATGATGTTTCCAAGACATTTGTGAAGTTTCAGTTGAAAATCTGAAGTAGTAACAGAGATATTATCTTTTAGATTGCAATTTAAACCTAAATTTCATCTAGCACGCAGAGCTAAACCGGATATATTTAAGTACAAAGGGGTCATTATGATGCATAAAAGCTGTTAGCTAGCTTTTCAACCTCATGGTCATCCCCATAACCAATTGTATATACATCTTCTCTCGTATGCCAACTTTGAAGATAATTTGTGTGTGTTAGTTAGATTTAAACGGGTCGCTTACAACATGTTTCAGCGTTGTCAAACACCAGGCGTGGGGCGTATCTTACAACAGCGAAACTTGGACAATTTTATGTATGTCCTTACCGTGAGGCATATTTACATAACTCCAGCTAAGAAGACATAGAATATTGCTTGGGTCATTATCAGTATGTATGTACTCAAAAACAGCATCTAAAACTGTATTGGTTGGATAAAAAATACTCTCTGTACCTCATATTTACATGTATACACATCAACACTGCATCGTATACGCATTTTCTTGTTGTATAAATTTACAAACATGAATAACTGTGTGATGTATCGTTACAGTAAATCTGTGAAACCATGATTTTCACGAAATTCTTAAACGATTCAGAATTTTCGTGAACTGAATGTTTCACTAAGGGACTTCACGAAATGCAGTTTTTCAGGAATTTCGCGAAAAAATATTGAAACTATATTACACAGTTGAATAAGAGGCCTTTTAAAGGATTCGAGAAATGTATAAACTGTCATATACCCCTGTTTAATAACACAGAGTACGTGTATCTGTAACGCGGCTGCCCCTCCAACATCTCGACGCCTTCCATCGCCCGTCGGTAATAGACGGCATCCAACGTGTCCGTGTTGTTCGTTATAAAACCGCTGAGAACATGGACAACAACACAATCATAAGGCAGTCATTAGCCCGGTTTTTTCCGCGTCGTCGGTAAAAGTTCAATTACTGCGACGCTTTTGAAATTTTGCATGAATCTCATAAACGTTATTATTAATGGTGCGCACGTTTCTTGGAAAACAGATATTAAATTAGATTTAATAACCTTTTCCTAATATCAAAAAAGATATAAGGCTTTATTTGTATAAGCATGCTGTTACTGACAAGAAAATAATGAAATATGATGCTAGAAAGTAATATCGAACCGCCAAGCCAAGACAATCTTACTGACTTTATATCTATTTGAGAAAAGCTTAATGGCATACAAAACGAAGAAAATAACTAAATGGTTACTAATTGCTAGTGTTTAAAACAACAGTGTCAAAACGCTCAGCTATTAGTTTCATCAACGAAACATATTATATAAGGCAAAACTTACGTTGCATCTGTAGATGACGAGCGGTATTTCGTTAATCCATTCCTTGTAGCGAAGAAAAGAAGCTTTACACCAAAACTGCAACAACAAAAAATCGTTAACTTCAGCTCTAAACAAATATTTACTTCAGTTAGTAAGTAATATAAATCATATAATCTTAAATTGTTGTTTTGCAGTTTTTTAGTTCTTCCACCAGCAATGCTTTGACGAGAGGAAAGTAGGCAAGAAGAAACTATGATCAAAATACTCGTAATTCAGTAATTAAACATAACATAACACTGGGTTATGGTAAGCGAAAAGATTAAACACATACACACAAGCAATTATTCTAAGCAAGCATTACATCGCCCAAAATTGAAAACAATAATTTTGAATTTTGGATTTGCTGTCGTCTTAAGATTAAATGCCAACATGTTTATACGCTCAGGTGCAGAAGGTATATTGGTGTCATTTATTTGTGTATGAAAAAAAAACACGAAATAAATTGCTCAAAGTTAAGAGCCAGTAAACTTAAATACTACATAAAGTTAAGCTTGACTGTTAATTAACTAGAAATGTTTTTTTTTCAATCGAACCTCTGCAAATTTTAAGAGTGGGCTTACATCGTTTTCGTCCCCGCAATTACCCCCGCACATGAAAGTTTTTTTAGTTGTTTTATGCCTTTTATAAATTCGACAACAATGCAAGGTTTTTAATGAAAAGGATATATATATATATATATATATATATATATATATATATATATATATATATATATATATATATATATATATATATATATATATATATAGGTACATCTCTAATGAATTACTTAAAAGATAAGAAAATCGCACAAACATGTTTTTTTTTATCTTAAATACAGAATGCAAGACCAACTAACTAAGAAACGTGCTAGTTTACAGACAATGCTTAAAGTAGTAAGTCCCAGCACAATAGCGACGAGGACTTTACTTATAAATTTACCAAAGCCCATACTTAACATTTAGATGTATTAGTGTTAATGTACTCATAGTCAACAATATCATAACGTGTTATTTATATAGTATTTATAAGATTGCCTAAGATGTTTTGAATAACGTATGGATATGTTTTTGCTTTTCATTAGCGCCATCCGTATCATGTTACGTAAATTTTAACACCAAAACCTAAGACTATAAATAGCAGGTAATATGTGGACATATAAATAATATTTTTTTAAACATAATATGCTACTTAAAAGATGTAACAATATTGAAAAAATTGTCAATGACAACGGTCAAATGTGGGAAATAGTCACAGACAATAGTATGTACACTGTACGAATACAAAACGACGTCCACATGTATACGGAGACAAATAGCTATAAAGAAAACATGGCGGCTTGCGAAGAAAATATTTTTACCTTGTTAAATTAAGTTTATCAGGTTCTAAAGCGTCTGACTGAACCGTGGTAACATTGCTATACGATAAAACAGAAGTATCAGAACAAACCTCAATATGAATTAAATAAATTCAATTTACTGAGCTTCCTCATTTTTTAAAAAGACTAATAGTTGTCGCTTTAATTGATTTTTAACATGAATTGAGATTAACTGTTATAATATAAACACATATTCAAATCAAGAAACTACTACAAGAAAAAATCAAATGGCATAAAATAAGTTCATACTTATTAATAAAGAAAAAATATGCTGTAATTTCCTATTATAAGTTTTACTCACCGTTTTTCTACGGCGTCCCCAAAGTGGCCCCATCTTTTAGAGATGTTGTTGATGTGGTAACAATCATGTACAAGGTTCGTGAACAGCTCTTTCTTACCTTCATGAAATAACAAGAGAAATCAAGTGCTGCTGTAACATCAATCAAGAAAAAGTTTTTTATATAAAGTTTCCTCAGTTAGATTAAGATAGAGTGAAACTTGAAGCAATCAATAACACTTGTCTTGGTCCATCTACAGGAATATCTCAAACGAAAACGAAAGCATCAGACTATCAAAACGTTAACTTAAATGGACATGATATATTCACAGTTCAAAATATATTGAGCTTCAAAATGTGTGGATGTATATGACTCATGAACATAAAACATGGAAATGTAAACAGTATGATAGTAAATCGTTTACGAAGGATTTCTACTGAATTTGCGTTAGGGTTAACATATACACATGTACATAACTAAATAAAAATAACCATAAATCTGTTCGCATACATAATGTATTATTCTTTCTCCATTCCTCTAAAAGCGCAGTTTTAAGTTCTTTGCCTTGTAAAGATGCATCCAGATCGCGGCAATATCGCCTGGAAAAAAAAACACAGAAAGAAATTAACACGACAAAGTGTCCTAAGGGAACGGATGCCCCCACATTCCACTTTTGTCTAAAAACTATACTTATATAAAGAGAAGCTGTTTTATGGTAATAAGTGACGTTTGACCTCTAAGCGTGGCCCTGTCCTGTGTGGTCGGGACACGGGTGTTACACGTGACACGTCATGTTAGGGTTGTGTACATATTTACGAAGTTATTTAGGGGAGTTCAAGCTATGTTATTGCCATATTTGATTTTTTTTTTTAATTATGTACCCCTACGTGTGACCTTGACCTTCAAGGTAAGAAGTCACTCGACACGTCGTCTTCTAATAATGGGTATTTGTGGTTAAAAATACACGGTGAATGGCATAGCTTAAGTCCGTGCAAGGTCATATCCGGAAGAAAATAAATATTTGGCCTCTACATGTGACTTTGACCTTTGATTACGGTATTTATTGACCTTTGAGGAAGGGAAACCGGTGTTACACGCGACACGTCGTCTTATGATGAAAGAAATGTGAGCCATTTATAAAAAAACACAACTTTAAAATAATTTACAAATCTATCAAAAGATGACAAAGTTGTGGCTGAGACAGGAAGTTGCACAGAGTAGGAAAGACTCGCAGACGGACAGTGCAACTGCTATATTATGTTTCTCCGAAAATGACAATATTTAAATTTACAGGTCAAAGGCGGTGACACTAGCTTGATTTATTTTTCTGCTGAATCTTTGTGTTGTGTTTTTAAAGACATAAGGTCACTTTCTTTCACTTAAAGAATGTTACCGGTAATAAGATTTTTTATCCGGCCTTATGTTTCTGTAATTTCATCGTTCATATATTTAATAGCCAACTTAAGTATAGAACCTGAAAATAGAAAATACTAGCGGATAATTACCAGATTATCTTTCCTAATATTTTTTTCGTGTTTTATCATTCCTAGAGTATTTATAAAATGAAAAATTAAGAAGAACATTGCCTTTCCAATGCAATTAGTTCCCTGACAATTTTATAACAGCATGGCGTGTGTTATGTACGGTATATTCGCGATAAAATCAAAAATTTGTTTAAACTTCAACATGCTTTTCTCATTACCATTTACGTGACGTGCATGGCCAGCATGTCTACAAACCAGTTCATAAATCATTCCATTACAGTATGCTTGACCTCTGCACGCGATATTTTGATAATTTGGCACTATATTATGGTAACTACGACTACAAAACAAGTATTTATCATTTAAACCTCAACCAAAATAAAATAGAAATAAAAAATAAATAAAGTGTTAATGCCTTTTGTATAAAAACAGTTTGACAAAATCAGGGAAGATATGGCAATAAGACTAATATTGGTATCATCGTAAACGTGTTCATGGCCTTACCATGGGGCGATTTCTACATCAGGTTCTTCGAAGCATTTCTCTAAATCTTCTATAAAAATAACAAATTTGTACGCATTATACTTGATATCTAGTAAAAAGACATTTACTTTAAACATTAACAAAGTTGTAATGAACAACATGCAATCAATACTAAAAACTTTAAAACAATATACATATTTTGTATATCAAACGGATAGATTTTGATTGTAACATAGATATGTTGCTTAATATGTTAACTTTAATTTTAAATTCTAAGTCAGAGCGAAGAGACTATCAATCTACGCAAGTATGAGGTACGTTTTAGCTAATTACGTATACAATAATTGTTATCATTTCATAACATAACATATACCAATTATTCTGCTCGGCAAAAATCCACCCACTGTCACATTCACCAGGCTGGTGGCAGGCAGGGCTATGCCAATACTGAAATAGGATGAACGCACGCCGGGTATGTTATTCCTACTTGTTAATTTTTGGTTTGTGTGTTATCAAGTCGTGATTTTGATACGTATTTGCTTGCAAACTTAAACTACTTACTTTGGATATTTTTTAATGGTGAACTTAAAGGTTATTTGCTAATCACGAGTATCCGTATATCGCCTGTTGTCCACAATTAATTATATAATAAGAATTAAACAATACATTTCAATTAAAGTGCATTTTGTGAAATTCTATGTTTGCTTGATTCTTTGTAAGCTTTCTCTGAATATATAACTATTCTATTCCTTCATAACATTATGTAAGAAGGTGACTTCGTGCAAATGTAAGTGTTTATGTTAGTTTCGAAATAAAACCAACACTGCAAATAATATGAAAATACCTGAAATTCGCTCCCAGTACCCTCTTGTAGTGGATCTGATAACTTCTTTTAACCATTCTTTTCTAAAATATGAAAAGTAAACATCAGAGAAAGCCTCTGTCATACAAAACATTAATATTACTTCTACAGAGATATAAGATTCTCTATTTATATACTACACTTACCCTTGCGTAGTTCATGTTCCCTTTACAATTATTCATGTCGTCGTTTCAAATCTTAATACAGTTAAGTGTTATTAAATATTTGGTATTTATACTCAGTTAAACAAAACATTAATATTACTTATTCATATTTATAAAATACTTGATTCGACCCTTTACCTTGCATAAGTCATGTTCCCTTTAAAATCATGCATGTCGTAGTTACAAATCCAAATAAAGTAAAGCTTAAATAATTTATGATTAAATTAAGTATCTTATTAAGGCATATGTAATCTTTAAGAGACACAAAATCATAAAAATAATGTATTCACACGTATCATACGTATATACGTATTAAATACAGTTTTATAATGAGTTACCATATTGTCAGTATGGCTCCATAAGTTTATATTTTCGAAGCTTCCCATTGCCGTTGTCGACGACAACATTTCATCGATTATCTGCGTAAAAAAAGAATAAAATAACCAGAAACATGGCAACGACATTAAGTTTTTTTTAAGTTTTAATTATTTACTTTAATAAAAAAAAGTGTGCAATCCCAATATGGTCTGCTTATAAGCCTTAGAAAACAAGATCGCGCTAGGATATAAATAATAAATTTTCATGATAATTCATTGGTCTATTACTCAAGGTTTAGTCTTCGAATGCGAGTTTTTTTTAATCTTTTGTTCTTCGCACTCGTGATTTAATTGATACCAATATCTACTTAAAGACTGAGTTATTTAACAACAAGGAATGTTAAAAAAGTATTTCTTAAATGTATACTTTTTGAAGAATTATATCATATTCTTAAAATCTGGATGAAATAATTATAAGAATTGCTCTGCAAAAAAAAACAGGGTGAAATGCATGTGTGTAAAGCGTCGTCCCAGATGCATGGGCTAATCAGGGACAACACTTTTCGCCTAATACGGATTTTCGACAAGAAGACACTTCCTTTAAACGATTAATACAATTAAAGGAGAAAGTGACGTCCCTGATTAGACTGTGCGGACTACAGAGGCTAATCTATGACGTTACTTTACACACATGCATTAAGCCCCATTTTCCCAGAGCGCGGCTCATATGAATTGTTAACAATATGACCCAACAGAGAGTGTGTCAAAGAGTGTGTACATCTTTAAACTGGTCCTTGTTGTCCGGATTAAATACGTCCGTTAGGTCTATGTTTCTGTAGAATGGGTTCATCGTGTTCGCCTTCTAAAAAAGATATAAGATTCCAAACATTGCAACTTTTATTTCTGTTAAATTTGAGGGATGAAACAAGAGATTTTTTGTGGCTATTGAAATCCGTTGAAGTTAATCAAACCCAGTTTCAACCTTTTATTTTTTACTTAACAATAAAATATTATTGGCTGGACGCACAAAGGTTTCCTACCGGTATAAAACAATACAATTGATGCAATTCTTGTTTAACGTTTTAGGGTTCATAATAAAATACTGTCATTAGTTCAACCATTGTTTTATAATTCACTGTAAAACAATGTGATTGATTCATCCCTCTTTTAAGTGTAACACAAATAAACACCTTTGATTTATTCATCTTTGTTTTAAGGGTTAACTTTAAAACTATAAACTGTTTACTATACAACTATTAACTGTTAACTATAAAACTATTCACTCAAAGGCTTTTATAACGAAACACTTTTACAATTTTAAAGTATCTACTTGAGTTTTTGCATACAGTTTTTTCGAAAACAGTTTCTATAAAGCTGGTTTATAAATCATTCATCGATGACGCTCTGGTGACACTTCTGGTCCGCGTGTGGATGTGTTGCTTTTTTTTCTGAGTGTTAAAGTTATTTTTCATTTGAATCATACCCGTAGCCAGGGCGGTGCGTTGGGTCCGTACATTTTTTTACGAGTAAAACAAATTGTACTAAAAGTTGCACCCAACTTTATTCGACGCAAAAACGGTTATTTATCATTTCCCGGAATCCAGTGTGTCTTCGTGTTTAAGCGTTATTTTAATGTTGAATTCAATAGGCTACTGACAGGTCACCATATAAATTAATTTCTCGATGAAGTCATGTCCAGCATAGCGCGTGATTTTTATTTACAATTTTAACCGTAGAATTGTTGAAATCAACAGACAGAAGTTTTGCCATAAACACAAAGTATGCAGACACCGATGTCAATCTTTTTTTCATAGATAATTTCACCACAATATACATCTGAGTTTATTAAGTATTTAACATGTTTATTTATTGTTTGTTTAAAGGGGCCTTTTCACAGATTTTGGCATTTTTTAAACTTATTCATTAAATGCTTTATATTGATAAATGTTAACATTGGATCGTAAAAGCTCCAGTAAAAATCAAGAAATAAATTTAAAAAAGGAAAAGAACATTGCTCGGAGCAGGTTTCGAACCAGTGACCCCTGGAGTCCTGCCAGAGTCCTGAAGTAAAAACGCTCTAGCCTACTGAGCTATTCCGCCGAGTACACATTCTAGACGTATTTTATACCTTATATAAGCAATCTTCGTAGTTTCACAAAATTTAACGACAAAAACAGAACTCTCCAAATTATTCAATCGTTTCGCGTTGCAACGCTTTATAATTTTTAGGTTTTAAAATCGTCAAAAGATGCATATAATGGCTATATTAGAGCATGGTTAATGTTCAGTATTACTGTTTCCTCACAAATATCATAACTAAAACGAAAACTTACGAATCTGAAACAACTTTTTTCAATTTTGTCAATTTACCAAAGCGTGAAAAGATCCCTTTAAATATTACATGTTATGTTTATATGTTTGAAATAATAAGACATTTTCTCAAAGATCGTTAAAATAAATAAATTATCGGCAAAGTCATACAGCAGACCTTATTCATAATAGAAATAACCCAAAAGCAGTTCAAATAATGAAAAAGTATTGTGTGTTACTGAAAGAAAGGAGTGTTTATTAATTTTGTTCAAGACTTGAGTAGAAGTCGGATGGGTACTAGTTAGCGGACATTTTTCTTTCCTTTTATTCCCTTTTGAATTTACTAGTTTCAAACAATTTTAAAACAAATTAATATTGTGTTTTTTTCTGCCAATGAATTGCTTTGTGTGTCTTAAAGATAATATTTGATTCCAATAAATAATAATATTTTATACCGTTCTTATTGTTGATTTTACATTATATAAAATATTAATTTGTTGTTTCATGTGTAAACAAAGTTTGTATCGGATTAAACACCATATAGAATAATGTTTTTCCGTGACTGATCAAAACGGGTGGTTATTGAAAAACGGTAGTTGGGGAATACATGTATGTTATATCATAAATATGCTCTATAACTTCAGTCTCTAAATACAGATAAAGTCACCATTTGTTTACGTTTCATTTTCAAAATTTTCTGGGGGGGATGACCTCCAACCCCCCCCCGCCCTATTGCAGGAGGGGGACACATCCTCCCGCACCTACCCCCTTTGCCACTTCGTTGCTTAATAACAATCGCTGATAGGAAAATTCACATCCCCCTTTTCAAAACCCTGGCTACGGACCTGTGAATATTGATCTTTTCCTACAATAATTTGATCCAAAATCAATTTAGATCTTAAGTTTGATTAAAAAGCGTCTGTGTGCAAAAAAACAACAACTGTAGACCGGCCGATGAAAAAACGGCCATGCATTCTCTACTCACGTGCAACACATGTATTACAAAAGTATCACATCACATATATGTATGTATAAAACATTTAGTTGACGATATTAAAATGGGCGTCCAACAACCACCCTCAACAATGTGTAGACAACGGGAACTTGCATGGACCCTTATTCGTGAGTCGACAATTATTTGCAATGGCATTCAGCTGATATTATGAGTTCCATAAAGTTTCATCACATTTCAGTCTGTAATCACATTTTGATGAGTTGCTAGATGACACTGAGCAATCAGGAACGCACAAACTTAGTAAATTCATGTTCGCTTAAGAATAGCTGTGTACAGATTTTCACTAAGCATAAATATCTTTATAATGTGTCTTTATGACGTTGTTTCTTCAAAATTAATAAAACTAATGAAATCGTGGATCTATTCCAGTGGAATTTCTTAGAAATATTAAAATTTGATATATTATGTTTGCATTCCAATTTTCGAACAAATCCGTTAATAGACTGCGACAAATAATGCTTTATATGTGGATTTGAGTGTAAAACATATAATTGGTGCAGTCCATTGAGTTGATGTTTCAGGAGAAAACCATGCATGATATTGATTATTTATACCAGTATTCTTGGTATTTAAAATATACAGTATTTAATGATGAGTTTTTGTATGAATAGAAACTATTGTTCTCGAAAACACGCAAGCTGTAATGGAGAATATGATGCTGTAATGGAGTGTATGCAACAAAATACTTAATCATATAGCAAACACGTGTATTTTATCACATATGACCAAACAATACAACAACCATAAACAAGTTTGTTTCCAATTACCCGACAGGTCTTAATCTTTTAAGCCGATCTTTAACTCTTTGTGGTGGAAATTCCAGATTGAGTTGTCGTTTATGTTGTTGTTAAATTAAGGAAATAACTTGCTATATTCGATAAGATTATTTAATGTTAAACAGAGATTTTGAAGATCTCTGCTAGTCATTATATATTCTTACTAAATTGAAATTCGCAACAAATTAAACGAAATCACGTTTAGACGACCTTCCTTCCTTACTTGTAAGGCGAGTTATTGGAAACAAATTACACAGTATCGCGTTCTGATAAACAGTATAAAACGCTCAAACATGCCAGAAATGCCCAAAGTCCGGATGATATGAAATTCGCTACCTTTACTATCTATATTGGTACATACATAAGTTAAAACAATACAGAAACATCAACACGTATATAAAATATATGAAACTAAAGGAAAAAAAAACGTCGGAAAGTGAATTTTAGTTGCAAAGCAATACAAAAAATAATGTTTATCAACAAATATAGTTATAACAATTCAAGATTTGTGTTGAGAGGTAAAACACGCATAAATGTTTGTATTGGTGTTTTTGCTGTGTAGCAATAAACGAGATACTGTCGAATTAATCCATGTTAAACTGATGAAGATTTTTGGTTGGAAATAATACATGATTTGTTTTACATAAAATAATGCATGTAACAATTAAAGCTTTATGTTGTGCGGAAAAACACTGATTTGTATACGCATGAATAACCCGCTTTGATTTTGGCTGTGAAATCATACATGAATGAAGGTATTTATGAATACCAATCAAAATGTTTGTTGTTAAACAATACACGATTCGTTCAATTTATCGGAATACATGTAACAAGTAAAGATGCATGTTGTGTGGCTACAGAAAAATTGATAAATGCATGAATTAAACGTCAAGATGTATGCTTGTCAGTCAAACATTAATGTATATAAAGTCATCACTTCTACCTTAAATGATGTATATGAATAAATGATGTGTCTTTTTATTTTACTGAAGCATCACATGATGGATATGAACAACTATGCCTGGAGAAAAAGCAATGAAACACAACATATACTTGCCAGCCGCCTTGGAGTCGTCTAGTATAATTCAAAATGCACACTTGGTAATGTTGATAACCATCAACAAAATATGAGCATTGTTCTGAGAAAACTGGGCTTAATGCATGTGCGTAAAGTGTCATCCCAGATTAGCCTGTGCAGTCCGCACAGGCTAATCAGGGACAACACTTTCCGCTTTTATGGTATTTTCCGTTTAACGGAAGTCTCTTCTACACGATAATCCAGTAAAGGTGGAAAGTGTCGTCCCTGATTAGCCTTGCGAACTGCACAGGCTAATCAGGGACGACACTTTACGCACATGCATTAAACCCAGTTTTCTCAGAACGCGTCTCTTATATATTATATGTTCAACTAGTGCATGATCGTATGCATAGTGTACTGGATTAAAGTGACATACTTTAATAGTCTTTGCGTTACTACATTGCCATATGCAGAGGCTTTTCTCAAGGAAATACCGCGATATATTGAGGATCAGGATTAGAAATTTCAATAAATTGGGGATTATCTTAAAGAAAAGCTTCAATATACAGAAGTCTCCGCGCGTTTCTGTGAAGGAATATATAATCAGGTTACTGGAAAGGAAAAACGCATGTATAAATGTAAGCGGTTCATGTTGCAAAGTATGCTTGTGATTTGCTAGTGTGAGTTTTTGTTTCGTTTTTTGTTTGTTTCATAATTTGTTTTATCAAAAAATGAAGAGCGGCCTCACGCTCGCAGTTTTTGTCTCTCGTAGACACGGCTCTGGTGAGATTCCAATTACTTTATCAGCTTAATATTTCAGCCTCACTTTGGGAAAACGGGGTTTATGCATATGCGTAAAGTGTCGTAACATATTAGCCTGTGCAGTACGCACACGCTTATTAGGAACGACACATTCCACGCTATTGTTGTATTGTTTGTTTTAAGGAAGTGTCCTATTTAGGCGGAAAGTTTCGTCCATGATTAGCCTGTGCACATGTATAAAACCCGGATTTGTTTCCAGAGCGAGGCTTAATTCTATTTAATTAGGACTGCAACAATTTTGCGAATACAGAAGTGCAATACATGGGGAAATTAAATAAACCATATTGAAAGGAAATAAATGTTTATATTTCTACATTAATATTTGGCAATGATATTTTGGTCATTTAAAATTAAATCCCAATACTGGCGATGTGTGTGTGTATGTTTTAACAAGATTCTATAAAATGATATATGCCTCAATCTACCATCATGTCTTAAAAGCGTATTGCAATACAATATTTAAGAGCCACATTTCAATACTCTACCATATTATTGCAAATTGTTCCATGCCTATGTAGAATAAACGTTAGTTCCTCGATTAACTTAAGAGTTAGATTTCACTCTGAACTCACCAGCTTGGAAGTCTTCCAGGAAGGCTTAAAATCGGGATGAAGCAGCACGTAGCCGTTCTCGTTGATCATGAACGCAAAGCCATTCGCCCCCAACTGCAACGTGAAGCATGCAATTTTAGACATTCAGCAAGTTACAACAGTACATGTATACATGTATACATGTATTCTAATTGAAACAGCTAAATATAGTCTCGGCGAACAGTTTTTTTTTAATTGCACAAGCATACAAAATAAAATAAAAAAATATGATGGCGTGAGGTCTTTTATGCATGGCAAGGAATCCATACACATACAATGAGACGAGGAAACGAACCAGCGACAATAACATGAATAGAAGTAATTATACCGCTGACTGCCTCTGAAGAATAAAAATATAACAATGATGATGTACGAAGATGGCGTTTCTTAACTCTTTCAGTGCTGGAGCCGAATTGTGACACATTTGCAAACAGTTTTGAAAGGATCCAAACTATTTGCTATTCTGATAGTATTCTTTGAAAAAAATCGAAGAAAATGCTAATTTTAAAAATTCAGCAGACACAATTATAGCAGACGACAAATTTCCCAGCATGCAAAGGATTAAAAATTGAGCGCATGCGTTATACACACCGATTTCAAGAAATATATGGGCCGCAACAAAGTTTTGCCAATGAGCAATTATGCCAAAACGATTTGTTTACAATTAAAATTATATATTTAAGCTCGATTTCATCCACACCCATAGAGTGATTGAGGCATATTCGAATGCGAAGAACCTATAGGAAAGATCGCTCCCTATAAGGGGTCGCTATTAACCTCCCAATAACACGGTGGATATCATACCTATAAATTGCACAACACACAATAAAATAAAAACGCTTACGTTATAAAACGTTTATAGTAAACCTCTCCATTTTATAACATTCAATTCCCCTACTGCATTCTCACGAGGCTGAAATAACGAGCTGTGTTTTTCACGAGCTAATCGATTTTGTCATTTATGATTACAAGCAAATACAACATATAATTGCCTCAAATCGTGTTGAAAAATAGCAGTTTATTTCGTTTGATTTCTGTCACGGAAATCATAATTCTTAGAAAAACAGAACCAACGATTACACACAAACTTCAAACTCTGATAAAGAAATTAGTTCCTTTATTTGGATAATGCAGATCAAGACTAATGAACAATACGCAACTATCCCAATGAGTTATATTCTTACGTAAATTTGCGGACGAAATCATGACTTAAGGTCACCTTAAGATGGCAAGAACATCTGACATTTATCAATTAACAGGAAATGAAGTGCAAAGGAAATTATAAGTTGTTAGTGGACGTCAGTAGATAGGCAAATTAGCGATATTGGAGTTCTCGAATTAGAAATCATCTCGATGACGTAAACGAACCTCCCACGTTGCTCGCCTCACACATCAAACATTTGTATAGATAATATATATGATATATGTAAGACTACTTTTATTAAATAGTAGTTAAAATAAGCACTTCAACTGTTTTTTAATGTCATAAAACACAAGTAAATACTTGTAAATTAAAAAGACATTTCAAAGAAAGCAAAAAATGCATTTACATACCGCGACCATCATGATGCGCGTTTTATTTCGAGACATAATAAGAACGTTTTACATGAGCTTAATAAGGACTTTTTGACGATGCTGCGAAGCAGCTCGTCTAAGTTATCATACCAACACAAAATTCTTCACAGTGGCGACCTATGTAAAAGACCGAGCTAGTCCGATTGAGATAGCTCGATTTTGCTAATCGGCATACCTCGCTGTTTATCATTGATAATGATAAAGGTATATGAAGGTTACAGTACACTAATTAACCGTTTCACTCGCTGTACTCTCTAAAAAGATACCATAGTTGACAGGAAGACATGTTTAACACTTTTATCTATTATTCGGGTGTTATTATTCGGAGATAATGGTAGGGCATGAATAGGTGTTCAATACTGAATCCCTGAAATATGATAAACTTGAAGACTATAGTAAACCATCGCATTGAAAAATGTTACATTCCACTAAGAAACGGCCGGAAAAAAGTTGCAAAAACAGTCGATTTTGATTTGTGTCAAGTTCTTTCTTGCATTGAAAATGACATATCTTGTTTATTGCATAAATCGATTCCGCTTAAAATGGCCTTTAAAAAAGGTATGGTTATGGGGGTCTCTATGTGCAAAATGTTGCATTTATTTTGGCCTAAAGTTGTCGCTTTCAAATTGAATTATATAGGGAAACTATTTAGTGTATTCTGACCTGAAGATCAGCTATAAATAGGACATCATATTCTGGGAGAAAGATTTAATAATAGTTTGAAAACGTTAAATTTAAATCAGTTATATTCAATCCATTATATGTTTATAGATCAATGAAACAACTATGCATTTTCTGTATTGTATTTGACATTTGTCGTGATTCAGTAAATATATTGCGAATTAAAACGCGTATTATTAATTTTCAACGCGATCATGAGTGTAAAGAAAACGAATTATTTCGAACCTGCCATTTGTAAACGTTGTAGCGACTATGGTATATAAACAGCATAATAGCCGCTTAATTATTGTGAAACTCGCTCTTTTGCGTGCTTTCTCATTTGCATATTTAATAAACTTTATAAACAGAAATTACAGAGCCACATCAGTGCACATACTATGTTTGATAGTTCATTCGTTTGTTGGATATTGTTTGCTATTTTAAACACATATTAGGTCATATCGCGGAGATTTAGTTAACCGTACCATGTGTTCATAGGCGAACTCACGTATTCAAGTGCTATTACGACTATGTGCTCATACCTACTTTCGGGAATCATCATGAAATAATTGCCGTACTTAACGAACAAACATGCCTAAGCTTTTGGAATTAGAGAAAAAAACAATAATCAAAAGAGAAAAATATATGTTCATGCACATGGGCATGTGAAATAACGTCCGTACATATAGCATCATTAACTTAGGAAAGGAAACAACGAAATATAAAGTTTGGTATGATATACATGTGAAATTAAAGAGCATGGTGAAATTAAAGAGCATGTCAAGTTTTGAATTTATAAGCTGAAACGTAATGTTATAACCCACAAACGTTTTGCTGTATCAGAACGTTTTTTTAAGAAAAGCGGTACAGAAAATGCACGTCGAATATCTTTTTAAAGATATTTCTTGTAATATTTGATCGAAAATGTAAACCGCCTCCCAGTTTCGCTGAATGGATCAAGTTCCCCACGGGTACTACTTCCCCGTACCCCCAATTATTTTTTTCGTACGCTACATTTTTTTGGTACCCATTGTTTTCGTACCCAATCTTTTTTCGTACGAACATTTTTGCTCGTACCCCAAAAAAAATGTCGTACCCATTTTTTTTCCTACCCATTTTTTTTCGTAACCAAATCTTATTTCGTACCCAATTTTTTCTGGCATAATTTTTGAACCCAACATTTTCGTACCCATTTTTTTTTCTACACAAAATTTTCGTACCCACATACACAATTGTGGTGATGTAGATAAACTTAAATAGATGCTTTTATATCGATCCTCTTCAAAAGCATCGTCACACCATTACTGTCAGTACTTTGATTTTTATTGACTATCGTATTTTTGAAAAAAAGACATGTGTTTTTACTTTTTAAAATATATTGAATGGTAAATGAATAAAAAATGATAAAACTAGCAATATTTTTTTGTATAAACAAACTGCCTGAAACGGGATATCGAACCCTGGAACTTTAGGAGCAAACGGTAATTCGCTACCATCGGGAGCACTCCGGCTTCAGATATTGCCAGCGTCATTAAAACTATGTGTAAGTAAGTTCAATAAAAAGCGTTAAACCCCATTATAATTGTATCCTTTTCGAATGACGATATGCCGTAAACGAACCGATATATGTTGTATTTTTCTACCAAAGGAGTGTTTTTTAGGTTGTTTAATATAAACTTAATGTTTAATGTTAATTTAATGTTAGTCCCTGATAATATAAACTGCTAAAACCATATAGGAAATATATATAGGTAGACAAATCCTGATCACTTAACGCATGTAAATTTTCATGCCTCAGTAATTATCATGAACAGTTCAAAATGGCCTGCATGATAGAAAATTTGACTTAAAGAACTTTGAGGTGATTTAAAATTACGCTTACATTCCTAGTTGAATCTAAGAGTTTTTTGGAAGATTTCATTCGGTAAAACTGTGAACAAGTTCATTTTTACCTTAGTCGGTGAGAATGAGTTTCGTGCAAAAAGGTTCTTCTTCCAAACTACGATTTGAAAAGCTAACACATAAAAATAAACACCAGAAACAGAATTTGCTAGTGTTGTTTATGACATGACATGTTTAAATACAGATACGTCAGAAAAACACACCGTATTATAAAACACCTAACATGTAGTTCTCACCTTTGAAGAAGGGGCAAGATCTTTAAATGATGACACTGGAATGTCTGTACCCATGACACCTAGAAGGTTGCCCTCTCCATGCTATAATAACAATTCAAATAAACTCCATTAAGTGCCTCCACAAATATATGTCTTATAACAGCACTATGCTGTCGTAATTCGATAAAAAAAAACTATTTAACTGATTTTCTCTCTTGCTGTAATAATTACGCAATTTATTTTCAATATATGCGATCATAAAAAAATTGGTCCAACAAAAGCAGTATGCCGTAACATTTCAAACACACATTGTATTAAACGACGAATGCCTTTCTCTGGCCATAATAATTGTAACATGTAAACTACAAGATTTAGATTCAGGCAAAAACACTAGTCTTGTATGATGTCCTATTTCCAACATTATTGTCAAAATAATTAAATTTAGAAATTTTTCTACAATAGATACGATTTTGAAGACTAATTTTTAAAATAATCCAATTTGTACTGCAATCCTAGGAAAACGCCAAAGGTCAGTCTCCTAATACATCTACATTCATTAGTAAATACATTTAAATTTTGAAACAGACACAATTGAAATTCTGTGAGCATGTGTCTACTACAGCTCCTCTTTAATTAAAGCGTATACAGAAATCGAATGAATAAATGAGTTGATTTCAAAGATAAATGACGTCTCCTCATAAACCGAATGGCATTTCGGTTTTGAGCAAGTATAAATTCGCACATTCAAAAACAATGTCATACGCTAGCAAATACAACATAAAACCGTAAAAGTATATCAAAACCATCCATACGCTGTATATGTTATATGAAATAAAATGTTTAATTTTCTTCGACAAAACAAACCGTTAATTTACAACTGTTATAAACAGTGCTTGTCAGATTTTACCTGAACAAAACATGCATATATAACGAAATGCAGGTTAAAATACTACAAGGAACAAACCGTTTCGTTCTTTGTGTCAAACACTGGAATTGCAACCGATGTCATAAACTGGAGACCCTGGAACAAGTTATTTTATAAACTCTCTGTGGATGATAAGAGACGAATTCCTTTTGTGATGTTAGTTACATTTACAACAGAAAATTGGTACTTGGTAGATTGAAAAGGACATAGAAGTTGCTAGACCTATATGCAGAAACAGTCCCATTTTCTTATATCCGATTTACAATACTTCTCTTAAAACCTGTGACAAATTTCAGCTTTTTGAACGATAAACGTGTTAACTAATTACACAGCTGGAATCGAATCTTTTTAATTTAGCATGAAACATACTGACAAATTATTCACAACCGAAATAGCGTTAATTTGACTTTTGTCTCGGTAAACAAAATGATGAAACGCCATATTTCGTGTGCGTTGTATAAGCATTTCGACACATAGGCAAATCAACGTAGGCCCATTAAATATTTTTCATGTACATGTTTTGTTTTGTCATCGTTTCAAATGAAAAATCGGTACTTAGTGACGTTGAGATCTTGAAATTTCTCCCTATGGATAGATCCAGGGACATCACGGCCGCTAGGCGGACACCATCGCCCCATATTCACAACACCAGAACGATCTTAAGATTTCACATTTGAGGCTCGCTCTGGGAAAACGGTACCTAATGCATCTGCGCAAAGTGTCGTCCCAGATTAGGCTGTGCGTACTTCAAAGGCTAATCTAGGACGAAATCTACGTAATGCATTAGGCCACGTTTTCCCAGAATGCGGTTCGTTTTATCAGATTGATGACTTGAAAGTCTGCATAAATACCGTATCTTTGTTCAGATGAGACATGTGGTCCTGGTAGAGCGAGGAGAAGACCAGATTGTGGAAGCGGTTGATCACCATCGGTCGACTGAGCACTTTAATGTAGTTCTGCAACAAGGCGGACAAATGCTTACAGACCGACAGAACTTCAATAGACGTTATGTTGTAAAGCGGTTAGTAATATCATGCAACAGTATCGTTACGTTATAACTGACTGAGAGTTTTAATATAGTTTAGAAACATTAAACAGTTTGATCAGTAACTTCCGACATATTTGACGTCTTATATACAAAGTCGAAACGATTTCATAAAAAAAATGCGTCGACTAAGACATTGAATATATATTGTGCGACTCAGTCAAAGTGTCCACGATAACAAATCGCAACTGAGAATCTAAATCTCAATCTGCCACTTCGATAAAAAATTTCAACATATCGCAGCTAGACAACCAAGGAGCCAATGAGCTTAGTGCAAGAATTTGAAGTGTATTAGAGCTCTGTAGTCCCTCTAAGTACCAAAAGTAAGTTTTGCAACCGGGAGAACGGTTTTCCTACAAACTTGTTCACATGAACTATAAATATATTCGTTTTAATATATGCTCATCCTAAGGTAGACAAATAACACACAAACATACTGTGAGCTATGAAATATAGTGTTATGCAAAAAAAGCTTATCAAACATACGGTGTACGTCGCAATTTAATATGGTTATGCCTAAGGATGATACAATTCATTTAATGCAATGTAGCGTTATAGTAAATAGAGCCACTCAGCATAAATGGATCAATTATATTGTAATACGTTGACGTATATATTTCAATGTTGCACTGCGATACTGACCGGTTTGCGTCTTTCCCCAAATTCTGTCGACATAATCTTTAGATATTGAACGATAATCATTTTCATATACAGTATGTTATGTCACAATTTCAATTCAAATACATATAAATAAGACAAAAATCAATATCACATCAATTACAATTAACCCACGTTTGTCTAGCGTCTACAAAAAAGCATTGGCAAACAGCGTAGACCCAGATGAGACGCCGCATGAGGCGTCTCATCAGGGTCTTCGCTGTTTGCTCAAAGGAATTTCTGTAAAAAATCTTAATATAGAAATAAATATTCTAGACATCACTAATTTTGAAAATAAATAGATCCAATTTGAAGGATGATAGAGTCCACTAGGCATGAATGGGTCACCAGTACTCACCTGTACATTTTCTTGTACGTCAGCCAGAGAATGTATGTGCGAGTAATAACCTAAAAGCAAGTGTGATTAATTAAAAATGTAATACATAATGTCGTTGTATGCATTAAAAAAATAAAGAGTGAGATGGACGCACGTAAAAAAAAATTATTTATGGAAATCAGTTACACTAAATTACAACGAAAGCTGAAAGTACGTTTAACTCAACATTGACACTCAGACTGAAGCGATGTAACGTTGTGTTGTGTGTATTCGCCATTCGCCAATATTGTTGATTTTTTTAAGGCTTCTGTACTTTCAATACATCATCGGCAACTGAGTCTGACTCGAGTGGTGATCATCAGTAAACTAAATTTATGCGTCTTTCGAACAGCCTGGACCGTTCAACCACATTGTATATTCGTGTTATTTCTCGTGCACTGTTTATCAGTATCGCCACTGCAAACCTTAAGTGAGGCTTTTCATTTCTTTCGCACGACTGGCTACACAGATTGGCAGGACCTTGAGCGATACAATCAAATTCAGTACGCTTTGGCCGTTGCTCCATTAAAGGGGCCTTTTTGACGATGCTGGAACAGCAGCGTCCAAGGTTTGATAACCAGTAAAAAAAATCTTCACAATGGCGACCTATGTAAAAGACCGAGCCAGTCCGATTGAGATAACTCGATTTTTCAGTTACTTCCCTTGGCATTCGCCACTGCGTAGGAGATTGCTCGTTGATTTTTATTGATAACATTCTCCTAGTAGAGTTGTCGTTCGTGTTGATAAAGGTAAATATTCATGGAACAGCATATCCTGGGGAAACAGATTCAATAAGTGTATCAGAACGTTAATTTCAAATTAGTAATTTTACATTCATTTTATTTGTATGGACCAATGAAACAACTATATATTTTCTCTATTTTGTTTGATATTTGTTCTCGATTTAGTAAATAAATTGCGAATACAAACATGTAAAATTAACTTTTTACGTGATCACAAAACTAAAGAATGCGAACGATTTCGAACCTGCAAATTGAAAACGCTGCACTGCTATGATATATATAGATAAAACAACATTTTTTTGCGTAAATGTCCGTCCCGCTAGCGCAGTGGTAAGGACGTTCGCTTTTTCACCTATACGACACCGGTTCGATTACCGCTCCCGGCGCAACGTTATATTTTGTATGTTTTGTGGTCACCATTTCGGACAGGTGTTTTTTTTTCCGGATAATCTCATTCCCCCCCCCCCCCCCCCCCCCCGCAGCATTTGACCATATATAAAATAAAAAAAGTATTTCAGTACAAAACAAATAGCTGGAAATTGCAGCTATCATTCAAAATTCGTCCCAACTGTCGTCAATCTAATCTTATTAGGTAGGAGTGCTGGACAAATCTATCTTACATGAAATTGCAAACGAATACATATTTCTGTCTGATGTTCTATCAGCATGGTGTGATGTCACGCATAACCTAGAAACCCAAACAAGCAGTAAAACTATTCTATGGAACAATAAAGACATAACTTCAAACAATAAGACGTTTTTCTATAAAGATTGGTTTGAACGAAGCATTAAATATGTCGACCAATTATATGACTACAGAATTAAGGATTTCTACTCTTTTAATGATATATGCTACATATACGGAATACCTTCAAATAATTTTCTGAAGTACTACACATTAATCAAAAGCATACCCATACATATTAAATCTGAAATCAATACAAATAATACACCATGTACTCAAACAACATTCGTAGAAAATATACTTGGAAGAAAAAACAAAACAAATAAAATATTTTACACACTACAAATTAAAAACCCAACAGAAAACTCAAAAACCCAAAATAAATGGCAAGTCCTTTTCGGAGTACATGAACTTAATTGGAAACACATATTTACCATGCCATATAAAGCAACTATTGAAAGCACTCTGAGAAATTTTCAATATAAATACATACATAGAATTATAGCTACAAATAAATACCTCTTTAAATGCAAATTATCTAACTCAAATCTGTGTGACTTCTGCAGTGAAAACATCGAAACTATAGAACACCTGTTTTGGGAGTGCAAACACATCCAGCCTATTTGGAATCATTTAACATCTTTTCTTGAACAACAGCAACTAAACGTTAAATTATCTTTCTTAAATGTAAGTTTCGGAATTTACTCATTGAAATCAAAAGATTGTAATAATATTGTGAATTTTATTCTTATAATGATGAAATTGTTCATCTTTAACATGAAGTTCAAAAAACAAGTACCAAATTTTAATTGTTTTATCCATAGTCTTAAACTTAAAGTCCAGATTGAGAAAGAAATAGCCCTCAGTAATGACACATTACAAAACTTTGAACAAAAATGGAATCGGATTAAATTCTCATGATGCTTGTCCACTTATATACATTTCACTCTAATGTAAGTTATCTTTCTAAAATATTTTTGTATGTTTTTTTTTCAATCTTATAAGATCATTTTGAATATACAACGAAACACACAAGTCCAATATGCTTTCTTCCGACTTTATACAACTCATCATTTTTCATAACAATTCTTCTATTATTTTTTTCTTTTCTCTTTAAAAAAAAAATACATATTAGCATATCTTGTATAACATGTCTGAACTTTATTGCTTTGTACAATCACTATGTTGTATATATTCATGTATACATTGTATGTATTATATTGAATAAAAAAAAAAAAAAAGGAGTGCTGGACACACTCCGGGTCCCAACATTATGCAGCCTCAGCGCGGAGGTAACTCATTACCTTGGAAAAACACACACTGGGTGCAGCCTAGGCGCGTATAGACTCAAACAAGGCAACAAACTCAAGTGCGGGCACAATCATTTAAAATTTACATTTTGAATACGATATTCTAACAGAAATTACACAAACACCTAAGTGTACATACCGTGTTTGATATTTCGTTCGATTGTTAGATTTCAGCATATACATGTATAAGGTCATTTCGCTATAAGTTAACTTATCCATATGTTCGTGTGCAAACTCGGATAGTCAAGTGCTCATACGATTGAGCTCACATGGTCCGGCTATGTGCACATACCTACTTTCGAGAATCATCATGAAGGTATTGCCATACTTAATGAACAAGAATGTGACCCGCCTCCCAGTTTCGCTCAATGGGTCAAGTTACCCATGGGTACTACTTCCCCGTACCCCTAAACTTTGTTTCGTACCAAAAATGTTTCGTACGCAAATTTTTTCCGTACCAAATTTTTTTCGGTCCCAAATTTTTTTATCGTACCCAAATGTTCGTATCAACATACACAATTGTGGTGATATATATAAACTTAAATTGATGTTTTATATCCATCCTCTTCAAAAGCATCGTCACACCAGTACTGCCAGTACACCTTTTGGCATGTATTTGAGTTTGTCATTAAATGCTTTATACTTATTAATGTAAACATAGAACCTAAAAAGTCAAGAATAAAATTAAACAAAGTAACCCTCACCAGGGCTCGAACCACTAATCCCTCGAGTCCTTGCTGGGGTAAAAGTCTAACATGTGGACAACTCGGCCATCCGTGCTGATATAATAATGGATGTATTTTATACTTTATATAAGCAATCTTCGTAGTCTTCAAAAAATAATGACAACAACAGAACTCTCCAAATTATTCAATCGTTTCGCGTTGCAACGCTGTATAATTTTGAGGTTTTTAAATCGTCAAAGGAAACAAATACATGTAATGGCTATTTAAGAGCATGTTACATTTTTAGTATTACTGTTTTCTAACAAATATCATAACTAAAACGAAAACTTGCGAATCTGAAACAACTTTTTTTAATTTTGTCAATTTTCCAAAACGTGAAAAGGCCCCTTTAATAAGCATTTTCACCGGTTATTGTAAATTGTGGAAAAAAAAGTATCGTTCCTATGAGAGCAGGCACACATTTGTAATTTTGATACGATTAACTGCTTTAAAGGGGCTACCTGCTTTTGCAATAATTACCGCGCTCTGACATTTAAGATCCATGACATTAGATATCAGTAAAATCTACGACATTCAAGTTATGTAAGCACAGCACTACAAGCTTGTTGCATTCTTCAAATGAATATTCCTAGTTGCTCTCAAATATCGGCTTCATATGTCTAGTAATTTCGTCTTGACCACGAATGCAAACGGATATACAAATGCGATCAACGAATAAATTAGAACCGGTAAATTTCTTTGTTTGCAAAAGTGGAAGGCGCATTTGCAGAAAAGCGAGTGTTGGCGTGTGATATGTATTATAATTTCAAAATCCCACTTCCTTCGTTTTTGTCACTAGATTTAAGTTTAATTATAGATATTTCATCTTTAAGCTGATAAGAAAAACAGCCATATTTGGTTGTGACCATTTAGGTAATACTTATTTAGGAACTATTGGACCAAAGTTGGGCACTTATCAATCAACGAAAACTAAGACACTAAAGACATCGTCTTTCCAAAAGAAACAATGACGTAAAAGAGATGTCAGTATTTGTTTTCAATTGAACTCGAAGAGAAAACTGTCTACAACTCTTACCATTGTTAGCACAGGCCATCCAACGGACTTCCCTGGTATCGCCTACCTCATGCCCGAGAAGGAACGTAAACACACGCGTCTGAAAATGGTGTGAATCAGAAAGTTCAATTATTAATTCGCAAGAAGAGCAACTAGTATAAATAACATTTGCATTTTTGTGAATTATTGATTTATTAAGGTTAATTAATTCCAGTGATCCAGATGCAAACATCATCAAGATAAACATTCTGAGAATTATTCTTGCTCAGGTGAGCTAAATACACTTAGTACATTCAAGGGTGTATAACATAAGTTATTCATTTTCATTATCATTGGTTTAATTGAATGACCACAATTTTAACTGTGATCCTTCTCAATGAATAGCTTAGAAATATCAATAGTTTCCCCATCCGTTCTGATACAAATTAATAATACTGGTTCACTCATGTTTATCATGGAAAAGTGTTTTGCTGAAGGAAACATACACCGTATTGCACTATCAATTTGCGTGAATGAATTTTGGCAAGGCATATGATAAATTGTTTTCATTTGCCAGAAATGTTTTGTGTAAGTGCCCATCACAGAAACACGTATGGCTGCGCGCAAATGAAAAGTAAATATCACACAATTTGCGAAAAATAAAACCCAATGAAAAGTAACGGTTTATGTAGTCATATGCAAGTACTGACAAATATAATCAAAGTGAAACGATGACTGTGCTAAACAGAAGGACTATTTTACTACACCACAATGCCCTCTATTAATGGGAAGTGAACAATTTTCAACAACCAGCACTACACACTATAAATGAGCGAAAGCATACACAAATGAAAACGACAACTTTAACAATCCGGGAATGGGTCAATCTAAAGTAATAGTGAAGAAATACCGGTTTGGAAGGCCAGTTGTACTTCTCGAACACGTTGGAGTAATGTTCCGGAACACCGTCGGTAATCAGTAGGATAGCTTTATTGCAAAGGTCATTTGGATAGGCCCGTTCGGATTCCTCTCTCTGTTTAAAAACAACAACAACGTGATACTATTTAAATGTGGAACATTCATACAAATCAATACTTGATTTTATTGTCAATATGCACATGCTTTTGACAGGTAAATATAATGCGGATTACATATAATAATTTTATTAATAATTAAATCAAATGTTAGAAGAAACTATAAAAGCTGTGAATTAGAAATATTATAACATCAACTACAGAACTTAAATCAATAAAAAAACCAATGCCATTTCATGTCAACATAAAAGATGTATATATGCTGCATTTGGATCAATGATACAGAAAAAACACAACAATATACAAATTATAGTATTGATGATTTTCTTTCTTGAGTTAAGTTTTTAGCCGGTAGAATTATCTCGGTCAATTTTTCAAGTTTTTCACGAATGTAGACGATATTTAAATAATGAATATCGTGTAAAATCTGTGAAAGTGATACAAACGTGTTTTGATAATATTTAACTCGAACGCCATGTTTTATTTTTAGCATTTTATGACGCTTTCCATGATGTAAAAATATGCACAAGTATATATATAGAAATTTTTACTTGTATAGCGGCCTAATTTGACCGTTAATCCCCCGAAGTCGAAACATCATACAGGAATATAATTATTTTAGCAAGTTGAATCCTTAAATTCGAAATACATCACATATGAATATTAACAAGATTATTCAACGATACACCTATTATATTTAATTAGTGAAACAAATCAAGAAAGACAATCTAGAGCTACATTATATTTAAATATTCTAAAGAATATTCTAAAATTCTGGTGAATTTTAACTCTAGTCCTACTCATGTTCAAGCGTAAGAAATAACATTAAGAAATAACATAGTGGAAACAACATTGAGCATTCAAAGCATGATTGCAAATAGAATTTCGACATGTGGCAGAGGCTGCATCTATAACGAAGACACACAGCATTAGAGAATTCTCACACATTAAATAGTACTCTTTAAAGCCTATCATTATTCAAACATTGAAAAATACTCTTGCATAAACTTGAATAAACGCTATACACGGTCCCAATACTTACATGGTTTCAAATAACATTCAGAATGTTTAAAATATGGTTTTTACTGCAACTATTTTAATTGTCAAACATGCAAGCATTTTTCGATGATTCTGCAAAGGTTATACACTGTCAAGACAAGGATATAGGACCCCGTTTTCAAACGCTTGTTTTCAAAACGAAACGAAACTCATATTCAAACATAGGTTAAGCTAAATACAACAAACAAATACATGTTTCAGTAGTAGAAACGCCTCTTCAAACGCAAGGCCGAAGTTTGCCTTCTCCTTCGTCTCCTTGTGCTCCTCGACGAGGTCGAGCACTGCTTCCTTGTTCATTATGTTTGCCCGCATCATGGTTTGATTGAAACATCCGTCAATGTATCGCACCGTGTTTGAAAACTAAGGTAGAAAGGAAAGACTGCGGTCTATAGATCGCGCCTCCATGACCTCTATATATCACATCTTGTTGGAAAACTTAAAGGCAAATGACAATCAAACACCCCGCACTACTTATGTTTACCCAGACTCTCTTCAATGCACGTTACTGCACTGTTATTCATCAAAAGCACTACATATGAAAAAAGAACAATTTTGTTATGAATAGGGTGTTTTGTCTTAGATTTAACACCTACCAAGATCAAATTAAAGTAATCGTCGTCATCGAGTGTGTTTAGAATATGCTTCACGGTACTCTTTGCGATTTGCATCAGCTGCCCTTGCATGCTGCCGCTGACATCGAGCAATATGATGACGTTCTTAGGACAAGTGGCCGCCATGAGGTACCAGCTCCGAACCCGACAGTCAAACGTGTCGATACCCAGTTCCGCATTGTTCGTTGGCCATTTTAAGCCTACAAATGTAAGCTTTCGTGGTATTATTTGTCACACGGCTTCTTCCTGACCTTTCTTTCTAATGCGGTATGATACAGGATCCGTAAATTGAATATCGAGCTACGCTCTCGCCGAATATATATTTACTACCATGTATTTTACGAATGGTAATGTCAGATACCAGGGTGGTGTACAGACATGCAAAGAGATTAACTCTTAAACACATGCTAGCTTGGAACTCGACAGCCAATAAGATCTTTGACTAATTCCCCGATGTCTTTTCGTTATTTTAGGCCCGGAAATCATATATATCACGGTAGAGTAAGGATATTGTAACGAATTTACACAAAACTGTTTCGTTATGGGCAACATCGATCCAAATTCATTGTTCTTGCTTAGTCATTTTTATTCTGAAGACTTCAATACAACATGGTTAAACGAATCTAAATATGTATACTCTTGCTTTGTAATCGAGAAGTAGTTAATCGTTGTCATTTGGACATTTTAAGTCTTTAAAGCGGGTATATACGATCTTGTCAAATATTTATTAATTAATATAAAATGTGTAAAAAAACTTATTATACATATATTTCAATATAAACTAAAACAAAAGTTAAGAAGAACATGTGTCGAAAAATGCTAAATAAGCCATATATTTAATTCTGAAATCGAAAAAGGCTGTACAGCCGAATTCGCCAGCATGTATATCATGCATGTACGATGTGAATCTAAATTTAGTTTAACGGTTCATTTGAAATTCCTGCAGCGATATCGATTCATACGACACACGAACACTTACTTAAAAGACGAATGCATCGGTTATTGTAGGAAAATAATAACGAATTATCTTCGTCACAATCGGCTCGGGGCGCTTATTTGTATTTGCTGTATTTTATAAAATTCGTCTTAAATGTATCATTTTTCTTGCATATTGTGTGTTATTATAACATATTTGTATCAATATTTTACAATTCAGCACATATAAAAATCGTATATACCCGCTTTAAGTCTTAAAGAATTTGTCTCAGGGCAGCGAACACATTTACAAAAAATAGTTTTAGACATGCAAACTGTATTGCTGCTTTGTATGATCTTAGTGAATTCTAACTGCTTATTGTAACAGTGTGTTACCCGAATAAACATCGCTTGAGGTCTTATACGTGTTGATTCTAAATTCCTTACGGTCACTTTAACATTTTTATGTCTGGGATATAAAACCGTGTTCATAATTGCGACGAACTAATGTGTAAATTAAACACTGCACCATCAAAGCAAGCCATCATCATATGAATATAAATTTACAGCTTTGCTGGTGCCGTCATCATACCAGCAGGAAAAACAAATAGTTAAGCATTCGTTTATACATAACTTTTAATTTTAAAATTCTGTATTAATAGTAATTAGAAAATTAGAATATGCGAATTCGTATTTTTAAATAATTTTACCAAAAAGACATGTACTGAGTCTTTGCCATGTTTAAACGATAAGAGCTAGAATACACATACAAACCTGAATGCTAGAAAGAATTATTGTTTGTGATATGTACATACACATGAATGAATTTTTGAAAAGGATTTTGGTAGAATTGATTCAGAAAGAACTGTGCACAGACCATACTTACCATATGACGCAACGAAATACACAGTTTTAAATCGCTACTGCTGTGACTGGGATATATAAAAGCATGGCCTATGTACAAAACATGCACATGAAGTCGTCGAAATAATAAATGACATTGTCCTTTATATTCAATAAAATCGGGCTAAGGAGAACGAGCACATAAATCACCCTTGACAGAAAGCAAGGGAACGGCTCCAACTTTCATAGAAGGACATGCTAAATTACCAATTATACAATAAAATGGATATAAAACTACACAAACATTCCCGAAACTATTCAATAAAACGCAAATGCAATATTATAATCCTCTAACTGTACTGTTATAAATGAGAAATTACAAAAAAAAACAAATTTGCCATTTAATAGAAGGTTGCATATTAAATTTGTATACTTCAACGATACCTGGGAAAACACGAAAGAAGCCGTCTGAGCTGCAAAAGTATTGCCACTTAATCGTCGGGTGCTTTTTCGTGTTCTCTTTGAACATATCGTCCAGAATCTGGGTCCAGTAAACGCCGTTCAAAATTTTGGGTACTGAAAATAACTGACGACAATTACATTCAATGTTCATTGATAATTGTTTAGTGAGTTTATGGACTAGTTTGAGTTTAATGAGTTTATGGACTAGTTTGAAAAAAAAGTGAAACGAAACAATGAACATGCTGCTTCAAAAATACGAACTTAGTTTTAACATGGGGACTCTGCATATTTGATATCCAACGCATTTTACTTTATAAACGAATGTAGATCTTCAGAACAATTAGAAAAGGTGAAATATTTGGCCCCAGGAGAGTTTCTTTTCACATAACTAGATTTAAGCAACAGCTTACATCTGTCGTACACGTTGGTGGGAACCTGAACGGTACTGAACTCATGGCTCACGGGCGTGTTGGCCAACCTGGGGTCAGGGGTTAAAGTGAGTGACCTCGACTCGCGCGCCATCTCCGCCACGTTCGGGTTCCCGCTTTCCGCAATTACTTCAAGGTCGTTGCTACTGAGCAAGTTCTTCGCATTTAGGTATGGGATCTGTTCATTGGGAATTCAAGGTAAGTGTTGAAAAAAGATAGGGTTAATGTACCTGCAAAAAGTAAGCTCATCTGTATTGTACACAAATCTTTTATTATATTTTATTGGGCTGATCTCCCAGTAGATAAAGAATACAAGTATCGCTGTTTACTTGCTAATTAATAACGGAACGCTTAATCCAGAACTAGACCCCTGCATAGGTAAAGACAATTACAATAGTAAAAATATTGGTATGATAAAGTAAGAATTGAAATAATTTTGTATTGTTTTAGAATACGGATTCAAATCGTTGTGTTTGACAGACAAAGTTACATTGAAACTGATTTCTTAAATAACCTGTGGCTATGCATCTGATTTTGCGTTACACTACAAGTCGTAGTAGATGTAGAACAAGAAAATTAGCTATGTCTACGGATTTCATGATCTTTGACAATTCAATTTGACGTTCTTCGCATTTGAAGTGTCAGTCTAGAAGGAATACTATATCATTTTAGGTTATGTAGCAATACCGACAATTGGCGGGGGTCGATAATAGTCGTGATGCTCAATAACGTTTCGGATTACATCTTCGAGAGAGCTGAGCTCTGCTACTTCGCGCCATTCAGTTCTGTACTGTCGATATTGAACTCGAATCCCATAGCAAAATGGCCAAGAAACTATTTTTACGTCCATTTCACCATCGCTGATTTAGAAGAGCGTTTCTCTCTTCATCTCATAAGTAAGTGTACTAAGCCAACCGCCAAAGCAAACCGCTTATATCGATCAAGCTAGCCCTAGAAAAGTGTGTAGGTTATTCACCGATGTGATATGAAGAGCGTCAAGGTAACTGACCACTATTACGTGACTAACGTCAGGTTACAAGTGCGGACAATCTAAAGAAAGACATGTTATCGAATACAAAGTAGTACAGGCGTTCAACGAATGAGAACATTTAAGATTTGTTTCGCCTTGCCATTCGAAATCCCTTTCTATGGTATGAAACTTAGTTTCTACTTATGAACTTTTTAGGTAAAAGTCCATTTTAGTTTTTATAAATAGTACGTTACAATTAAAAATCACTGTGCATGAAATGTACAATAAATACTAGTAATACAACTTTTGTCGCTGTCATATCATTATATTACATAAAATAAATCACCCAAAAGTATACTCACATCAATGTTCCGATCAAAAGTGTAATTTTCGTAGATTGTTTCCGCCGTTTTCACAAGGTCCTGAAAAAAAAAACAAGATCAAAGAAAGTTATTGGCAAAAATGATGCAAATAAAGAGAATGAAATGTAAAAAGTATTAGCGACTAATAATTATTAAACGATTCAAACATATAATTGTAATATTTGTTAATGGATAAGCTAATGCTTATTTATCTGGCAAACAAAAAAGGACCAAAGAAAAGCTAAACGCATAGGAGACTAGGGCTTCGGGATACTAACGCTCGTCACAAGTTTGAATACCCGATGGTGACGTATAATGTAGCGGATACTAATTATCATGTAAAATAAATTTAACCCATTTATGCCTAGTGGACTCTCTTTATTCTAAATTGGATCAATTTGTTTCCAAAATTGGGGATGTCTAATATATTTATTTCTATATTTAGAATATTTCTTCCAGAAATTCTCTTAGCAAACATCGCAGACCCAGATGAGAGGCCGCATGATGTTGCGTCTCATCTGGGTCTACGCTGTTTGCAAAGGCCTTTTTTCTAGACGCTGGGCATAAATGGGTTAAAGCTGAAAAAGGAGTTTACCAATACCAATTTAAATGAACGATAATTTAAACTTTGCCAAACACGACCAATTATCATGAGATCATAAAAATATTGCGAGCAATCTTGTACGTAGACAGGCGCACTTTGGAAGGCAAGTGATGTACGTTGTGATTTCATTATACCCCTTAACTTCAAAAAGGGGGTATGTAAAAATATGTACCATGTGTAATGACTACTATTTGTTAGAGCAAAGTAACATTATTTTAATAGATAAGGGCATAGTCCTGTATTTGAATAAGAAACTAAATTATATTTGTATCGCACAGACAACTGCCTTGTACAATTAAGCTTTTTGTAGTTCAAAATGTTTCTTTCATATTGGCTTACATAAGTTAACGTAACTGCAGTGATTTTCACAGATTTTGGCATGTTTTGAAGTTTATCATTAAATGTTTTATATGGATAAATGTAAACATTGGGTTTAAATATCTCCAGTAAAAAAAAACAAGAATACAATTAAAGAATTTAAACAAAGTAACCCCCAACGGGACTCGAACCACTGACCCCAGCTGGAGCCATGGAGCAAAAGTCTAACGCTCTATGCACTAGACCATCCGCTCTTATAACATTTTCAGTGTATTGTTTACCTCATATATGCAATCCTCGTAATTTTAAAAAATACAAAGACAACAACAGAATTCTCCAAATTAATCAATCGTTTCGCGTTGCAACGCTTGATAATTTTCAGGTTTTTAAATCGTCAAAAGATGCACATAATGGATATTTTAAAGCATGGTAAATGTTCAGTATAACTGTTTCCTCACAAATATCATAACTTCAAGAAAAATTTGCGAATCTGAAACAATTTGTTTTTCAATTTTGTCAATTTACCAAAGCGTGAAAAGGCCTCTTTAAAATAACCATGTAATTAGATGTAACAACACTTTGAGACCGCAGATGTCCTGATTTAAGGGGTTTGGGAGGAAGATACAGACTATACATCTGGAATTAGAGATCTTCACATTAAGTAATGACGAGCAATACAAATATTTATACATCTTGAAACCGTTTATGTTAATAATAGAATATATACTTTGGCATAGTTTTCAGATAATTACGTTTTCGTGTTTAAATCGGGTATAACAATATGCAAATATTTTTCCTTAAATCCGGCGTTGACACTCAAAACCAAAAATATGTGAACATTAAATTGAGCATGATGTTCACACTTTTCTCAGACTTTGATGAAACCCTAAAAGTTGAGTCAAAATATGGTCTTAAGAATAAACGTCAAACAAGGCCCAATTTACTCAACATCTAAATCCGACATCGTCAATGTTCATACGTACGTTGACAGCCTCCACCTTGGCTATAAGCAATTTCTCCATTTCAAGCGCAATGTCTTCGATGATCTTACTGCCCTTCTCGTCATATACACTGGAGTAAGACGTGTACTTCTGCAAGAAACACATGGCTCTACTGAGCAACATATCTAATGTTGGTAATTAACCCATTGATGCATAGTGGACTCTCCCATCCTTCTAAATTGGATCAATTTATTTCCAAAATTAGAGATGTCTAGTATATTTATTTCTATATTTATACTATTTCTTACAGAAATTCCTTTAAGCAAACAGCGCAGACCCAGATGAGACGCCGCATCATGCAGCGTCTCATCTGGGTCTACGCTGTTTGCCAAGGCCTTTTTTCTAGACGCTAGGCATAAATGGGTTAAGTAAGTGATCATGACGACGATGGAAGTATGCATAACGATGATGACGAAAACGACGACGTGAACATCACTTCATGTCATGCGGCTTTGAATACATCGTTGTATTTACAATACGACAAACATACTAAACATCCTTAGAATAAAATTAATTTATATTTTTAATAATCATTTAACAAACTGTTTACGAGTTTTGAGCGACGTACTCGTTTAAAGCAATGCCATTCACTTCTCGTAATTTAAATTGCATCAATTTTGCCAGAAATCAGAAAACATTAAATCAATGTGTAGATGAAAAACAGGCATTAATGAGCAATATTCGTATTTTAATCGAGATAAAATGTATTTTTATTATGCAAACATTCAGTTAAATTAACAAAAAACAGCAATTTTGTTTCGTATGCAAAAACATGTATTATTCATTTTTAAATGTCATGGGGCGGCTTCAGTTGCAGACATTGCTAAGGATAATAATCAGTGTAATATAAAGTAAACCAGTTCATCAAGCGGGCAAAAATCGTTTGAGTGTTTTTGTTCTCTGAAGGTTAATACGGTCAATTGATTAATGTACTTTTTATTCTAAGTTTTTATAAAAATTAGGATAGCTAAAAAACGACCAGATTTACCCAGAAAATCTTAAAACCACTGGTTTATGGCAATGACTCGCAAACACGCTGGTATGTAAAATTCACACAATCATCTGCTAACCTATCAAACAGTAAAACTTAAAGTGTTGAATAAATATTTAAATAAGTCCGGTGCGTTCACGAAAATAGGTTAGAACACTAGGATAATAAAGACAAGGTTTGTTGTATTATTATAGATGAATAATGCAGAAACTCCTTATTAAAATACCGACACAAATGGCAAAGAACGAATGTGATTGGACAAAAGTTCTCATGTGACACTTTACTTTAATATGTTAGGAAATAACCATATAATGTTTGGGTTAACACAATAGTTAACATTCAAGGTTAAATAAAAAATATTATCATAACAAAAAATAATGTTTTGCAGGCGTACAATGACATGAAATATATATGTGTGCATAAATGATTATTTATATATTGTCCTCATAGGTAAATAAAGGGCATCGAAAAAAGAAAAACTACACAATATTGTTGTTTGAAAAAGGCTATTGATTATAAAATACCGTGAAGTAGATACACATAATACAGATTCTCTTTTGTGATGACTCTGCCTTTTTTAATCAACAACATTCCGTTTGCTCTTTCCTTCCCGACATAGAAGTCCGTCCGGTCTATGACCTCTTCATTACCACCTAGGACAACGTATCAATAAAACATGCTTGAAAAAAAAGCTGGTGTATAATGAAAACCACTTCTCAAGCGGACGCCTTAATGCAACCTTTAACGCTTGAGACTTATATCAAATTAATAGCTAAATAATGGACTTTGTGGTTATGTGGATGTATGAAAAAACACACCATATACTATATACATGTATTCTGAAATAAAAAGTTATATCACTGCCGTCGGGTTCAATTAATATAAACCGTGCAAAGGCTGAAGATATTCTGATATTCTGAATTAACAACGAAATATTACTTGTGATGAACAGAACTTCTACAGATGTAGACACGATCAAGTAAAAGTTGTAATCGCAGAGGAAGCGATTACTAGATGCCATGATGACTGACAGTTAGATGTAACAGTCGTAGGCGACATGTGAAGGAAAAGACACGAGCCTTCACTTTGAGTAGAATTAAGTCATCGGGTAAATGTACATATGGCATATAACTTAACTATACAAAGGATACGAAAAATGCCGTTTTCTCTAATAACACAGATGTCGCCTTTCATTTTCTGCCAATTATATTTCAATCAAATTGTCAATCTGCGTCTGATGTTCTGGTTACGGTAAGTAAATACTGTCCGGATGAGATTCTTTCCTGTAAGGTCTTTACAGCGCAATCACGTGTAATGACTCGAAAGATTTGGTTAATTCAGTATGAAATTTAGATAAGTTTGTCTCAAGTTAATTATTTAGGATGAAATTAAATGCGTGGGTGTTTTCAGGAAGACGCCAGTCCACAAGCTATCAATCATAATAAGGAAACGAATACCAAACGGTTGAGACGTGGGTTACGAAAGTGTGTCGTCTTATGAACAATACTTCACCGTTAAATTCACAGGCAATGCAACATTCTTACAGAAGCAATAAGGGTCGTTACTGGATGCATTTAGGAAAATTCTGATAATAGTATTTTAAGCATTTCTCCTCGAATGGATAAATCAATGACAGTTATGTGAAAGAAATAAGCAAACGTTCATCTCTTCGAAATTGCGGTAAGTTTGCGTAAGTTGAAGCATCGTTTCCACAATATGATTTTCTTCTACTTACTAAAATAGGAAGAATATTGTCCTCTCTGCAGACGTCTTCGGAAATAAAGTGTCATCAAAACGTGATTCGCCCGAGGTTTTAAGACTTTCTGATCCTAACAAGTGTTCGGCAAATAACAATAATATATCTAAGTGAAGTTTGAAATCGTAGACTCGTGTTCCATCCCAAGCTGTGTTTTGTATCGATATATTTTACTTCACACTAAAAAATGCACTGGCTATTTCAATTTAATTTCCCGAAATTGTAAATAATTATGGAAAAAAGCAATTGTTGCACAAATTATAACTTGTTCATTAAACTCATTGACAAAAGGTTCATTACAATTCATAAACTTTTATGCATTTAACAAATATGGTTTCGACACACAAACAGCTGATTTCAATTCCAACATTTACAAGTACCAGATATCTGCTGCGAATTGACTTAATTTTCATGCAAATGGCATCTTGAGTAATGTTTCCCCATTCCTTTATTGCATTCTGCTGCATGATACTGTTGTCAGTAAGGAAATTTTGCGCTGTACAGACCAAGCCAACTGGGCTCGAACCGCTCAAAGAACTAGCGGAGTTTTATGTTAACATTTATGTCCTCTGTAAGATTGAAAACTGTCGTGTGTATCTTAAAACCATATTTAAAAAAGATATATTAACATGCAATTTTTTCAAAAATGTGAAATGAAAATGTCAAATCTCGCGCGTGCGAGTTGCTTTTTAATACTTCTATCAAATTCTGAGAATTCGAAATAAACACAACTCTCGCGGTTTTTTAATGTGGTAAGTATATATCGGTATTTAAAAAAATAAAAAAAATACCGGTGTGTTTGTGTGCGTGTGAATGCGCAGGGATGCGTTTGTGAGCGGATGCTTCTAACCGGGGTTCGATCACCGGAAGGAACATATAACTTGAGCGGGTATTTGGTCAAGGCCATTCTCCCTCCAACATTAGATTTAATTATCGCAACTGTCAGCTACATAAGTATGTGCTCTTAGAACCGGTTTACCAGCTATTATATAACAGAAAAAAGAGTGAGTCTGAAAAATTGACCGCTATGATTGGACTGATTTGTTTTAAACATAAAATATGTAAAACATCGAAATATCCATCAAAACACAGAAACAATAAATACTTACGACATCTATTACACTCAAACACACACCATTTCCATCAATCAAATGTGATACCGCGGTTTATGACATATTAATTTATAAATACAATCAGAAGACAACCCGATATGGGAAGCCATCAAATTGATAGTGACGCGCACGTGGCAATTTTAAAGTCATGGTGATTGGCGTATAACGAGATGGCAGCGGAAGAGCGATCGTTTCCATCTATTACCGGAAGCGCCCCTTGTCAAAGTGGTCAACCATGATAGAATAGTGACACGGGATATTTATTGCCGTTTCTGCAAGCAATTAATTTTAATCCAGGCGTCGCCTTAGAAAGGACGTCTGGGAGAAAGCACGATTGATATCAAAGTGGCGTGTAATAGGAGGGGTTGTTGTTACGATTGATATCAAAGTGGCGTGTAATAGGAGGGGTTGTTGATCAAAGTGGCGTGCAATAGGAGGGGTTGTTGATCAAAGTGGCGTGTAATTGGAGGGGTTGTTGGCACGATTGATATCAAATTGACGTGTAATAGGAGGGGTTGTTTGCACGATTGATATCAAAGTGGCGTGTAATAGGAGGGGTTGTTGGCACGATGGCATATGACGGATATTGATATCAAAGTGGCCTGTAATAGGAGGGGTTGTTTGCACGATGGCATATGGCGGATATTGATATCAAAGTTGCGTGTAATAGGAGGCGTTGTTGGCACGATGTCATATGACGGATCGGATACATGTTGTTTCTGTAGACCACGTTTCAAGGGACACAAGCACAGGAAAAATGGAACTCCTAAAACCGTATCAGGATTCGTATTACCACTTATGTTTAATTGCAACTGATCTAATGCATATCAGACTATAAATACAGGACGATTCATACACAACATTATTTAACATAAGGGGACATCGCCTTAGAAAGAACTGTTCACACATTTTTTCTATTATTATATTGTGTGTTATATACATAACATGTTTATAACAAAAAAATGTAAAATTGTAGTGTATAATAAACGTATCACGCTCTTGTAATATTGTATAAAAACTCAGGTACGGTTACAGGAATAAGGGTTCAAAGAGCGATATACTTTACCATTACTAATCGTTTAAAAGCATTATAAATTTCACATAACATGCAACGCTTATAATGGGCACATACTCAAATTAACGTAAAATTACAAACAGCCTGCCTGTACACTTCAGTGGATGCCAAAGTGAAAATGATCGCAAGATTGTGATTTTTAACGACATCAAGTATGATTATTACTTGTAAATATCTAATAGTATATAAAGAAATATTTACTGTAAAATTCTATCGTGTTGACTAGTTAATGATGAGCACATAGTTTTATCAGACATGAAAAATGTCGATTTTGTTTTCCATTAATTTCTGTGCAAATACATTTTGAAAACTGTCGTGCAACTATATAAGGTCAAGTACACTTTACCTGTTACGCATTAATTGTATGAACAAATTGTTGATTCCAATTTTATTAATATGCAATATGGCTTTGAAAAGACTGTTTCTACAAATAAATGGAATAAAATGTTCACGTATATTCTGTGAATGTAGTTGCTGGCCATTCATGATATAAGTAAAACATATTAAATGTGTTGTCGATTTGAAAGTGGAAACTATAATTACACTCGCAATCGAATATGAACAGTTTGCATATTACTCTGACAAGGTACAATTTTGTCTTCTGGCACATGCATGTTTCAAGGGATGTAAATTAAGAAAATTTAATTTCCAGAAACAAACATAATGAATACCTTTCTTAGTTCTTCAAACGCTGTCAGATTGTTGTTCAGCTGATTGAAGGTGTAGCTTAACCGTCTGGACCAATCCCTGATCCTGAAAAATACCATAATGTATAGTAACTTATTGCAATCGCATATATGACACAAGTGGACCATGGATCCTAATGCGTTCACCCGATTCCTAAAAAAAAACTAATCGAAGAAGGCGGATTTCAGAAATATAAAAGTAACTTGTGGAGTATTTATATAACAAATGGATAGATTCCAATTACAGCTCCTGACCTGACCACGTATATTGGATGAAAGGTCAAATCATATTCAAATGAAACGGTTCTTGTTCTTTATCAAAAACAGCTTCAACATTACACTATTATCGTAATCATTTTAAAAAAGAAGTGACTTCAACCTAAGTTAAAAAGGCGCAATGAAGCCAAATGTACAAGGTAAAGTAAAACAGCCAAAGGCATCAATATTTTTCAACAGACCTTAACTATTTTCGAACTCCGTTGAATGTTATTAGAGCAAACCTTTTGAGTTGGATGCATTAAGACTGGGCAAGAAACGTGACTTCATGAGAGTTCACAAGGTTTCAATTAAGCTATATAAGGAAACGTGTATTGCGGCTAGGTTTGGCAACAGAATGGAGCCTTTTTTAACTCGGCCATTATATCTTTGAACAAATCTTCAAAGCAAGTTTGATGAATACTGAACTAAATGTGATTTTTTACGTGTTACCAAGCTTTCACTACAACCATATAAAGACAACTTTCCGCCCCTTGTGGTAATTTTCTTTAATAGTTTTCCGCCATTTTCGAACTCGGCAAAGATATCACTAGAAAAAATGTTCTGACAAAGTTTCATACAGATTTTAATTAGATTTCTATGGGGTTTTCAAGCTTTTTCTTTCATTTCATCTAGTGACTCTTAAATCGCACATGACTCAGTTTCGAATTCGACCGAGATATCATTTGGGGAATGTTTAGACCAAGTTAAATAGAGCTCTTTAAGAAATCCGTATATGACGGTCATTGTTTTTCAACATACATTTTTGTACTCGGCTGATATATTAACACAAGTTCTGAGCAAGTTATATGAAGATTGGACCAAACTGTGACTTGCATAGTGTTAACAAGGTTTCGCGATATTTTTATAGCCATTTTCAAGCATTTTTAATGCGGCCCCAATATCAAGTAAATGTTCTTACCAAGTTTCACAAATATTAGACGAAACATGTCACTTTGAAAGTGTTAACAGTTTGATCATAGACATATTAAGAAAGCTGCTTCAATCAGGGACCATTTTCAAACTTAACTGTAATATCATTGGTAAAAATGTTGTCATCAAGTTTCAAGAAGTTTGCACTAAAAAGCTTTTTTTTTTAAATTGACAGATTGACATGTGTTTTACCTAAAACTGAAGTTTAATGAAAATTTGACATTAACTGATGCCAATAGAGTGTAAATATTTTTTTACAGCAATATAAAGAAAACTGCCTCGCTCACTGGCGGCCTTGTGAATCAACGGACTGGAACCGTTTCGAAAGCGGTCGAGATATCATGAAAACAAAAGTTCAGATCAAGTTCCATGAAGATTGAACAATAATTTGACTTCTGTTGTGTTAAGACTTCATTATTGCCGTAAATTGAAAACTGCACCATTTTCAAACTCACCCTAGTTATCGTAAGAACACATGTATGTGGCAAAATCTCATAATGATTAGACTATAAATGTGACTTCGAGATTGCTAACAAGCTTTCCTTAAAATTGACCACTTGAGCTAGTTCTTTTTACCTCACCGAACCCAGTTTCGAACTCGGCCGAGATATCATTGGCACAAATGTTTTGACCATGGTCCATGAAGATGTAGTAAAATAAATGTTGCCTCAAGCGTGTTAAGAACGCAAATGTGGAGAACGAATGATGCACGCTTCATGTCGATGAACTACGTTGTGCTCATATCAGCTTAATAAACCATGCAATAAATCTCATTAAAATATAATTAGTGCCGAACTTCTTTAAGGAATGAATACTTAACAAAAGTACATATTTCTTAAATATTTGACAATGTATAAATGGATATACGGGATGTTTCCATTGAATATTACAAGTATTGCTCTAACTTCAAACCAATGCTAAATTGTGTTTGAAAGGTAGTCTCACATATGCTACAATTTACTTTAGTCTTTAAAAAAAATTTTAGAGCGTTTTCTTGACATATGTGTTTTTTATCTTAATCTTTAGTGTTTCTATTTCTCACTCACTTGACACTGTTATGAAAAAACAGTAGTTGTAAATATGATAATATCCATGAATTGCTATGATTCGTAAATCCTTGGTAACAAACCATCGTTATCGTAAACGTTTTAAGCAATAGAGAGAAGTATACTTGTTCAGTAAAGTTGTACAGTGCATGGTTTCAACCTCCAATTAAATGTTTAACAGCAGTGGGCAAATTTCAAAATACAAACCCCTTAATAAAAGGGTGCAGGATCAAGGGGTTCACAAATGGATGTTAATAAATGTAAACACATCGGTAAGTGGTGCTTTTTTTTCAAATAACTTTTTAAAACAATTCGTCTTAAGAATTTCAACTAGTGCATACAATACAGTTTTTTATGCGGCTTACGGCAATGTGAAAAACATCAGAATTACTTACTTTAATTTGCCTGTGCACTTGGCCAAAGATTTTATGCTTGCAGCCATACATATACACGGTTATGCTGCAGGCAACGTGAAAATTCGGCACCGATTACAGGCGTACATATTCAATAATAAATTCTAAACTCTTAAGATGTCGGCTCAAACTGTAAGAACAATCTTTTATGCACTAAAAATATTCGCAAACATATTGCAATAACTTTAGATATTTGCAAACAGAGTTCTTAACGGTGTTCTCATTCTGTCCAGCCCATGTGTAAACCCCGTTGACCCTGAACACTGAGTAAGCACACATGAAAACGCATATATGCTTTAAACATGGATCATAGCATTACAACTTTCAACATTACGTAGTGAATTTTACACATTTAAAGTCTATGTTTTGAAGTTAAAAGATCGAAAAGGTAAGTGTACGAGCTTAAACGATGGAACGTTACTGCGTATTTTGAGTTTCAACTCCGAAATATTACGACATGAAGTTTACAAACAAACGATACTAAACAAACATGTGAAAGCAAACAAATGAGTTTTCTTTGGAAACGTTATCATACAGAAATGGAAATCAATTATTCTCCAACCTTGTTTTTGCAAATGATAGAACAAACGCTTCATAATGTTTCTGCCAAAGTAGTCTGATAAGCGGGGCTGGAATAATTCCTCGCATTACAGGTAATTACATGTTATAAGACGCCGCGATATTTGAAACGACAGTTAACCTACAGAATATGCTATCGATCTGACAAAAACTGAAAAACAAGAAGGGAGGTAGGACAAGCAGACTAAGATTATTTTTTTCTACGATGGAAATAAAGCATAATAATAAAAGTGTTAAAAGATAAATAATTATTCAATACATCTGCGTAAAGCAAAACTAGAAGAAATCGGCACATGCATCACATAAATGGGTTCGAAAAGCATAGCCGTCATATACAGGATGTATGTAACAATGGAACGAATGTCCAATGCGTCCAACAATTTCATTGAATTTGTGTCGACCTATATTGGTGACAAATGATTGTATAGACCATAGTTCAAATGTCATGTCTTGAAAAACATGCCAGCAGAGAAAATATTTTTCATATAAGCAAGCTGAAATGTGACCTATGCTGTAGTGATCGTGTAAATGGCGCATTTTCCGACAAGGTGTGTCGGTTCACCAATCGAATTTCAAAGGTACGATGGCACTTCAGAAGAACAACGCTATAACGATACAACATTATAACTTATATTTCCTTAACGTAAAACATCACTAAGCTAACGTTTATCAAACAAATATGTTTTAATGAACGAACTAGTAAACGCAATAAGCCAATTAAAAGATACACACCTAACCTAATACAGATGATAAGCCTGTCTCTATTTTGTATATATTGTTGTCATGAACAGTCCTCTCTTTGAATTTAAAAGCACCAATCTTCTACCGTACCCTCAGCACATACTTAGCACCGCCCTCTCTTTGAATTTAAAAGCACCAATCTTCTACCGTACCCTCAGCACACACTTAGCACCGCCCTCTCTTTGAATTTAAAAGCACCAATCTTCTACCGTACCCTCAGCACATACTTAGCACCGCCCTCTCTTTGAATTTAAAAGCACCAATCTTCTACCGTACCCTCAGCACATACTTAGCACCGCCCTCTCTTTGAATTTAAAAGCACCAATCGTCTACCGTACCCTCAGCACATACTTAGCACCGCCAACCAGTAATACGTCAAATATTAAGACCAAACAAACAACGGGAAACAACGACAGATCTCTGATGCATGGTATACTATTTACTAATTTTGCTGTGTTGATCTCATGATGTAACATGGTATAATCCCTTTTAAGACTGCCGCTGTATTGATTTAGGCAACACACAACGTTTAAGTGCTTCTTTGAACTTTATTATTACATGAAACCTGTCTACAAAACATTTTTATGAGCCAACAAAGGAGACTGTTCGAGCATTAGCAAAATAAACACGAAGTTAAAAGGTTTCTGTTATTACTAAAAACACGAACACTCTCATCAAAAACCTCGACAGAACATATAAAAATAGAAAATGACAAATTAAAGAATCCTTTAACGTCGGCAGTATGTGTTCGATAAAAAGGAACGTAAAATATAACGTTTGCCTAACAGAACATTCAATCAAATAGGCTAATTCCTTGGCTTTCTGAATATAGAGAATAGCAGGTAACTGCCTGATCTTTTTGTAATTTATCAGGCAAGGCTTAGAATTATATAACGGTGAGGCTTGCCGACAGAACTAGTTTAGGTTTATCATTTGCACGTATATATTAATAACTGGTCAGTTGCATAACTTAAAGCATTGACATGATTGTTTTGTTTTGTTTACAATTCTTCATTACTTTTACCATTACTCAAATCCTTAGTGTCAAAAAATCAAGAGTCAAACTGTGACACTACTGCTAATATAGGATATTTGTAAACGGCCAATCATACTGAGAACTTACAGTAATTGTAGTAAGTATAGACAAGAAATATCTTTAAAAAGATATACGGCGTTGATGTTGTAATGTTTGCGACCAGTGAAAGGAGATGGAATGAAGCGACCATGTATTTAATGAAGGTAGTGAGTGATAATAAGATAAAATATTTTACTGTATTAACAAATAAGAAATAAAGAACAAGAAGTGGTCAAATTGTATGTTTTATTGTCAATAAGTATTGTAATGACTAGGTTTTCATAATTGAATGAGTGATACATTAGTTTCAATAGGAAAAGAAAACATATTCGCCACTGAAATACTATGAACAGAATGTTGGAATGAAATAAAAGATAATGTGTTATAATGTGTAAAGATGTTAGTAGAATGTAAACATAAAAGACTCAATATTGCAAGCATCATAGTGATATGATTGTTTTGCAGAAAGACAGAACTTTATATAAAAAATGAACAAAACAAATAACAAAGAACCATATTTACACTAATAAACGCAAATATGGATTAGAATAAATCAAAGACAGCAATATTTCCAACACCTATATATTTCCGTAGTATCAGCGGCTACCGCCCCCAAACCCCTGCTTTGTCGATAGTGGTAAACAACTGCATACCAGTTAAGTGCAATCTAGCCTGTTTTTGTAGTGTTTAGTGTGACCGCTACGGCATGTAAACAATAGCTTCTTTTAATTGTAGAGACATGTGATCAATGCTGCACTGCTTCGTTAACTAAGGAGAAACGTTTCGATGCAATGTTTAGAGGATGTTTTGTATCAAGACAGTGTTTAATTTAGTGTAATTTACATGTAGTTTACAATATATTCATATTTCAGTTCAAATGGTATACATCCAATGTTTACGGTGATTTTCGTATCATTAGCCAATGCACAATTCGGATTTATTCATTTGGGACCTATCATGAACGAAGGTCATCTAAGGTCAAAAGTGACGTTAAACAGCTATGCCGAAAACATAAATCTTTATAAACATTAGCAAGAGAAAATATCTTGTAGCAGACCGGTAGTCTATTATTTACGGCCAGTTACCTATTACCATAAAGTCACAAGTCTTAAATAAAAGGCTTTTAGTTAATCACTTTTGTAGTGATAACAACTGTAGTAAATAATCTACTAACCTCATTTAACGTAAAACATTTACATCAGCAATTAAGATGTTTTGCAAATATAAAAACATATTAAAATAGTTTTTACACAATTATGACTTATCTTATACACCTTTTGTATCCGCTTTACCCGGTAATAAAACGGAAAAAAAAACTTTCTTCAGCATACAAAGGTTAAAGAGGTTAAAGGTGCGGTTAAAGTCTGCTTCGATAACGTACATCTTCAGCCAACTTCGACATTACCCCCCACCCCCGATCACTGGGATTTAAGTCGTCCGTTAACATATGGCACACAAGGCAGCCACGGCATATTGACTTATTTGCCTCACAGGTACCCATTTATACACGTGGGTGGAGAGGAGCAAGCGTGGGATTAATTTTTGCTTCAGAAAAATCCAGTGCCCTGGGCGGGATTCGAACCAGGGACCTTTCGATCCTTAGACCAGCATCTTATCACTAGACAACTGTCCCCACAAAAATGTCCCCTGTCCCCTACAATAAATGGGAACTGATGTCTTGGTCTTATAAGAGGTAAAATTAAAAAGTGCAAAAAGCAGGGTCATAATTGCGTGTTAAGCGATTTCAAAACGTTTGTTCTAAAAGATTGTTCTCGGGAGTTAATGATTCTAAGCTCCATGTCACGTAGGCAATTAAATTAACGGCGTTGAGAGCATTGTGGGTTACAATGCCCATTATTATCACCCTGACATTAGATTGTTGATTATGTGAAATGGAATCCATTAAAGGACTAATTAGTTTTACAGAAAATGCCACATTGCATGGATAAGGTTAAAAGTTAGTTAGAACATGAAATGCGGCATGGTAATTGTTATAAAGTGTTAGTAATAACATAAAATATTGCATATTACTATGGATGACTGAATAAAACGTATCACAAAAACGATGTACAAAATGAAATATTTTTGAACATGGAAAACAATGTCAAAGCATTTATGACCAACATTGCATACCTACAGCGTTTTGTTGTTAAATAGTTAAAATACGCAAATTAGGATAGTATGTGTACTGTAGCAGGACTGGACGACATAGGTGAAATAGTATATATTCTATAGTAGTGGTTGATAAACGTTTATTTAACACTCGCCGATTGTTGGAAACGTACACTTAATCGCATACCGCTTATCAACAAGAAAATACGGAATGAAAACGCCATTAAATACTTTTAATAGCGTTCTGTGCACTTTAACCCATTTTTGCCTAGCGTCTAGAAAAAAGGCCTTGGCAAACAGCGTAGAACCAGATAAGACGCCGCATAATGCGGCGTCTCATCATGGTCTGCGCTGTTTGCTTAAAGGAATTTATGTAAGAAATATTCTAAATATAGAAAGAAATATACAAGACATCCCTAATTATGGAAATAAATTGATCCAATTTAGAAGGATGGGAGAGTCCACTAGGCATATATGCGTTAATTAAATAGCAGAAGAGCTTTAATAAACATAAAAGCGTAATTGTCTTACATGAAATACCATCTTTGTGCTTGGCTAGAGGGCACTGCAAGTTCGGTTTTAAGAATTTTGCAATAATTTGTGTAGGATGAAAAATAAGCGCGCATGTACCACTTCATATCCTGAGAAACAATGCATATTCGTTTCAATGTTGTACGATACAAAAGTATAGGAAAACGCATCTGGACAAGTTTTGGTGAACAGACGGCGAACAGAAAGACGAACGAGCAGAAAACTATAGTGTTTAGTTTAACCGAAGTTACCACATACCGGCTGGTATAATTACACTTCATAAGCGTAGAAGTATCTCACAATCTAGTGCATATTCTTATATGAATACATTACAACAACAAAAAAAGCCACCAATTCAAGTATGGACTTGTCTAAAAAGCCACACGCTTTTTTTCAAATCGTATTATCTTATCATAGATGTTCAGTGTGTGTGGGTTTTGTTTTTAAACCAGAATAATCCTTTGACTCGCTTTTCTACTAAGAACAGACTTATATTATACTGTTATGCTATATTAATCTAATGTTATCGACTATACCAACACGTACAATTCTAATCTTATGTTGTTAGAGCGTTTATCTGCTCTTCCCTAATGTTATCTTGTAGCTATTTAAACTATGAATATTTTATGAGTGAAAACCTAAGTATACACAAAGAAGGTCAAGCAACATGCCATTATTTTCTGTTGTTAAGTTTAAGGTTTTATAAATAACGATCGCGCAAGTTTATAAATAACTATCAGCAGCGATACCAATACATTTTTAGCATAGGTGCAACGCACCTATGCTTAAGGTATAAGCTACATTTCGAAAACCCACATCGATCGGTTGACCATTATGAAGCCTTACCTGATCAAAAATCAGACGAAATATCTATTTAATTTAGTATATGGTAATTCTTACAATTTTTTTTTTGAAACGTTTTTCTAACGTTTTCTTCCAAGAATATTGCTGACACCGTTTTAGTGAATTTTTCTAAGACCGTTTTACGTGAAAAAACCTTGTAAGAAACTAAAACAAATTTCGTGCGTAAAACAATTCTGTTCTAGTTGATAGTGACATCACACCTAATTTCTATTTCCTTTGTTTACTGTTCTGTGAGAGGTCAAATGTTTACATAACTGAATTCATAAGGCCCTGGTTTAAGGATATGTAACATTTAATCGGTTAATTATAAATAGAAATTTAAACATATTCTCAGCAGGAAGTGGGGCATAAAGCACTTTTATTCTTTGAAAATGTGTAAAAAAAAATGGCGGAGCACGATGAATGTTTTCTGATTTATGACATGGATTCTGACCTGCCTTTCTATGGATTTGATGAAGTAGAGTTTGAAAGTAATAGAGATGTGTTAATTGAAGTTAAAATGATTTACTTTGAGCCAGAAATTAACGTTACGAGTAGAGCTAACGGTTTAAATGTGGCCTCGGTTTTAATGGATTCGCGCGAATTCTGGACGAGTGTTGTGTCAGTAAAATATTAAATGGAAAGCTGTAAATGTATCAAGTCGGAAAAGAAAACGGATGGTTGCATAATGGTATGCGTGAAATAATGTAATTCTACGTATTTATTTTCATAGTTATGTCATTTTGTAACCATTCACATTCGTCACTATTTGGAATTCCCGTTTCTAAAAAAAGAACATTATGGTAGCAACAACAAGGGGGGCGACTCGTGATGTCAGCAATCGTTAAGGTAACAATATACTAAATAATCGAGTCATGGGTGTACTCTCTAAACAAATCATCATATTTTCCTCGAAGGCATGTTATACACTTTAGACTGTTGTTCTGGTTTTATCGTTTGGAGATATTGATAGGGTAAGCATAGGTATTCACTTCTAAATCCCTGAAATAGGATAAAGTTGGAGATTAAAGTAAAAAATGGCACTGCAAAAGGTTACAATCCACTAGAAAACGGCCGAAAAAAAAGGCGCAAAAACAGTCGATTTTGATTTGAGTCGAATTCTTTTTTGGTTTGAACATGACATATCTTTTTTATTGCTTAAATCGATTCAGCTAAGAATGCCCGCCAAGAAAATGTATGGTTATGGCGGTCTCTATGTGCAAAATGTTGCATTTATTTTCGCTCAAAGTTGTCGCTTTAACATCGAAACATATAAGGAAACTATTTAGTATATTTTGACCTAAACATTTAATTCAGCAGCAACTTCCCTGTATCTTGCAATTATGCTTTCAGCGCCATCGGCGTTCTCGTTTATACACTGCACGGAACTTTCATGACGAAATAAGTAGCCACAAGAATGGATTGAAACTACACTTCGGAAATAAAAGTGTGATGTTTTTTATCAGTTGAAAAATGCATTGGTGCGATGTATGTAGTAAATTCACGAGTCGCCATTTTATAAATTAAATAACAGACAACGAAAATTAACAAATTGAGCCATTTACGTATTGAGATTATTTTTAAAAATTCGAAAAGGTCCGCTGATTGGTTCCACAACAAAACTGTCATTTTTTACATGAAATAACCAGCAATTTAATTAAACTTAGCCATCGAATGATAACATGACTTGACACGAAAGTCGATAACGTATGAAAAAACGATGGGTAAATTAATTTACCACTCTTCAGAGAAACAAATGTCAGGACATTTTCCTAAAAGTCAATCCTGGCTGAAAAAAAAATACTTGTGAATACAAAGTATGATTTTTTGGTCGAATATTAACTTAACTAAAAATCTATCGTGTAACACGTATTTATTTTGTTGTTTGGTCCATTTTTTATTGAATGGCTGTTAAATTGGGTTTAAATCAATCTGAAACCATATAAAGATATATAACAGAATGAAGGAAGATCGCTGGTTATATTATTTTCATTCCGAAATTTTACCAAACGTTGAAGAGTTGAATTTATATCGCCTTCGGGCAAACGTATTTAACCAAAATAATTTTATTTTAAAACAGCAGTTTTAGTTATACCATAGTTCCACTATGAATTAATGAACATGTCAAATCAATCAATTTTGAAGAAAGAGATACAGTTATGTTACTGGTTTGACTTAAAATTAATGACATCTTTTATCTTCATGCTGTGCTTTTAAAATAGTTGACGCCTTTTATAGGGGATAAATGGCGTAAAGTTGCGGCATGTGCGTTAACACATTACAATCTCCAGCTTGTATTGAGCTATAATCGCGAAAACGATTTGATTTTAATAACTTTAAATTTGTATTCGTTAGTTCAAAGTGTCTCTAATAATAATAGCGTTTCATGAGTCTAAGTATAAGCGGTGATATTCGATAGTGACGGTATTATTACGATCACAGGGCATTTAAACTCAACTTCAGAAATACTGGCTTTCATATTATTTGTCTGGCATAGCTGGATAATTCAATTGTGCGATGTTTGAATTGAATTCATCTCTTAAAAAAACTTTGTTTACAATTGTATAATCTAAACGCAAATTGAAACAAAACTAAGTCAACTAATAATGTTTTCAATATTTGTAAATAAAAGTAAAATCTACGATAGATTACTAAGTCTTACAGCTGATTAACGGAACTGGGAAAACTTCAAAAATATTAGCTTTTAAATGATGTTTCTGATAAAATTGAAAGTACATATAAATCAGCACTTTTCATTTGTAATACCCTGCAGAAATTAATATAATGTACCAATGGGATTCTAAAACAATCAACGTTATTTTCACAATGCAACAACCAAACCATCAAATAAATTGAATAATAACAGTACGCGAAGAAGAAATTCATCACGTACGTAAACAATGGATCAATTAAGTTACCAATAATTCGAGAAACACATGACAGCATATTTCCCAAATGATCTGTTCTGGTGATATTTCCCAAATGATCTGTTCTGGTGATTCTGTTTAGTGGGATAGCTTTTTTAAGCAACGTATAACCGATTTCGTTTGCATGTAGGGAAACGCTGATAGTTATACTTGAACGGTTTATCCATGCAAGTGATTCTGATTCGTGCTTTGGGTTCTTTTGGCAAAGTTACAAGTTCATAACTTGAAATAATAATCAAAATCATTTAGTAAATCTATTTCTATCAAACGCATGCGTCCATAAAACACAAGAGGACCAAAGACACTATGTCTTTCACTTGGTGCCTGACGGAACTGAAATGTTTTGATCAGCGTTTGCAGTATGTTCGGAACCATTTCCGATCCATCACAACCATGGTGTGTGTTTTTTTTTTCAACGGACCGGAACAATCCCTCCCATGGCGACCATGCTTTTAAACGGACCAAAAACTATTTCCGAAATCGTCCAAGATATAAATTGCAAATATGTTTTGAACAAGCTTCTTTATAATTGGACAAATTAATCAGGATACGTTCCAGAGTGCTGACAACTTTTCACTAAAGCCACTGAAGGAAAACTGCCCCATCCACTAGCGATAAGTTTCTTAACATGAAATATCATTTAAAACATTGTTCAAAGCATTTCATGATTATTGGGCAAAAATATGACTTCCATGTTATTAAAAAAGATTTTCTATTAGTTGAACTATTGTCATGTATTAACGCGATATGATTTTCAAAGTTGACCGATAAATCGTTGATATCAGATGTTCTGACCAAGTTCAATCAATATTGGCCTATACATATTGCCTCTAGAGTGGTACTTACGCACAACAAACATCAAATAACAAAAACGCACTACACGTTGTTTCTGAATCATTTGTACCAACGATCCCACAATGCACAATGATAAAAACGGGTATAATAATTCATTACTCTCCTTTTTTTCGATTTGAACTGAGTCAGACTTGATTTTTTTAAGCTCACAGTTCGCTTAAGGCGGAAAAAGTGTGTACATTTTACATTTGAATAAACTTAAGCTATTAATAACTGACCGATTTGCTGCACTTGTTAGTATCATTTCACATTTATGTATAACTGAAAACCTATTCTCTTATTTCGCACATTTCATCACGAAACAATATCACAGCATTAGACTGAAGACTTTTCTCATATAATGATATGTTCAGCGAAGAAAACGAAGTCATGAAGGATTTTACGAATAACAGAAATGAACACGCGTCCAGAATTGTTAAAGTAACACTTAAATAAAAGTTATTTTAAAACCAAAATTGAATGAAACAAAAATAACATCATTCAAAACAAATACTTTTGAATACAATTGAATACACTTAACCAGCGTATCTAATTAAATAAAGAGGGTCAAGACGGCACAGGGCCCTTACCATAGTTTAAAACATCATAATGTCATGCGATGATGTTTTGGCTAGTTAAAATAATAAAGTTTCAAGTAGAGTGCGAACGTGTTAGAATATGAAAACATCAGAAAGGTCAATTAAATCAAAGGGTTGTTTAAATCTTCTTATGTATTTTTCTGTCCGAAGATCAAATTAGTTTGTAGTAAACAATAAATTGGTTTGGTACCAGCTACGGATCATTTATTTCAATCTGACCAGTAATTTCTTATCTTTGAAGCTTGAAACACTTAACCTTAAAAGCGAATAGGTACTTTTTCAATTAACGCATTGTTTCATACCACATCACAAAGAATCATAAGCATGGGCACACTTAAATATAGTGAAACGAATGTTGTTAAATGTTTTCGGATTCTGGAAGTTCTGAACTACTTCTACCAAATTCTGTTGGCATTTAATTATCCTATGAGTAATGTCTACCAGTGCGTACCATCTACCAATGTAATCACAAACATGCCATATATCTGATCTGTTACTACTTATTTGGGTTTACGTGTTTACCAATGTTTTCTCTATTCATATATTGTATAAAAGATCAATAATTGTATTCATAATGATAGTATGGTACGATTATGTTTACAAATTATGGTCTTACGGTCAGAATATACACTAATGTTTATATGCTATTTAAAGATTGAGTAGGAAAGGTTTACTTTTGGTAAATTATGAATAAAAACATGAAATAACATGTAAACGACTATGTATTTTGTTCATCTAATCTTTACTCTTGTATGTTAAGCTAAAGTCAAAACTTTAATATATTCTATCAACCATGCAGATCGGTTATCATTAATACATTGATAGACGGTACCATCACAACATATAAAATGAAAGCTGACCAGGTGTAGAATGTTTGCGTTATCTGAGCATAAAATGAATTAACACATTTAACTGAATGTTTATTTCTGATGTAGTTTCTTTCATTCATTTATTTAAAAACAAAATGTATATGTGTGGACAAAAGCTTAATACACTGTTATACGGTATTACCAGGCTAAAGCTTATTCGCTACTGTCGTCTCAGTGTGTGGGTAAGTCTGGTGAATGTTCTTCATTAGTATTAGATGTTCTTTAGAACTGTCTGGAATATTTTTTATAGAAGATTAACGTTACGTGATTACTGTATGACATATAATAACACATAATACGCAGATACTAAAACTGTCTGGAATTTTTTATAGAAGATTAAAGCTAAGTGATTGCTGAATGACATAAAACAACACATAATACGCAGATACGTATTATTCGTATGTTAACGTGCAATTACGATATTTGTTCAGATATCGAACGGGTATAGCTAAACAATAAAAACGTTTATTTTCTGTTCGAGACGAGATTTGAACGAGACTTATGAAATAAGAGTGCCAAAGGCTTACCTGAGGCCTCAAGAAACTAAGCTCTTATGAGAAAGGAGTGTTCACGCTGTTTTATATTGAACTTTTAAGGAAAAACGCTCCGATACCTTGTGTTTGAATAACAACGGTATCATTTTTAAATCAGCTAAGATATCATTATGTTTGTTCACAGCAAGGTTTACGATCAGTGGGTAAAAGAGTGACGAAACGTATGTTAACTTTAGACTTATTGAAAACCACTTCCCCGCCTCATGTCCTCCATGTTTTGTAATCTACCAGACCAATATCTTACTCGACAGAGAAATAACAAAACAAATGTTCTGAGTAAGTTGAATGGAGATTGCAAATGTGATTTCCATAGTTTTCAAAAGTGTTTCTTCAATTTGATATCGTGAGTTCCGAACCCAGCCGAGATATCATTGGGACAAAAAATCTTAACAAATTCCATGCGGATTGTCCTCTGGATTTTCCAAAAGATTGTTCTTTAATTTGGCATAGTGGCCGAGATTATTCTCCAACATCTTCCAGTCTCAAATTCCGCCGAGCTATGATTGGAATGAAACTTCTGTGTGCACAAACATGTTCTGACATTTTTACCGAGTGTTTGGCCCCACATGACACAGGTTTCAACACTTTCTAGATGTCTTTAAGATAAATGTTCTTACCAAGTTAAATGAAGATTGCTCAATACATGTGTTCTTTAGAGTTTTCATAAGGTAAATGTTGACGAAGCACGACGAACGACAGACGACCAACGAAAAATAACAAATGGCGATCACAAAAGTTAACCATGAGTACGTTGTGGTCTGGTTAGCTGAAGAGTGTGTTTAAACAAATCGAGATCATATAAATACTATCCACGGCATCTGTGAACGAATTTCAAATCATGAATGCACCCTCGGATAAAAAAAGCTGCTTAAACTGATGGTTGAAACAGTTAGAACGATAAAGCATGCTGGTATTTGAGTGTGAAATCACAAATTTGGAACTTATGCTTCCAATTTCCTTACGTCTATTACGGCAAATAGCGCTTGTTTGGTCGTTTATGAATGTCCATTAATATGACAAAAATTGCCTTTGTTGCTCTGTCATCAACAACATATATAATTATAAGCGCATGCGAGCGGCAACAACATGAATTAAAGCCGATAGTGATAATTAACTTTATAAACTTAATATTAAATAAGACGTTGCGGTGTTCTCATTTTTTTCATGTATAATATTAATGAAACTCCAGAACGTTTTCAAAACATAAATTGTGTAAACATATTGCCTGTGATTGTATTTATAATCACTTTTGTTTTATTAAACATGAACTATTTTTTCTCGACAACAGCGAATTTCCGTAAAACAATATTTGTATTTAAATAATTACATTTCTTCAAAAACGTGCAAAATTTCAATACAAATATCTTGTCTTCATGGATAAAAAATATAACAAGTAATGAATAGATAGTCTAAGACATTTCTTATCAAGAATTTGTTTTGGCTTCATTTTCCGAATCAATTTCCAGAACTAGACACAATATGTTCTTAATAATATTTACAATAATAGAGAAAATAATAGAGAAAATAATTCATCAAATCGGTCGTTCTGGACCGAATTTTCTGACTTTTCGATGTGTTGATGTTTAACCTGGGTTTTACCGAGATATCGTTAGGGAAAGCTTACTTAAGAAAGTGGTTGTAACTTTAACATACACTCATGTTCGTGTTCTGGAATGTTATAGTGTTGGCATTTATTAGCAGTTATGGGAAAAAATCAAGTTAAGGAAGAATCAATTAAATGTCACTTTATTGTATTTAATATTTAGATAGACATCGTTTTAGATTTGCGAATGTACCTGGAGCTCTATTTCATTTGAATAAATGGCTGCTTTGTAACCATAATTAGAGCTTATGTACGTCAACACTTTAATTATTCCATGCATTTTAAGAGAAAAATAATCATTACTTTAAGAAATCATTTCACTCTAAGCTGAACGCATGCGATCGTCTCAAAATCTAACGGCATCGTAGTCCTTTAGTTTGTGGCACATCATACCGCCTTTATTACATACGCATGTCTTCTACTTGCAATGTTGTTTTTCCCCTATAGTTTCGACAATTAAGTAGGATACTGATTTCAATACATGCATTCCTCGTCATGCTATTACTTTAACTCATACTTAGTGTTTATGTAATTTTTACCTAAACTGAAATAGTACTCATCGTGTTGAAAGTTCTTTCCATGGATAGGTGCATCATTAAACAAATAAAAACTACATTTTGGGTGATTAAAAAACTTTTCAAACAAAACTCAAATACATATTGGAACCACAAGAAACTGCTTTCGATTTAATACAATCTTCGAATCCTTACATTTAACATCTTAATTAAAGAAACTCTTTTTGGGCGAAACATACAAATAACGACTTTAAAAATTCATTACACTTACTTTACAGTATGGTAACTTGTATTGACCGATTTAGTTTCGGATGTCAATTCATTAGAAAGTTAAATAAACTGTTTTCTTTTTCATTGCGTGTCGTCATGTAACCAAACAATGACAGAAAAATAACAAGGTATTAGAAACATCTCTCAGAAACCAAAGTCACAAAGCAGATAACCCCAGGCAAAATAATTTGGTAGACTGTATTGGCATTGGAAAAACAAACTAGTAGAATATATATTTTCAACAAAAATATTTATGCCTTTTTACGTTAAATTTTACGTTAAGTTAATATCGCCTGTAAAAAATATTTTCATTGAATTGTATTGTCACTGTACTTCGATAATACTAAATAGACACCTTTTATATATCATTTAATTAATGATTATCTGTTTATATTTCGTGTACGATCAAATGTGAATGTTTGCTGATTTAGAAAAGGGTTAACCAGCGCTGAACGAAAAACAAATGTTATTTCTATTAACAAGACCAGACTATGATATATTGCAAAGTCTTACAGCTGATAAACGGAAACTGGTTAAACCCAACTTCAGAAGTATTAGTTTTTAAATGATGTTTCTGATAAAATTGAAGGTACATATAAAGCAGCACTGTTCCGTTCTAAAACCCTGTAGAAATTAAGATAATGTACCAATGGGATTCTAAAACAATCAACGTCCTTTTTACAATGAAATAACCAACAATCAAAACCAGCAAATAAATTGTATGATAACAGTACGCGAACAATAAATCGATCACGTACGTAAACGATGGGTCAATTTAGTTACCAATAATTCGAGAAACACATAACAGAATAATTCTCAAATGATCTATTCTAGCGATTCTGTTTAGTGGGATAGCTTTTTTAAACAATGCATACCCGAAATGTTTGATGTGGAGGGAAACGCTGATAGTTATACTTGAACGGTTTATTTTTATTTTTTATTCAATATAAAACATACAATGCATACGTGTATATGATAATATACCATAGTGATACCATGTAGCAGCAATACTGTTCAAACACGTAATACAAGATATGCTAATATATATTTTTTGACCTTGTGGTTTCCTTTTAATTCAAAAAAAGAGGTTAATAGGTGTTTAAAAAAAGAAAGCACAACAGAATAGTTAAGAAGAATAAGGACGAGTTGCATTAAGTTGGTAGAAAGCATACTGGACTTGTTTATGAAAGTTTAATGTGTTTCCAATTTTTGTTAAAATAATTTGAAGTGTATCGTTGTTTAGGGCTATTTCTTTTTCTATTTGAATCTTCAGTTTTAAATAATTGATAAAACAGTTCATTGTCGGCGTTTGTTTTCTGTATTTCATACTGAATATAAAATATTTCATAAATATAATTATGTAATTCACAACGTATTAACATCTTGTATTTTGAAGGTATTTACCCCTAAACTGATGTCTGAGAAATATAGTTTAACATTTAATTGTTGTTTCCATAGAAAGATTATCAATTGATTCCATAGAGATTGGGTATGTTTACACTCCCAGAAAAGGTGTTCTATTGTTTCAATATGTTCACTACACATATCACATAGATTTGTGTTAGATAGGTTGCACTTAAACAGATATTTATTTGTAGCTATGATTCTCTGGATGTATTAATATTGAAAAAACCTCAGTGTGCTATCAGTAGTTGATCTATATGGCATGACAAATATTTGTTTCCAATTAAATTCTTTTTCTCTAAGAAGGTTTTGCCATATAGTTTGAGCTTTAGAGATTTCGGCAGGGTTTTAAATTTGAAGTGTGTAAAATATTTTGTTCGTTTTGGTTTGTTTTGCAATTATGTTTTCTACGAATGTTTTTTGAGTACATGGTGTATTATTTATAGTGGTAACAGCTTTAATATGTATTGGTATACTTTTGATCAATGTGTAGTACATCAGAAAATTACTTGTGGGTATTCCGAATATGTAGCATATTAAGTTATCAAAAGAATAGAAGTCGTTTATTCTGTAGTCGTACAATTGATCTACATATTTTATAGTTCGTTCGAACCAATGTTTATAGAAAAACGTTTTATTGTTAGTAGTTAGTAGTTATGTCTTTATTATTATTCCATAGAATGATTTTACTGTTTATTTTGGTTTCTAAGTAATGAGTAACTTTACACCATGCCGATAGAACATTCGATAGAAATATGTTTTGGTTGAAATTTCATCTAAGAGATATTATTGTCGATATAACATTCAAAAAGTAATGAGTCACCATATGCTTTAAGAATTTTCTGATAGAATAATTTCCATTAACTTGTATTTGTATTATCTAAATATCTTTTAACCCAACGGCATTTGATTGCATTCAGGAATGAATCTATATCCGTTAGTCTGATACCTCCATATTCTACTGATTGAATGAATTGAGTTCGCTTAATTTTATCAGGTTTTCCGTTCCATATTAAATTAAATATTTCTGATTTAATGTCTTCAATCATATCGTTTGGTGGGTTTGGGAGAACTGTTAGTGTATAAATTAATTTAGGGAGTGCAAATGTTTTCAATACGGTGTTGTTTTCCGATAAGTGTAAGTTTACGATGCTGCCATGATTTTAAACAATTTTTAAATTTTTGTAATTTAGGCAATATGTTTTTGTCCCCTACCGGTTTCACCGGAGGGACTTATGGTATGCGCTCTGTGTGTCTGTCTGTCTGTGAGTCTGTGAGTCTGTCTGTCACACTTTTCTGGATCCTGCAATAACTTTAAAAGTTCTTAATATTTTTTCATGAAACTTGAAATATTGATAGATGGCAATATGGACATTATGCACGTATTTCATTTTGTTCCTACGTCAAAAATTCTGGTTGCTATGGCAACAAATATACTAGAAATACGGCTGAAAATGGTGGTTTTCTGGATCCTGCAATAACTTTAAGAGTACTTAATATTTTTTCATGAAACTTGCAATATGGATAAATAGCAATATGGACATTATGCAGGTTATTTCATTTTGTTCCTACGTCAAAAATTGTGGTTGCTACGGCAACCAAAAAATAAAAATCTGAAAATAGTGGAATTTCTGACAATGGTGGAGCCGGTAGGGGACCATATTGCTTGACAATAGTCTTGTTTAGAATTGTTTCATTTTCATTGTTTGTTAATGTATTCCTGACGTTGTTGCTTCATCTGATGTCCAGTTGAATTTCATTTCCTGTTTAAGATGAATATTACTTTGTTTAAATTTACCTACTCGTAGCACAATGCATTTACTTTTGTTTAGTTTTAGACCCGATGCCATTCCAAAAAGGGTTAGCGATTCTATAAGATTATTGAATGAGTCACTACTGTCATTAAAAAAATATGTTGCATCGTCATTAAAAAGTGACTGTTTAATTTCTTCGTCAGGTTCGAGCGATATTCCCTTCATATGTTTATTTGATTGGATATAGTGTGATAGATACTCGATTCATATAATAAATAGCGAGGATGAGAGTGGACATCCTTGCCTTACCCCTCGTTCGATGTTAAAACTGTGTGACAAAAAGCCATTGTTTATAATTATACTGTTAATATCGGTATAAAAAAGCTTTACCCATTGTATTACACTTTCACCGAAATTCATATTTTCTAAGCAGAAGAACATAAACAAATGGTCTAGTGAATCGAAAGCCTTTTCGAAGTATGCAAAGAAAATTAGGCCAGAATTGTTCGGTTGGTTGAAATAATTTATGCATTCTTGTATCAGACGTACGTTTTCACCAATGTAACGTCCTTTAATGAAACTAGATTGAGGTATATCCATTCTAGTGATTCATAAAAAACAAATGAACCAAATATTCAATGTCTTTCACCTGATGCCTGATGGAATTAAATGTTCAGAGCAGCGTGTGCAGTGTTTTCGGAACCATTTTAGATTATGTTACTTCTAGAGAATTAAAATATCACTATACACATATATTAGAATCTGCTCCCCTCCTTCGCAACCATGTTTTTTTCAACGGTTTTCAAATTGTATGGGCAAGTTCCCTGTCGAGTATACGATAATGTGTATATTATTGGGTAAACAAGGCTTTTGTCTATGAAACCAGGAGAACAATCCCGACCATGGAGACAATGCTTTTAAACGGACCGAAAACATTTGCGAACTGGTCAAATACATCATTTGCACGTATGTTTTGAACAATTTTCATTATAATTTGGAAAAATAATTAATATACGTTCTAGAGTGCTGACATTGTTTCACTATAGCCACTGAAGGAAAACCGTCCCGCCCACTAGCGATACGGTTTTTAACAATAAAATATCATTTTTTTAAATGTTCTAAGCATTTCATGGTGGATGGACAAAAAATGACTTCCATGTTATTAAAAAGCGTTTTCTATAATTTGAAATAGTGTCATCTATTGGCGCGATGTTATTTTTGAAGTCGATAAATCGTTGATATCAGTTGTTCTGCCTAAGTTCAATGAATATTGGCCAATACATATTGTCTATAGAGTGTTACTTACGCACAACAAACATAAACAGACAAGAGCTTATTACACGTTGTTCCTTAGTGAGCTATGAACTAAAACAAAGATCGATTTGAATCCTTTATCTTATTAGTTCGTCTTTTGAAAATTCAAACACAATATAAGTCTTTACTGAATTACATGAGCGTTTCTTAAAGATATAATAGTTTCTGGTGAATGCGTTTACTGTAGTCATCGTTTTAATCATATAAAAGCCTTACAATATGTTCAAAATACTTAACCATTGGTAATATATAATAGATATCTATGATACGTTACATAAACGTTGCTAATTATTAATACTAATAACTCCGTAAATTGTTCACGTTCACCAAGTACTTTCAGATAAAGAGCTCGTTTTGTTTTTCACCATTACAATTACACTCCTTTTATATGATAATATTCTGAAATACCAGCTTAATGGCATATGTTAAGGCTTCACTAATGTAAAACCGATCTGGTCATGATTTTTATTGGAGACATTAGAAACCTTTCAGCAGCAACAAACGACGAACTTTATGTGTGGTTTGACATGGAATCATGCGTCACGCGGATTGCAAATAACAGTCAAGAACAACCAAGAATGCATATAAAGGTTTTATTTTGAAATTATTCAGTTTATTTATAATTGGAATCGTCTAAAGGGGACTAGAAATGACAATACAATTATGATTTATGCTTTTCGGCTTTTCGAAATTCATATTTTATCTTCGTAGTCTCTTTTGTATAAAGGCGAGTGACCTATGGCTTATACAATACATCACAAGACATATAATTAAAAAAATGATTTAAGATGGAACACATAAATTGAACATATAATTTAACTTTATCTTTTCAAAACATATCAAATAAATAAACTCCCGAAACCATATCAGAAGATACTATCTGGTTATTTTCCACTACTTTTTTCAACATGAATCAATATTTACTTTTGCTAAGTTGATAATATACATTTTAATGACTTATCTTATTCTTCGTTTCTGCTCAGTATACGTCGTACTTTTAAATGAAATAATATTATGCATATACAACATTCATTTAAAAATAAACAGTGGAAATAAAAAGTTCAAATGCAATAATTCGATAGCCCAACCGGTCCGACGCATGGTTTGCTTACTTCTTTGCTGTGTACTGGATACGTAATTGCCTATTAACCACGAAAAGACTGCTTGAAACTCCATATGCTCAGATATTGGTCGCATTGTTGCAATACTTGTTACACATTCTTTATTGAACCGTAGTGTTGCGATCGTGTGTATCAAGTCATTTGTATGGACAAATACGAGTTTCTCCATTTTCTCATCTTGAATGACTTTTGTCACGAAACAAGGACTTGTTCAAGGGCTTCACATAGTCTGGTTGCTCAATTGATGGAAATCGCATGGAAATGAATTCACATTAAAGCTGTACACAACGATTAATATTGGTTGCAATGGGTTACACAAAGGAAAGACACAATAATGAATCCATAGAAACATGTTCAAACGTTTTCAAGGATAAGGTTAGATAATATATTCATATTTGTCAAGTGTAGAACGACTATATTTAACAACTTAACGCATTATATATCATTCAGACTAGAAAAAAACTATATCATCACATAGATAGTCATAGATCTTCAGAATGAAAACTCAAAAGGTATTTATCAAAATTGTCTACTTTGATTCTTGGTAACTCGTATTATAATTTTAACTTCATTTGTAATGATCCACAGTGAGTAAAAACTAGTGTAAGTCTGCAATAACTTACAAGTTCACTTAAATAGCAACTGATACAAAACAATTACTATTAATTTCTAATGTAATATGTATGAATTGATCAAAATCTAAAAATGCGTTTAATCAAGCTCAGAAAATACTTGTGTGTTTGTATGTAGACAATACTCAAATATATCTAGCACACAACAATCTCAAATGTCAATAGAAACATTCACAAACAATCCAAATACAAAGTTGATAATTACGGTTGTTTTAATCAGTAAATCAATACAAACTTCGCATATTGTGCGCCAATTGGATCTCTTCAAAACAACTTATCTTCTGCCATGGCAAGCCACATCAATAAGAATGAGCCAATGAAAAAACCCAATGTAAAAATTTACTGCGATGTGTTTACAGCATGATAAAATGGGTCTCTATAAACGTATCCCCAAGCAACCACGAGGTCTGTTTGTACAAACGTATATATTTAGGCCAATCCACAATACGTTAAAATGCTTCTAATTGGCTTCACATCGTTCGACCCTTCATTCCTTGTGAAATGTTAAATACATTTGCGCCGAATTTCTTTGAATGTATACATACAAAAGTATATGAAAACTTATCCGATAGTTTAAAAAAATATTCCGAATAATTTATACAATTGACCATTTCACGCACAATTTGTTGGTCAATGAATTCTTTGAAATTCATTAAATTTGAAAAAGCTGCTCTCAACATATATGTCCTATTAGGTTTAAAGCAAATACAATTTATTTGGCATCAGAAATCACTAAAACATCATAAAGACTCATAGTGAGCTTCGCCTGTGTGATAACTCGAGGTGACAGTTTCTCAAAATGATTAACTTAAGTGTCGGCAATATTCCCTGGTGGAACATAAATGCGTTGTAAGGATGTTAATTTTTCTGTAGTCTAAGGATTTGTGCCACAGATCACACAATGAACAAGGATAAAAACGTATATTATAATTCATTACTCTCCTTTTCTTTTTTCTTTCAAGTAACGCTCAAAAGTCAGACTTGATTTTTTAAAGCTCACAGGTCATTTAAGGCCGAAAAGTGTGTACATTTTACATTTTAAACATAACATAAGCTATTAATAACTAACCGATTTGCTACACTTGTAAGTATCATTTCACATGTATTAATAACTGAAAACTTGGTCTCTTATTTCGCACATGTAATCACGAAACAATATCACAGCATAAGACTGAAGATTTTTCATATACAATGATATGTTCAACGAAAACACAAGATGAAGGATTTTACGAATTACAGAAATGAACACGAGTCCAGAATTGTATAAGTCACACTTTAAATAAAGTCATTTTAATACTTGAATGATAAAAATAACATAATTCAAAACAAATACTTTTGTAATCAGGCTAATCAGGGACGACACTTTCCGCTTGAATTAGATTTTGGCTAGAAGAGACTTCATTTAAACGAAAAATGGCATACAAGCGGGAAGTGTCGTCCCTAATTAGCCTGTGCGGACTGCACAGGCTAATCTGGGACGACACTTTACGCACATGCATTATGCCCAATTTACTCAGAACGCGCCTCATATAGAATAATAAGCGCATGCACGCCGCAGCAAAATAAATTAAAGCCGATAGTGATAATTAGCTTTACATACTCAATATTAAATAAAACGTCGTGGTGTTTTTATTTTATTCTTGTATAATATAAATGAAATTCCAGAACATTTTTAAGATATCAATTTGTGTAAACATTATATACCTTTATTAAAATTGACAAAAATATTACTAAATATAAAATACCAAAAACTAAAATATCACCCTATTACTATTATTTCAACTTTTGAACCTCAAATTTGCAACAAATCGGACTTGTCTTCTCATTAATACATCTGAGAATGTCTGAGAGTCCGTCAATAACCTTGCTCTTTATGTTCACCATGCGGGTTTTCACTATCTCAAGCTATTCCCAAGACCCCGTGTTAAAGAACATTTCTCATAACATGTTATGAGTTCCAATGATATTTTCCCCAAAGAAACCCCATTGATTGATAGGACAGAAACAGAATGTGACACAGAAATTGGCAATCGCATCAAAGATATCAATAAACCACTTTAAAGCATGAATCAATATTGTCCATTTGCAAGTGAACAAGTGCTGCTTACACTAAGCTATAATATTATTGTCTATCAAGAGAGGGATTTTGAGGAAATATTTTCCTTATGGATTGGTTATAAAGACTCCAGAATAGTTATGAATCGGTATAAAATCACGCATTAGTTTTTCTATTTATATTGATTTATGCATATGACGCAATGTTTAAGAGGAACGAGATGGAATTCAACGTAATTCTTTCATTAGATTTTACACAAGAAATTAGTTTATGAAACTTGTTTATATCAACACGTTGACATTAGATTTCAATTAAGAGAAAAAAACAGGACTAAGAAAGAAGCTAATTGAACAAAAAGACTAATTACAAACAATGGAATAGGACAACAAAGTTCATTATGTTAGCCCTACTCTAAAACGGAAACCACTAAACATCAATTATATTCATATTACCGTTAGCACGAACTATAAAACACATTGAACATGAAAATAACATGTATGTAAAAAAAGCGAATTTATTTACGTTCTCATGAACGACTATTTATCATTCATGATCATGCAAGATGGTTTAAATTGGTGCTCGTTTTCAATTGCTACTTTCTGATATTTGGACTACCGAGTATAGCTCGCTAACATAGACCTGTAACTCTTGAAGTCATATCTTATACGCAGACAGTTCCCTATATGTGCATTCGGTTTAGGATCTTGGAACGTTTGCAAGAGGTCATAACAATGTACTTTATCAGGTACGCTTCTTTTGATTAAATTCGCTACCAGAACGGGTAGTAATGTATTCTGCGTAACGGTATTTCAACAGATTTTACTTATTTGTGAATAAAGGTCAGTGCGAGGTAAATTTTGTTGAGCTTTGTCTATGGTGTGCAATAACTATTCTACTCTTTCATTATACAGACATAAATCTTCAACAAAAACTCATTTAGTGTTTCAATACTAACAAACATACTATGTAGAGCCAGCGATATTTGTAACATTACTTTGGTATAAAATTAAAGAACTGAAAGTACTGGTGGGGCGATTTTACTCTAACGTTGTGGTCGTAAAAACACTATACACCGTGATTATATGATTTAGCTATTGGGTTTAAAAACTGCTGTTTAAAAACAGTCATTGTCGTACATGCCAATTGATAACTGCAAAACGTTTGTGAATACAATTTTGATTGTTGTCATTTGAACTGGTGACTTAGGTTTTTACTCTGACATAGTGTTATATGTGTCTGAGATTACGTGAAGACAGACGTTGTCATAAGGTTTCTATACATCATGTAGATTCAATTAATATATATATATATTTATCCCACTTTTACAGCGAAATCGGTTGATTAAAGCCCCGTTTATTAAATTTCATCTATAATCAACGGCAAGGCTATAATCAATGGCACGAAATGACGTCATCAACTGCCGAACCGGGACTACTTTTTCCCACGCACCTCGTCACCTGTGTTTGCCAAGTGCATCAATAATAAAAACAATCTCAAATGTTTGTCAATCTTAATGACCTTAAAACAAAGGAAAGTAGCAAAAAAACGTTTTTTTGTCATTTATTTTTATTAAAACCTCAAGTATTAGGTAAATTTAACACTATGCAAAATAGGTTCTGTTGTTGTTGCTCCCCTTTGAAGAAGTCAGTGCGAGTTGCTCCCCTTTGACCGTAGAAAACAATCGTCTGGACCAAGAAATCCTGTGTTAATTTACAAGCTGTACTCGGGTATGCATCCATCTGATTTTTCTTCAAAGCATCTTTTCTACCTGGCAATACGCACAAATGACACTGCATCCCGGTGATTCTTGCGTCAACAATTGGGTGTCAACAAGTTAGGTCAGATGCTGAAGGCCATGGCAAAAGACTCCGGCTTTCTCAAGCACAAGAGAATAACGAACCACTCAGTTCGCAAATTCCTGGTCCAAAAATTTCGAAATACAAATATCCACCCACTGAAACCATGGCAATAACAGGGCACAAAAATGTCCAGTCCTTAACCAATTATTCCAACATATCTGTTGAACAGCTGCAAAAGTGTTCATTCTTGCTCAGTCCAGTAAATGTAACAATCCAACAGTTCCTCTTGTACACCTTCACGCACCAAAACTATGGCCGAAATGCAGCCTAGACAACCACTGTCTACCGTCGAACAAGTTGATCTTGATGTTCGCCCCACCCAGTCACTTCACGGTTCACCAGCGTTCGAACAACTTTGCCTCACAATTCTTTGGTGCCACTTTCAACATTCAAAATGTTAATGTATATAATTAGCTTAAATCCAAGTAATCTTTGTTATTTCGTCACGAAATAACCACATATTATAACAAAGAAGCAAATAATAAGCACCTCGTGATCGACTCGATAGTTTGATATCGAAAGTGAATTGTGTGTGGTGTTAGGCTACGTTGTAAACAAATGTAGTTCCTTGTATATAACAACTTAATGTCATATTGATGTCATAAAACTTAAAGATTTGCAATTCAATATGATTAAAATTGTAATTAATAACGCTCGACACTATGTTACAGAACGATATTCTGATTTAAAAAAATGATTATTTGATCAGCGGTTATTTTTGGAACGCGGAGTAATACACTGACCTTGGTTACACTACAGTCATTATCAAAGTACGACAAACACTCGTGAAAACTTATTTTGTTTAAATAAAAAAAGTTTACTGAATAAAAAGTGGGATAAATAGAATAATAGGTCAGTGTTGATTATCATGCTCGGCACGAAAACGAAAAAGCACTCGCCAAGGCTCGTGCTTTTTGTTTTCTAAGCCTCGCATGATAAACCTGATCTATAATCAACACTAACCTATTATTCTCTATATAAATTCAATTAATTTATTTGCTGGATTTTAAGTCACACCGACACAGTGTAGGTCATATAGCGACTTTATGGGAACAACAAATAAATGTTGATAATGTTCTACTGTTAGGACTGACATATACGAGATTGTTTTGGTTACTTGGAAAACATTAATGCAAATTAATTAGCTGCTGTGAAAGTGACAACCACAACATGTATTTCGTGTGTAAGGTAAAGTTCAAAACTGGCATGAAAAGCACGTGTGAATTGTCATATAAAAACTGTGTATCGCAGAGAACATTGAGATGTTTACTTTGACAGTAAAAAATGTAGCTCGTGGTAATTAAATTTTGTCGCCCATATCGCGAACGCAGTTGATTTCTTAAAAGGAAAGAACATAAATGCGCTGTATCGGTTAAGCGTAGATAGTTCCGTATTGAACCGATATTTCGTCGCTGTATACACCTTCCATGAGGACTGCGTGTTACTCGGGTGCTAATGCCACAGTGAAAAGACGTTGCCATTGATGGAACGGAGCTATTTTGTTTGCGAATGCAGAATCTGGATGCAAAGTGGTTAAATGCAGTGACGGACTACATTCTTCGGTATACGTATATTATGTTACCTATGGGGCGAATTGCAAAAGGCAATCTCCCCAAAATCAGTAACACACCAACAAGGGACTCACATCAATCTTGATGGTAACATATTCTGATACAAGTTATGACTTTGTGAACATCCCATCACGGGATTGCGTGACAATTTGATAATAAATTAAATATATCTCCTGACATTTTATTTAAAACCACTATTTTTCCCGACCACAGCGAATTCCCGTAAACATTATTTTTATTCTCATGATTACATTTATTTAATAACGTGCAATCTCAATACAAATATCTCGTCTTCATAGATAAAAAATACAACAAGTAATGAAGGGATCGTCAAAGTCATTGTTATCAATGATTTTTTTTTTGACCTCATTTTCTAAATCAATTTCCAGAACTAGACAAAATTTGTTATTAATATTTCCACAATAATAGAGAAAATAATTCATCATTCGGTCGTTATGGTCCGAATTTTTATGTGTTGATGTTTGATTTGGCTTTTACCCGAGATATTATTCGGGAAAACTTACGAAAGAACGTGGAAATATTCAAGTTAAGGAAACATTTTCAGTGTCACTTTCTTGTATTTAATATTTAGAAAGACATCGTTTAAGCTTAGCGAATGTACCTGGTACTTTATTTTATATAAATAAAGGGCTGGTTTTTTAACCATAATTAAAGCTTATGTGCGTCAACACTTTAATTATTCCACGCATTTTAAGAAAAATATAATCATTACATTTAAGACACCATTTCGCTCTAAACGGAACTCATGCGATGATCTCAACATCTAACGACCTCGTAGTCCATTAGTGTCAGAAACATCATACTGCCATTATTACATATGCATGTCTTCTACTTGCAATGTTGTTTTTCCCCTATAGTTTCGACAGCTAAGTAGGATACTGATTTCAATACATGCATTCCTTATCATGCTATTACTTTTACCCATACTGATAGTTATGGTTTATGTATTTTTCATCTAAACTGAAATCGTACTTATCGTGTTGAACGTTCCTCCAATTGTAAAATTTTACTTTTCTTAAAGATAGATGCATCATTTAACAACAAAATTTTACTACACAATGGGTGATTAAAAATATTTTTTCCAAAAAACGTCAAATACTTATTAGAAACACACAAACAATGCTTTAGATTAAATACATTCATCGAATCGGAACATCACACATCTTGATTAAAGAGACTCTTTTGGGCCAAACAATTAAAATGTACGACTTTAAAAATTTAATACACAAACAGTTTACTTTACGGTATGGCAGTTTGTACTGACCGTTTCAGTTTCGGATGTCAATTCATTAGAGGGGTAAATAAACTGTTTCCTGTTGCGTGTCGTCATGTAACCAAACAATGACAGATGAATAACCAGGTTTTAGAAAAATCTCACAAAGAGTTAACCCCAGGCAGAATAGTTTTGCAGAATGTGTATTTGTATTGGAAAAGCAAACCAGTAGGATACATATTTAAAAAAAATAGTATTGCCTTTTTACGTCCAATGTCAATATCGCCAGTAAAAATATTTTCATTGTATTGTATCGTTACTGTACTTCGATATTAATAAATAGAAACTTTTTCTTTATATATCAATTAATTCATGATTATCCGTTAATATTTAGTCAACGACCAAATGTGAATGTTTGTTGATTTAGAAAAGGGTTAACCAGGGCTGAACGAAAAACAAATGTTATTTCTTATTAAAAAGACCAGATACCTTTACATCATCACGCACATCTGTTCGAAAAAAAAATCATTATAAAATAATATGCCTATATCATTATATATAGCATTTGATTCGCTTCGATAATAATCGTATCAGGTTAAAAATAGTCTTCTTTACTATGTCCGATTGACGTATGAATGCATACCGCTTATTGAACGTTGATGAAATTAATTATGTATACCTTCAGAATAATTATACATGGTGATAAATAAATGCGAAAGTACAAAATGTGATACTTTTGTGTTCTTAATTTCCCATATGTCCGTTAACGCTGATCTATAGACGTCGTTTATTGCTACCTCCAATCCATTATTTGGTCCCATAACACTCGTCTTTTCAGTTCAGTCACTAGCAATAAAAATTGATTATTGACACTCACAGACGGCAGCGGCACGGATAAGAGCAATTCATTGTGATAATCGGCTTAGCAGACTAAATGTTTAATTTTGTTTTCATTTATTTATGAGTTCAAATATGACATTTTATGGCGAATTAATTTAAAATTATTGAGTGATATTGTAGTGTTTTTATCTGCTTTACTAGCACACACACTGCTCAATATATAGTAGAATCCACAATGAATAAACGGATTGAAACCTAAAAGTTCATCCGACGCTCTATGAAAAAGAGGAATCTTCTATGTCATCTCTATTGCTACGGAACAAGAAATAATAATATGGCCCATGCTCTGTGAAAAGGGGCTTAACTCTTTCAGTGCTGGAACCGAATTTTGAAGGCCTTTGCAAACAGTTTGGATCCAGATGAGACGCCATAGAACGTGGCGTCTCATCAGGATCCAAACTGTTTGCTATTCTGATAGTATTCTCTGAAAAAAAATCTAAAAAAATGCTAATTTTAGAAATTCAGCAGACGACATTTTAGCAGACGACAAATTTCCCAGCATGCAAAGGGTTAATGCATGTGCATAGCGTGTCGTCCCAGGTTAGCCCGTGCAGTTCGCAAAGGTAAAATGCAATTAAGGACTTGCGTAAGAATTTTCTAAATATAATACAATAGACTGGTTGGTGTCACAACAAAAAAAGACAAGTAAACAGATTAATTAAGCAGATCGGTCTGCAAAAACAATACAGTTGGCATGTTGAGTCAATCAGTTATCTACATTCTAACACATTTAAACGGCTTTACATAAAATAATTGGATGCACTGAACTAGAGCTGCCATAACATATTGTCACTTCACGTTTAAGTTCGTGTACATGGACAAGGAATAAAAACAAAAATAAATAAGCTTAATAACTATGCTTGAAGTTCTTATTTCCCGAGAAAAGAAAACGATTTTTGGTTGAGGTTTATGGAGCTATTGATCTATATAGATAACTGGCACTCGTACTGAAATCTGAGAATTTCACTTTTTAAGCAACCAGTTTCAGATTGATTTCCTGATTTTCTAGCTGGACATATTACAAGACATCACAGAATCGAATCGTGTCTAAAAGCAGAAAGCGCTAGTTATTCACAATTGTACAAACTGTATGGACATAAATACCAGTATTGCTTTATCTGGATTACATAAAAATGTGTTTCACAATGACCTAGTCATTTCAGACTAATTGAATCAAGCAAATTCATAAGTCAATCTGAAAACCAAAGTGCGTCTATATTTGAACTACAGATATGTCATATTGATTGTCTGTTTCCATAGACTTAAATCTTTCTAGTAATGACAGGATCGTCAACAAATCTAAACTCATCATTATCCACGTATTGACAATGCACAAGTTTCATGAGATAGTATCGATAAATCCAGAACTCCGTGAGTTTCCACAATAGATACTCTATATAACGATGCAAATAAGTTGCACTTCAAACAGAGAAGCATGGCTCATTAAATAGTGTATCCTGCACAAATGACTTCATTCGATCTAATCATAATTATATCATACAAGAGACAATATCATTCTCAAATAATAAAACAAAATCAGTCACAGCTTGGATGAAATACGAATTATGTAACTCAGGTTAATTACTATTGCAGGGCGACAGTCATACTGTATAAAATGAGCAATTGATACCAATCGTCTTTAAGGACATCAACTCCGTCACAAGGCGACCTTTTAACCATGCACATGGCAACATTGGTATTTTATATCCATTCGCCCCAAACCAATACTACATGTATATCCATTTGCACAGATGGAAGCAATAAGGATAAAATCATCACAAGGCGTTAATCGGCTTACCAAATCAACAAAATAACACGGACTTTTCTTTTTAACATGAAATTTACAAACAGTTTTATGTTTTAATATCTTAAAGTAGAAAAGATCAATTTGTTTCAAAATCTTAACCAAAATACACAGTACAAAATATAATTCACATATTTGTATTTTTATTTCTATTACAATACAATACTATCAAGAGATTACGAAAACAATTATTTAGGAAAACCGTAAAAGGCCAAGATGACATATATTACTGATGTATCGTGTTCCAATGGTGTTGCTCTTCCCTGGAAACCCCATTGATTGATATGAGATGAATAGAATTTGACACAGAATATGAAGATATTATAGGAGTTGCTAATACACGTTTAAAAGCATGAATCAATATTTCCAATTGTTGGTGTAAACAATGCTTCCATACACTGAACTCTTATACAATTGTCAGTCAAAATAAGGATTTGGAGAAAGATTTTTCTCTCTGGAGAATGGTATTATGAAAGTAGAATGGTTATAGTCGGCATGAGAAAACGCATTAGATTCAATTGTGTAGAATGAATAGATTATTCTTTTATTGTATGAAAAAGGTTAAATCACTTCAAAAGAGCATTACCTTTAATAAATAGAGACATTGGGTATAGCAAAACAACTCAATAAGGCATATAAGAGCAAATAAAAAGGTTAATATGGTTTGCGCCGATTCAACAAAATAAACACTAAAACAAATGTTCAGTTGTCCGTTTGGACAATAAAACAGTTACAACATCCGATTGTTCTACGCATAAAAATAAAAACTATTTTAAAAATCACCATTACATGAATTATTGATCTCCATTTGATTTATTTATTCTATCAGGACAGTTCGTTGAAACGGTATTCTGGGAATGCGACTGATTCATACTGAATCACCGTCTAGCCTTTAGACCGGTTGGTGCCGATTGCATTTTGCCTTGATGGTGTTATAAATGTTGTTTTGGCGTTCGATATCCGAAGCAAACTCGTGGCTCATACTACGGCCGCTGATTACCATGCGTGTTTACGGGTGAAAAAGACAACAAAAGAATGCAGACTCATGATGCAACGAATTAGGAAACCCGTGATTAGATTGTAAGAATAAAAAGAAATTAAGAAATGGCATGAGAAATTTCAAATTATATCTAAAAATATCAACTAGGGGCGAAATTAAAGGACAGTGAAGCTGATGTTTTGAATAAAATCGGTCAGCAAAAATAATAAAATATACATCCATTTTCGAATTTTCGAAAAATGCTATCTTTATTCATTCTACTTTATTTAAAGGTTAGTAAAAGTTTTTGATTAAAGGAATTAGATGAAAAGAACTATAAGTATCATTCCAACTCGTCAAATATCGATCAGGTTCGTGCGCAAAAAAAAAACGATAATATAAATATTAAAATGCATGAATGTTTTATCTGAAACCTTCCATTGATAACTTCCAGATAAAATGAAATCTGGAAAAATAAAGTACGTTTTCTTGAGCCACAAGATTGATATTGATAAGAATGTTTTATTTTGAGAGTGATCAAGCGAGAAACGATATCGGATATTCTTGGAACAGTAAACACACTAAAAAGCCAATGCCGTTCATAAATAATAGCGTAGAACTTAAGCTCAGACTAAGGAAATGTTGAGTTTTATGACACAAGTAAAAACTTCAACTCAGCAAAATACGAGTTTTGGTTTATACCTCTTCAACAATCTTCAACAATAGCACAAAGTAATCCGCTTATACTTTATAATTCTTTGAACATCTCGAAGTTGTGTGCATTAAACAAAAAGGTTTTCAAAGTTGTGTTCATTAAAAAATGTTTCTTGTTTTCTTCGATTGATGATATTTGTCTGAGCAAATGTCAGAACGCTTTAAGCTATTATTAACATTCATGGTAACGGCAGTTTGTGTAAACGCTGTGCTGGATTTGTTTTTGAGACCAGCTGGTGTCCGTTTTTCTTTAACGCCAGTTCTTACTCGAGTTGGGTGTCATTTTTTAATTCTTAATAGTACATCTCTAGAATACAATTAATAGTCATACTAGATTGTTGAATGGGGGCTCTTCATTCCGTCTGTTACCCCCCCCCCCCCCCCCCCCCCCGTTCTCACAGAGCTGCGACTTTACGACGATCATCCCGATCAAGCCACGATCTGAAAAAGGTTTGGATCGGGGCTGATCGGAGTCTAAATCGAGCAATTTGGCAAAATATGGTCTTCATTTCGACTTTTTTTCTTTTTGTTCTTGTTTCTTGTTGGCCACGATCCCGCTACGCTTGTTTTGAGCATGTTCAAAATAAGCATTGCGAGAGCGTAGAGCTCTCCGATCATGAAGACTCTACCCTGATCATACTGCGCATTTGAAGACTCCACTACGTTTCTCATGCGATTTGTCACGATCGACCACGTTTTCGGCCTTGCTCTGATCGTAGTAGAAGCGGCGTCTATGTGTGAACGTGGGGTTACCAGAACAAAATGACAACGAGTAATTTTTTTGTATCAGTCAAGGCCAACGACAACTTCAATTAACAAAATAAATCTGAAAAATCAAACACTTATTTTGTCATAAGATTCTAATATTGATATCATGTGTTCAAAGACTGAACATTTCCTGGTAAAGACAGACTTATTTCCCAATATAAAACCATCACAATCCCCACTTTCTCGTTCGCAAAATATGGCTTTATTTTCATCCCAAACATATTTTCAAAACCAGACTATATTATAGGGGTATTCCACTACGACCCGATTCCCCACGATTTGTCCCGATTTTCAATATTTTGAGGTCGGGGGCATTCGTAACTCAATCGGCGAAGGTCCTAACTCATTCGTAGCTAGTCGTGGGCGAGTCTTGAACTCCCAAAAAATCGCGGCCAGTTTTTAAACGTGTTTAAAATTTGACCAAGACCTCCAAGACTGAATTTAATCGCATTTTGACTCGTAACAGTGTCGTTGTGCGTTCTTGGGCGTCGTAATGGAATCTTAGGTAATTCGTGACTCAATCGGGGAATAGGTGACCACGTGATCTGTCTACGAATCATTAACGACTTTGTCAAGACTCTCGAGACTTCACCCCGATTGAGTTGCGAGCCTCGCGATTTAGTTACGAAACATTTACGATTTTGTAAAGAATGATAAAGAAATAATATTTTTCCATCATGTTTTGTTGTCGAATAACTCACAGTAAGGAGTATACTAGTAGATGCGCAGGAATTAAATAACGAATGCGGAGCACGAGTGCTTTGATAACACGAATCTATACTCCTTACTGTGGGTTATTCGACAACAAGCCATCATGGAAAAATATTATTTCTATTCTTACACGATTCTGATTGATTTGCTTCAAGCTTTTGGACGTGAACTATATTTTTCAATACTTCTTAGTACAAATTTCACTATTTAGTGACGTCATTGAATTGTACAAACATTAAACGTCGTTTTCATTCATAAATATTTTGCAAATTACGTCACTTTCATTGAGAACAACACTCAAAGAAACTAAATGACGTCACATGTGTTAATTCTTCTGAAAAGCTGACATGCTATAAATGTTTTCTTAATTACGTTTCTTAACAAACAAATTCTTAGCAGGCGTGGTCATGCCACTTATCACCAAATATACAATTTGTTGTTTCATTACATTTATATACGTTCTGCATTTTTTACACTTCTTTAAGAGCGGGATTTAAGCACGTGCTTTTTACTGCAATATTTTCTTTATTTATTCGGAACTATTTTCGAAACATTAAGCTCCGCCCATAATTTATTGCAGAATAACCCACACTTTATTTCCTTCTTTGTTTATAGAAAACAAGTCGCGTGCCGTATTAAAATCAATATCAGTAGATATTGGCGCCGAATTCATGGGTGCGTTCGGTGAGGTCCTAGCTTAGTCGTGACCGATCTGCATTGTTCGTAGTACAGTCGCAGTAGATTCTAACACATCGTAGTGAAGTCGCGACCCTATTCGCAAGACTTCAACCGAACCCCACGATTCGTCGTAACTCAATCGTACCAATATCGTAACTGAATCGCAGACTGTCACGAGTCTTCCCGATTCAATAAATGTGAGAAATCGTAGCGAATCGTGGGCTTGTTTTCGTAGTGGAATAGGGCCATTAACAATGTTAGGAAAATGATTTTTTACCTAAATATGCTTTTATGTTGTTGTCAAATCTCATTATGGTAACGTGACAGAATAATAGGTCGTTATTTCGGAACATAAAATTGTGTCGATATGCGTGTGTCTTTTTCTATCTCTTCAGTTCTTCTTATATCACCCTTTCAGTACTAGTATATGTTATGGCGAAGGCTTGCACTCGTAAATACGCTAAACCAAGATATTTGGAATGTATTGCATATATGTGTTCAACGTAGATAAAACAATCCTATGCTTTAAACGAACTACCTATGAATCTACGAAATGTATTTCAAAATGATTTTATCATGATGCGATTTATGAAACCATGAGTGTTTCAGTCAAAGAAATGTCATAACTAAAGTACGCCTATATATCGTTCAGATAGAACAAGATTGTCATTTGGATATCCTGTTTTCCTAGAATGAAATCCTCCTGGTAATGACAGTTTTGTCTCCCAGAACCATCATAGCCCTAATCTCGAATTGGTTTTATTATCTTGTAAATACATTTACCAAACCAGACAGGCATTGTTCAGTTGTTTCATTAATGGTAAAAGATTGGTTGTCGTAGTGCGATCGACCTTAACATTCTAATATTGTGTTTTGATGATTTCATTTTGAAGTAACTATCGTACGAAAAATTATAATATCTTAAATTGTATATTGAATTATATAACTGTTGCATTGTGAAAGTGTTTGTGTTTTTCTATGAAGTATATTGAAAACGATTAAACTACGTGCGTTTTGATAGCGATATACCAGAACGTCTAGATAAATCTAATATACGCTGGACGAGAGGATTTTTCATGTGATTCGAAAGATTTTATCGTAGAATACGCCAATTATATAACGTACAATATTGCAATACTTACGTCCTGTTTCTAAAGAAACCGTATTAGTGACGATTGGCTCATTTTTCAGTCTCAATCCAACGTAAACCCCATTTTACAGATGCTTAATAATGCATATGACTTTTCGCCAAACAAGGTATGGTCATTCAGATTTCAATACATTTACGTAACTAATTTCATGGGTCGACATGAGATTTGTGAAAATCAGACCAAATTCAAATCGGTATCAAAACGTATGAATGATAACCATAAATTAATAATATTCGTGTAAAGAGTGTGCTAAATATATATTAATTTTAAAGGCATGCGCGTCTTTTATTTACAGTCTTGCTATATGAAGTCTGGTAAAAGTAAGCAAATGAGTGAATGCCGATGTGTAATAAGATTTAAATGCCAATATAGCTTTAATAATGTGCAGTATCAAGTCGAATATGGCTCACAATAATCAGTATGCGCTCGTTAATATTGTTCTTATTTTACGCATGTAATGATTACTAAATTAAGAAACATGACATGGTTTAAGAATTGCCATCAAGGGGTGAGGCGAAAGGCGTCTACGAACAAATACCTGATTACTGTGAGTTACGGAAATGCGTTTAATGGTCGAATTTAAAGTAAATGTTGCGAGTCAACACTGTGAACAGGCATGGGAAAGTCGTTCATGGCTTAGTATATGTGAACATTGCGCTTGTATAGAAGATATGGATTGTTATTCGAATTTTGCTTTAGTTGTCTATAGATGATGGTATAACAATGGCATGCGGGCTTACATAGAATGGGATTGTCTTGTTTTACGAATCGGTTTGTGACACGGCTATACAGTCTCTAGCTATTGTGGGTTTAGGAATTTGGTTGGAATAATATATTAGATTTTTTTCGGATTTCGATGACGAAGTCCTTGATAAAACATCATGATGAACACAGACACCGACATAATTAGTATTTCTTAAATCAGAAGATGACGTCTTCAAAGTCATGATAAATTTGAGCCATTAAAATAACAAAGCATTGTATTTAAAGGTTGATCTAAGAAAATCGCGAAATGTGCATGAGAAATGTAAGGGAGACAAAACAATAGCATCGTTATTTAGAGTTAACATACAGTGCAACCTTGAAATATCAAGAAAGGGGATGATAATGCGACCAAAATTGCACACTAGTATAATTAGATTAAGGCCTAGGTAACTTTTGAACAAGCGTCGCCAGATCATCCTGTAAATGATCATGTACTTTGTTAAGATTTGTATCTGCATCATACAATAGCAGCGACTAAGTGGCATTCTTGGGAGAGATAATTAAACGGGAAAGTGTTGCAGAAGCAGATGTTTTATTTTCACGCAAGTGTCGTTATTCACGTTGATTAGATCAATTCATCAACTTGTTCAGTTGTCTCATTGGGTTCAAGTTTCTTTTCTATTCGAATTCGAAGAACGAAAAAGGGCACCGTAGATAACAGCTCAGTCCCTGCTTATGGCAAAAAAAGTTGCGTTCACTTTAAAGGTCATACGTAAACGACAGACTTTAAAGGGGAAACTAGTGTGCACTGGGCAATTGCTGAATGCGTTTGTCAATGACTTAAGCGCCATAGTGGAATAACCTTGTGCGACACGGGTGCACTTAGTATAGAGGATATTAAGACGCATATCGGGTCATTTTTTTCCCTGATTATTAATACGGTGGCCCGGCGGGGAGCAAACTTCTTCTTCTGTCAAAACAATATAGCAGAAAAATCAAACCAAACCCGAAAATAATCTTAACAGCGGACATCCACGCATGTTTTTATTGTTCACTGATTTGAGAATAAAGTGTGCTAAATATGTAACAGGAAAGTATGATGTGTTAAACAGTTGATAACGAATTATTAGAACTTCAAACAAAGGATGCCCATGCTTTCGCAATTCACTTTGTTGCTATAAAAGTATTGCCATTAGTGCCTTGGAAAAAGATATCGAAATTCACGCGCGACATTGATGTTCTCCTTGTAGGGAAAACGTTTTTCTACCGAGTGTATCTGATAGGAGCGACGATATTTCTCTACACGGTTAACGCGATATGAAGGGCATACTCCGATTAGAGTGACTTAATTTCGTATGCATTAGGGCGATTTTCTTGCATATACAATTTAATAAGGAAAAATGCAAAGTGGTTCGCACGTGCTGAGATATTAACGCAATACCAATACAGCATGTCCTCGCGTCTTACACTCGCGTGGCTGCTTGTCAATTGATTTTGACGGATGGGGGGAAGATGATTCGTGCATGAACAAGGCATTATGTGGTGCAGCATTTGTTTTAGAAAAAGCGAGAACTTAAAACACGCAAATTTCGTCCATACGTACCAAACAGGTTTTGTAATTCTATAAATATTGAGTTACATTGTAGACATAGCATTACATTTCAGTTACAAGGCAGCAGAAGAACGATTAAAACGTACAAATAATGAGCACGATGATGATGATTATGTTGATGATGACATTAAGTTAATGATGACGATGCTGATGACAACGAAAATAATGAATGAATGAGTATGACAATACACTCAATGCGTAAAAAAAACCTGTTCTCGTTCTCCCACTCCAAAAACTCTATTATAAATGTATACACAAATTTCAGTATCGCAGACTGCGCTTGAAAGTGTCTCGCAAACTTTGAGAAATACGTAAAGATTGCTTCCCTGCGAACGAAATATCGCTCGGGGATCATGACATGCGCATTTGCGCGGAATGACACGGATTCCCACAGACCTGATCACATTTCCAGATATTCTCCGAGACTTCATGTTGAGACATGTAAGTGTTTTGCCGATTTGGAACAGGCGCCTGCAGAGCCGTTGCTATGAAAGAGAACCGAGACTCGGTAAATAATGACTGAAACTATGGTTTTGTTTGTGGTGATCCGCCTACACACGGAGACACCACCTCATGGACAGTATCCTTGTCAAGGTCGATAGTGTAGGATCCCGTTCCAGTGGTGAGCCGTTTCAAATATTGCTCGGTGGGAAGCGCTTACGTACGCATCGCCTAAATGGATTGCGCTAAGTAGACTGCTTCTAATGATTCTAATGCGATGACAGCGAAGAAGCTTCTATCAATAATTTAAAGAACACGAGCACTTTCAGTTGTGATGGAATTGTAGTTGCTTCAAATCGCCAACAACTTGCATAATCGGATCTAATTTATTGAAAACAAAATTATCATGTTTTATGTTTTTCCCATTTATCACACATGGACAAGTTAAAACCTTGTTTTTCTTTCATTTAAAACATATCTATCTATTCGAATAAGCCCTGGCGAAAGACGAGTTTGTTGGTAACTGCGTATGTATAAGGTATCAAAACTTGCGATCTCTTGCTTTCGAAGATAGTGGTACCAGAGAAGACGCATAAAAAAGGTCGAGCAATTCAAATCATTTCAAAATCGTCTTATTTAAGATGATTGTTTGTTTCCGCCAAAATACCGATAACACTCCTATATACAAGATTAAGATCAATGCAAGTCGATAGCTGTAGAAATACAAGACAGGGGTAAAATAGCATGCATTATATTGTCGTAAATAAAGCTATACTGAAGTCCAAGCACTGATTAGTAACAAAAAGGTACCTTTACATTGTTAAAACAATAATTTATCTTTATTCTACGATATTTAATGATTTGTAAAAGGCTTTGATGTGAAGAACTAGTACTACCATTCCAACTCGTAAATTCACGATCAAGTTCGTGGGAAAAAAAAAACGCAATAAAAGATAACACTGATATAGATAAGCATATTTCCTTTTTTCTAGAAAATAAAGTTCAGGACGGTTTTATCTGAATCCGTCTATTAACCCCTTCCAGATATACTTAATAAATCTTTAAAATAAAATTCCTTCTTAAAAGTAACTAGGAGCCATATTGATGCTGATAAACTTGCATTATAAGAACAATCAAGCGAGAAACGATGTAGGATATTATTGAGACAGTTAAATTAGAATCCCTTTCATAAATAACTGTGAAGATCTTAAGCTTCAATAGAAAGAGAAAATGTTGGGTTTTGTGACACAAGTTAAATTAAACTTAGGAAAAACCGTGTTTGGGTTTATACCACTTCCACAAACCTCAACAATACAACTCAGCTTATACTTAAAACGTTAAACAGTATGGGTGTGCATTAAAATAAAGAAAGTCATAGAAACGAAAAGGAATCATCTCCTGGACATGTTTCTTGATTGTTTTAATTGATATGCTTATTTGAGGAAATGTTATTACTCTCTAAAGCTATGATTACCATTTATACATTAAATCAGTTTGTTAAAACGTTGTGCTGCGTTCGCGATTGTTAATTACTGATTTTTTTAATAACTGTCTAGACGTGCGACAAGTTGGTGGCGGTTCACCGCTCAATCTTGTTCGTACTATCATAAAGGAACTTTTTTTTAATTTGAACAGTTCTTTTCGAGGAAACTAACAACAGTTACAATTTCGTATTAAATGAACGCTCTTTAAGCTGTCCGTTGAAAGAAAAAAAGGCAACTATTCATAGTTGATACAAGTCTAAAGCGAACAAAAATTTTAATAAATTCAATAAATCCAAAAACTCAAATATCTATTTTCTTTAAGTCATAAAGTGCAAGATTCCAATATTGATATAATGTTTTCAAATACTGAAATGTGTCTGGTAATGACAGACTCGTTTACCAGCATTAAGTCATACTAATCTTCACTTTGACGGTACGCAAAGCATGGGTTAAATTTTATCTCAAACATACTTTCAAAACCATATTTTATCAACAATGGTGGGTTAATGATTTACTTAAATGTGTTTGGCATAACCAAATATGCCTGGATGTTTTGTTCCATCTGACACAGCACTCATTATGGAAAGGTGACGGAACGGAAGAATGTGGTCGTTATCTCTGAAAATACTGAATTAGTCAATGTGCGTATGTATTTTTCAATCTATTAACCCATTTATGCCCAGAGGACTCTCCCATCTTTCTAATTTGGATCAATTTATTTCCAAAATTGGGATGTCTTGTATAGTTATTTCTATATTTAGAATTTTTCTTACAGAAATTCCTTTAAGCAAACAGCGCAGACCCTAATGCGACGCCGCATCATGCGGCGTCTAATCAGGGTCTACGCTGTTTGCCAATGCCTTTTTTCTATACGCTAGGCATAAATGGGTTAATACTCCTTACAGTAACAGTACTATATATTTTATTGTGGTAACTTGGTTATACCAATAGGTTTGGAATTTCTACACATTATGTGTTAAATGTTAATCAAATTTGTCCATGGTTTAAACGATTTTTCTGTAAGTCTTCGAAAGTCTGATGTACTTTAAACATAGAAACATATGCGTTACAAAATAATCTTATCATTTGTGATAAATGAAGCCTTATATTTTTCAGTCAAATAAATGTATGTGCTCAAGTACGCCTTTATATGCCCCATAAAGTACAAGATTCTCACTGGGATAGCCTTATTCCTAGACTGAATCCTTACTGGTAATAACAGTTTCGTCTCAAAGAACCATCAAAACCCTGATTTAAAATTGGATTTATTATCTAGTTAATACATTCACCAAACCAGACAGGATTTTTGGAGTTGTTTAATTAATGGTTTTAGAATGATTTTTGAACTATCATATTTGCTTTTAGTTGCTATTGTTTCATTTCGACTGAATAATTGTTTGAAAAATACGACGGAAAAACGTGCTAGCTATCGTTGAAAATGTGTATTGTCTTCAAGTGTATATTTTTAAAATTGTTTCGTGTTTTCTGTGTAACATAAATAACGATGAAAATACCTTCGTTTTCATTGAGATATGGATAAAGGGTTCATTTTTTCTTATCTTCGCTTAACAGAGATTATAATTATTATATCATTCAATACATTTAAAACGGCCATCGTATATTCAAGATTGTAGTACTTACTAAATGTTCTATAGAAATCGTACCAGTAAATATATACTAGTAATCGTTTTTCAATCTCAAGCAAACGTTAAATAACATTGTATCGATACAGAATAATCATTATGACTGTGTTTTTTCTCCGTATAAGGAATGGTCATTCAGATCTGAATGTGTATGCTATACATGCATCCTGAGGAGATACATGATTTGAAAAAAAAATCGAGTACGAAGTCTGTAAAATATCTGTTATTTGTAAAGTCTGTTGCATTTTTTATTTTCAGTCTTTGCACAATGAAGTCAGGTATGAATGCAGCAAATGTCGATGTGTAACAGGATGAAATGTCAATATAACATCAATAGTGTGCAATACCAAGTCGTGTATGGCAAGCAACATCCCATATGCGCTCGTTAATATTGATCATTCTTCAGCCAGGAAATATTTACTAAATTAAGAAAAAAAAATATGGTTTAAGAAGGGTATGTGGCGAAAGTAGTCTATGACAAAAGACCGGGTGACTGTGAGTTACGGCAGTGTGCATTGCATAGTCGAATACAAATTAAATTCTGTGATTTAATATTGTGAAAAGGCCTGGGAACATTCTTCATGGCAAACGCTACTTATAAAGAATCTGAACCTTGTGATAAGATATATATTATGGAATGAATTTTAAAATTGAGCTTCAGTTGTCTAGAGCCTATTAAGATAAACCAATGGAAAGCGATCGTTAATCTAATGACGTTATCTTTGTTTATGAATCGGTTTGTGACACGGCTATACCAAGTCAAGCTATCGTGAGTTTAAGTATATGGTTGGAAGAATATATTGTGTATTTTCGGACTTTGATGACAAAATCAATAAAAACACGTAATGATAAGTATTTCTAAAATCAGTCGTTAATATCTATTACAAAATGTTATAAGAAATTAAGGCAATGAAAATGGCTTATCATTTATTTGAAAGGTTGATCAAAGGAAAATATTCTTATAATATGCATGAAAAATGCAACTGAAATTAAAGGGAGCTAAAACAATTACATCGTTATATAGAGTTTACATCAAATACCACTTGCAATATGGTGAAATGGGATGAGAATCGACGTACACACGTTTCATATAATAAGATAAATGTGTAGGCGAAAGATTGAACAGTCCGTTGCCGGATCTTCCAGGAAATTAATCAGATGGCTCGATCAGAGAAGTATCTGCATTATACAATAACAACTAATATGTGGTACGTGGAGCAGAGATTATTGAGCGGAAGTGTGTTACAAAAGCAGATGCCTTGATTCTAAGATATTTTATTACTTTAACGCCATAGATGTAATTTACGCTGATCACATCAACTGATCGACTTGTTCGGTTTTTTTCCCTGGGTTCAATACTTATAAGAGTTAATAAGACACGAACACACAGAAATTGATCTTAGCCAAGTATGCTCACTTTTCTCTAAGACACGAAGTTAAATTATTAATAATGAACTATGATGATCGACTTCAGCGAATAAGTTACATTAAAGACACTGCGGGCTCATTTATCAAGGTATTTCACCTAAAGCTGAATCGTTTGACCATCTCATGATAAAGCTGGGTCGTATAATCATCTCTTATTATCGTTGAATGAGGAACTATTTTATATTTTTCTGAACTACTATTTCATGTTTGAAAACTGAAATATTAATTTCATCTATGAGAAATAAGTTTTATTCATAACAATTAATTGCATTATCAACCAAACGATTAAACGCATTGTTATACTTGTGTGGTAGGTAATTCAGGGGGTGGGGGAGGCGTATACGGGAGCTTACCGGGTTTAAGCGAATTTAGTTGGAACTTACTCCCAAGATGGCGTCGTTTTCGTGTGTTTGTGAAGGGGTTGCGGATATTTTCACCCGGTAAGCCACTTTACATTTATATTTCTTTTAAATGAATACGCCCTTTCGGCTCTACAGTGTTTGCGTTTCCGTTGGTTTTATCTTTCAAGATCGTAAACGTCGGGATAAAAAAAATGTTATTAAAGTAAAACCGTCCAAAAATCTGTTGTCTACTTATGTGACGTTATAGAACTATAATAAGTGTTTTCGCGATACCCGATAAACCCCTAATATACGTCGACCATAAAAAATTGCATTGGGTCTGTCAAGTCTGTTTTCTTATTCTTTCAATAATAATACTGTTTTACAATTCATACGTTTTGAAGACAATATGACAGTAAAGATGTTCGAGACCCAGACCTGCTATAAGTTTAAAGAACACAAATTTGACTCAACGAGAGCCACGTCTTGTTCTCTCAAGGCAACATATCAGAAAAATCAACCCGAACGACGAACAACTTCTGTACAGCTGACATATATCCACGCATGTTTTTTTCTTCATTTGAGAAAATTGGTTACAAATGTTAACTGTAGTTATAATGTTTTAATTGTGAGTAGTTTTTATTTCAAAAACAGTTAATTAAAACAAATAAGAAGAAGTATTCGCATTTGTTGATTTCTTTTGACAGAGCGAGGCAAAAGGATTTGTGCCGGTCGTGCATAAAGAACATCCGTGCATAAAGAACATCGAGAACATAAAGAACGTAAAACTCGTCCATACTTGCCAAACAGTATTCGTTGTGCTATAAATATCTGTAGTCTGATACGTACAAAAAATATGTAATTTCAGTTGCAACTAAGATGAAACAGAAGAATAAAACTTTTACAATTGATGAGCATGATGATGATGAGGAGGAGGAGGAGGAGGAGGAGGAGGAGGATGATAATGATGATAATGATGATGATGATGAAGATGATGACGCTGATGATGATGATGATGATGATGATGATGATGATGGTGATGATGATGATGATGATGATGATGATGATGATGATGATGATGATGATGATGATGATGATGATGATGATGACCACGACGACGATGACGATGATGATGATGATGATGATGATGATGATGATGATGATGATGATGATGATGATGATGATGATACGTAACCATCTGTTTCTTCTGCAGACAATCGCTCAGAGAATATGAAATACACGCAGGCATGGAATGAAATGGATACCACCAAACGTGTTCACATTTTCAGATTGACTCCGAGATTTCATATTGAGTCATTTAAATTGAGACGCGCCTCAGGACATTATGGCTGTGATTGTTGTTGCGTTTGTGAAGACTCGCCTGCACGGGTATTCACAACGATATGGCAATTATTTAAGTCAAACAGTTTAGTGTAAGATACATGGAACGATCCGTGCTACGTGTGACCCTGGTTCGTTTAGTGCTCGGTGCGAAGCGCTTACGTGTTATAAGCTTAATGCGAAGAGGGTTGTAGTGTTTAGTATACTGCTTGTCCAATAATCGAATCTAAATTATTGAAACATATATTATTCCAGATTTCAAACTATTTTTTCTTTTATTGAAAATAAATATCAATATCAATACAATATCAATACAGTGTACACAATTCACTACTTACTCGTCTTTCGCCAGGGTTTCTTCGAATAGGTAGGCCGCCAGGGTTTCTTCGAATAGGTAGGCCTTACCTATTCGAAGAAACCCTGGCGAAAGACGAGTAAATAGTGAATTGTGTACACTGTATTGATTGGGAATCAAACTTACGATCGCATAATTGTACAGACATTTCGTTACCAATAGAAGACGGAAAGAAAAAGGTTGAGAAATTCCAATCATCTCGAAATCTGAGAAAGTCCAATCATCTAAAAAAAATCGTCCTATTTGAGATGTTTGTCTGCTGTCGCCAAAAGTCTATAAAGGTCGATAAAAATTGTAACATCGAATGTTTGCTTTTTTCGTGCATTCATTAAGAAACAGAAATTCGATACACCAATAACACTTCTTTTACACAAGATTCTGACCAATACAAATCCATGCTTGATGTCGTCCATTTATATTTATTCGTCATTTTTTATGGAAATTCTAGACAGGGGTATAATAATATGAATGTTCATGTTGTACATGTATATTGTTAACTCACAATATTTTGGAAATGTTAACATCGTTTAATAGTTCATGTTGAGACATATTCTAGACAGGATAAAAAAACATCCATGCTAAAAACCGTTAGATAATCTTGTTTTATGTAGTTTCATTCCAATCAATATATATATGAAAATATCATACTATATTCTTGGCTTCTTGAGAGAACTTTATAGGAAAAGGGGTCAAAATTGGGCATGCTCCGTTAGAGGTTGTTCTGTTTTTGTTGTACATATATGCAGCTTTTTTTCAATCAATATTTTGACAGCAGTTCAACAATTGTATTTTTATTTTATAGTCTTTTATGGGAGACAATTTTTAACAGGAGCAAAACTATCCATGCCTTATAATGTTTTTATTGGTGTTTATGTTGTTGTTTTCTCAATGAATTAAACATACTTTTAAAGTGGTTCTGAGCATCATGTCGCCCAACTCATTAAATCCAAGAAGTTACATGATGCAGAATCACGTGACTTTTTGGGGTGTTCCACCTTTAACTTTATTGGACGGTAAGTGATGCTTTATTTCAAATAACTTTTTTTAGCAAATTTTCTTATAAATTTCAAATAGCGCATAAAAGACAGATTTTTATGCTGCTTATGACAATGTGAAAAACATAAGAATGACTTTATTTAATAAGCATGTGTTCTTGTTCAAATTTGCAAACGTATTTCAATAACTTATTTGCAAAATTTGTGATTACACTCTCTCCAGCCCGGGTGTAAACCCCTGAAAACCCGGTTGATTTTGTTAGTTAGTTTTCTAAACAATTATGATTCCATTCATCCACAACTTAAGTATATACATATATATATATCTTACGTTGTTTTGTTTTTAATTGATGTTTATGTTGCTGTTTTCTCAATCAAAAAATTAAAAACTGGTTCTGAACATCATGTCGCCAAAGTCATTCAATGCATTTTTTATTACAATTATGCAATTTATCCGCAACCTAGGTATATACATGTACATTGGCATTTATATGGTACATAAATAGCGATCAAAAAAATATCTAGCAACCAAATTGATAATAAAGCATCTTGAAGAATAATAAAACGGTCACTTACTGTTTTGGATCGAGTTTGATCATTTCGACGTCCGGATGTGACTTCGTCCGAGAGGTGCGTTCTCCATACGCGAACACAGACACGAACACAGACAGCGAACACACTCCGTACAAACACTTAATCCAAAACGAGTTGCGCATGTTTGAACTTCACTCTTAAAAAATCACTTGTTATAGTGTTAAAGCGAATCGCACAAACTGCTGTGATCTCTCAATAATAGTTAATAAATATTGGTAAAAGCGACTGTCACAAAATAAAGCTCTCATGCATTATATTTCACTGATAACTTGTTAAATCGACTCTTACATATAACACTCATCACTTTCTTTTCCGAAGAGGTTTGTTAGAACAAAAAGCACTTCATAATCAACTCCACCACTTACTGGTTTGCTGACGAAACCCGCATGGCACAACCTTAAATTTGTTATGACGCTTAACATCGGTTAGAAAGAAGTATATAACAATATACTCTACTGCCTATCGGATATGTCTAATGGCTTTATTCCTTTATTATACTTCTATTTATTGAAGTCACTTTTTCACCAACTTCAATGCTCTTCATCACTTTATTTCCCAAACCGCTAGCAAAAATTCCGTACACCGATATATATATATATATATATATATATATATATATATATATATATATATATATATATATATATATATATATATATTCAACTTTTCCGTTCAAATTATGTACGTATGACAAAAAATTCATTTAAAGGGATCTTTTCACGCTTTGGTAAATTGACAAAATTGAAAAAAGTTGTTTCAGATTCGTAAGTTTTCGTTTTAGTTATGATATTTGTGAGGAAACAGTAATACTGAACATTAACCATGGTCTAATATAGCCATTATATGCATCTTTTGACAATTTTAAAACCTAAAAATTATAAAGCGTTGCAACGCGAAACGATTGAATAATTTGGAGAGTTCTGTTTTTGTCGTTAAATTTTGTGAAACTACGAAGATTGCTTATATATAGTATAAAATACGTCAAGAATGTGTACTCGGCGGAATAGCTCAGTAGGCTAAAGCGTTTTTACTTCAGGACTCTGGCAGGACTCCAGGGGTCACTGGTTCGAAACCTGCTGCGGGCAATGTTCTTTTCCTTTTTTTATTTTTTTTTCTTGATTTTTTACTGGAGCTTTTACGATCCAATGTTTACATTTATCAATATAAAGCATTTAATGAATATTTTAAAAAAAATGCCAAAATCTGTGAAAAGGCCCCTTTAAATGACCGAGCGACCTTATCCGATCCAGCAGAATAAAATGCTAATAAATTCTCATTTGTCTATGCCTTTGATAATTACACGCGCAATCCTGTATTTAGCCTCTAAGCATGATTTCATTAATCTTTTTAATTCTCGTACAGTTCCCGAGTATAAAGCGTGATTTAAACGTGAATGCCTTCGACAATTATACGTGCATTGCAGTATTTATCAGTATCATCATTTATTCATAGTCCATGTATTTTAATGTTTAAGAATCTGACATATAGGCGCTACAGTCGATTGGTGTATAGCGGATTTTAGTGAGTAACGGATAGGTTAAACGTTTTTTGCAAAATACTTTTATTTATGTTAATATTTATAGTTTTCTATGAATTGAAAACAAAAAGCCTGTCATTGTTAAGTCGATTCATGTTTTTGTTGACGTGTGTCAATGTTTACAACTGTTTCTTTTTTCGAAAGCAAAACAAGGTCACGTTATGTACGCACCGTTTTTGTGACGACAGGAAAAGTGCAGACGAATGGTTTCTTGAATTTTGCAGATTTTGTTTGGTAAACATAATGTTCATTGATGTAATATTTTAGTATAATGTGTCCTTTACAAAAGTAAGAATGCTCAGAAACCAAATTGATGCGTACCATATAAAATAAGCATGAAAGCTGCAACTCGGGATTTAGTGAATAACGGACATGTGGTGACCCATATTCAGGAATGTGGGGATTGTCTCAAAATAAATATAAACTCAATAAAAGTTGTCCAATACACATGTGGTTAGCGTGTGGCTATGATATTAATAAGTGAAAACATCATTTTTAATGAAAAATAATCAATTTATAATTTATATATATATATTCAACTCAAAATGACCCGAATATAGGGTGCATCGCTTTGAACAGCATTTACTTCATCAATTGTGCAGCGAGTTCCATGAACTTGGTCTTATGAAACGCAGAAATTAATTTCCTTTCTGGAAATGTACATATATTGCAATTATTTTTTACAAATGGTGTCAAATTTCGAAAAATAACACGATACACCTGTAATCCAATAAAGACCTAAGCGATCCGGTAATGGCTGAATCAGTGTACCATGAAATTCGCGCTGTAAACAAAAAATATTTTTTTCCGAAATTTAAAACCGCTTACATGTTTCAAAAGGAAAGACATGTGTCAATCTAGTTTTAATGGTTTAATTACTGAATGCATGGTGTTTACGTTGAAATGAGACTCGAACTCCTTACCTATCCGTTATACACCAATCGACTGTACTATTGAAATAATGCGTAAGCATCACATTCCAGCCCCGCGGATCAGAAGTACCGGCAGTTTCCCAGCAGCACACGACAGCACATCGGAAACTTATCACCTGTCCCCTGTAACAAAGAGACCGGGTTGAAAGTAATCCATTAGTCTATTGATCAAAGTGCGATTGACAATTGTGGTAAAAGAATGCGAATGGAAATCATTAATCGCGCCTCCTTTTGATTGCTGCTGTTTTAAAAATGCGATACATATATATAGCTGGAGTAGAAACCGTGTTTTACTTCGTGCTTTTGCGTGGTGTTGTACTTAGGATGTGCAAAAGTAATGGAACGCCCAACGGTATGAAACTGGAGAAGTACTGGTCAGGAAATCGATTTTTACAGACCAGAATAATCAATCATGCTGGAAATGAAATCGCAATATACAACGTTCTGTGCTAAATGATTGGTATTTTCTGCATGAAACGTATAATGCAGAAAATGAAACATTTATGGTATGGTCACTTGACTTCCAGTTGACCGTCTTGCTTATCGTAACACAATTACGAACTGCTATTTTTTAAATTTTCATGTACTGCTCCATATAGTTTGCGAGTATTGCCGCAGTTAATTGGCATATCCAAACTCGATTAATTTTTGGTATTAATTGGTGTGTATTGTACATGTTTTAAAGCCCATGGTTGCAAATGCACACTGTATTATTCCATAACGTTTACGTTTAAGAGAAACATGTACGTTGGAGAAAAGCCGGAATGAAAGGACACATGATTATACACTCGCATATAAATTTGATCAATACCAACCTTCCAACGGCGCAGTAAATGGATAAATAGCAGCCATAAAAGCCCGCCATGGAAGCCCAGTTATACCGGTAATGTAACTTACGATTTGTTCTCCCTCTATTAAGGGACATGATGCGGAAATTATTTTAACGCACCCCGGACACGATATGCTGCAAAAATTACTTAATTTGGGAAACGTAATGAAGACCTCAATTATTCATGCGGTGTTGTGGTTTCAATATAAGTCTGTACTCATAAAAGACGTGTTTCAACAATAAATCTGTGAGTTCATATGAAATACTTATTCTTTTTGTTGTCTGCTAGAGATTGCCATATAAGATCATATAAAACTAAAAACAAGTTAGCCATGATGGCACTTAAGCCAAGTATATTGAGAATATGATTTTCAAAAAGGCATAACAATTGTTTGTCCGTCGGCGACATTTGTCGGTTCCTATTAACCACTGGTTCAGATGTAAAGACTTTTCAATATGAAAGCGACAGCGTGTTTTTTCAACATTATCGAAGAGAACAATACAAGCATTCCATAAACTTGTTTTACATTTACTACTGAATGTGCAAATGATAAAAACACTTGAAAGGTCAAATGCCAATCTGCTTATTTAAGTACAGAAACATGTAATCCTGGTATGTGCTAGTAGTCTTAAATCTACCAGTCAATAATTAAATTAATCTGGTCAAATAGTCCCAGCTTCAAAGCCTTTCCAACAATCGATAATTTCTCCCAATAAAACGGTCTGACAAATTAAGTGTGAAACAGAGATGAATAAAGCCAATGTGTATTTATTAGAAGACGATTATACGATAAACTTGACATATGGGCCGTATGCCTTTCCGCTCACGCCTGCGTAATGTGATTATCGATAGGTTCGATTACTTTATTGATTGACATCTGATGCAATCACACTATGCAGATTGTATTGATTTTCAACAGCATTCACGTGCGCATATTCATTATTAAATTCAAACAGATGACAATAATATCCAGACGTCAGTTTTTGTAAGCAAATGAACATAACGTACTTAAAACCAGCACCGGCTTTAATATTGCAAACACGCCTTGTCACAATGTTATACTAGAAATGGCGCGGCAGAGGCCGACGCGTATCCCCACGCCGCATGTTTGACCCAGGGGGCGCCCCAGGGTTGGTAATGGGGCCATGCATAGTTGAGATTGACCGTATTTTCATAAGAGATGTTCAGTATCAATTGGAAGAAAATCGGTGTAGAAATGAAGAAGTTAATGTAAAATAACATAATACAAGAGATGTGTTTGTCAGAAACGCAATGCCCCCTACTGCGCCGCTTTGTTTTATTATAAAAAATCATTTTAATTAATAACCTCCCTTTAAAGCTTATTACTTCCCTTTGATTTGTTTTTTTACCTTTGACCTTGAAAGATGACATTGACCTTGACCTTTTACCACTCAATATGTGCAGCTCCATGAGATACACATGCATGCCAAATATCAAGTTGCTATCTTCAATATTGCAATAGTTATGGCCAATGTTAAAGGGATCTTTTCACGCTTTGGTAAATTGACAAAATTGAAAAAAGTTGTTTCAGATTCGTAAGTTTTCGTTTTAGTTATGATATTTGTGAGGAAACAGTAATACTGAACATTAACCATGCTCTAATATAGCCATTATATGCATCTTTTGACGATTTTAAAACCTAAAAATTATAAAGCGTTGCAACGCGAAACGATTGAATAATTTAGAGAGTTCTGTTTTTGTCGTTAAATTTTGTGAAACTACGAAGATTGCTTATATAAGGTATAAAATACGTAATGAATGTGTACTCGGCGGAATAGCTCAGTAGGCTTAAGCGTTTTTACTTCAGGACTCTGGCAGGACTCCAGGGGTCACTGGTTCGAAACCTGCTCCGGGCAATGTTCTTTACCTTTTTTTTTCTTTTTTTCTTGATTTTTTACTGGAGCTTTTACGATCCAATGTTTACATTTATCAATATAAAGCATTTAATGAATAAGTTTAAAAAATGCCAAAATCTGTGAAAAGGCCCCTTTAAAGTACATAACATAAAAAATAAGTGAAAATCTCTGGCCCGGCCCCAACCCAACTCTGTCAGACATGTTATATTTTTTGATTTTACCGAAAAAATCTTTCAAACATTAACAATTTATATGAACCATGAACAATTTTAAAATTTGTTTTCTGTTTACAACGGAAATGCAAAACTACGTACTGCGCATGCGCGAATGGGACAGTATATATTTTTTTACAATTCCGCACGTGATTGCTAAGGTAGCGGGCGACAGTATTTTTAGCGGGCGACAGTATTTTTTGGACAGTAAATTCTTCCCGCTGGGTCTGACAGTATTTCTAAATATATCTAAATATACAAGTTTTAACGCTAAGAGATGATGTTCCGTGATCCCGTTGCTTCTAGTGTCATTACATTATCAATCTACAGTAATGAAAATATGACATCCGCAAAACGTTCTTTAACTGACGAACACACGATATACGAACTTACTACGTAAAATACGTTTTAATCACATGCATAAATATCAAACTTCCACTCTAAGACTGAACTTAAATGTAATAATAAGTATAGCGATCAAATTGTCGTTATACGATTTCGACAAATATTATATATGATTTTAATTTCATGGTGATATTGTACTATATTATGAATTATTGACGCAGTAATGTGTCGAATAAACAATGATAAGTTCAATTTCATGATATAGTTTACAATATTAAAAATTATTGATGCATTCTATTGTCAATTTAACAATGATTGCTGTAAAATTTCGCATCGCCCCATCAACAAACTCATTACGTAAATGCGTTGAAAATAGCCACATAAGCAAACGGACTTCGTCAGGAAAAAAAAACAAGCAAACGCACTTCAGAATGAAAATAACCACAAAAATACTTTGTCATGTAAATAACCATACAAGCAAGCATATCTCGTTATATCAGTAATCTCACAAACATACGTACGTCGTCGCGAAAATAACCTTCCTGACAAATATATATATCATCAAACGCAGTTCGTCATGCGAATAACAATAGAAGCACAAAGTAGGTCGTCCGGAAAATAACCATAAGAGCCAGAAGCAAATCGCCATGAAGAGAAATCTCGTGAACAACATATTAGCAAAAGTAACTTTTCACGTTTTGATTTTTGCGTCGACACACTTTTACGGTGACATATAGCTTACTTTTTGTGAATTTGCTATCATAAATATACTAAATAAATACACTGAAATCAACTGGGAAAAGTATGCATGCGCGAATTCTTTGACATATTTTTTAGATTTTTGAAACATATAAAGATATAGACTGTCAGTACAGCTTTGCGCAATGTTTTGAGCCTGAATAGTTTAACGTTTAAGCAAAGACCTATAGATAACATGTATTCTATAGGTCTTTGGTTTAAGTAGTACCATTTTCACCAAATAAACAAACACTTTGTTCAGTTTATTGTAGTTTTTGGAGTCAAAGATTCAATTATTACCTACGACGTCGGGTAAAACTTATGGTTACGCTGCATTACTAACAGTATAATCTTTATATATACTTTAACTAGCTTGATGACAGTCAATTAATAGTGGAGGCAGTTTCATTTTTCAGTTCCACCAAGATAGTATGAGTCGCGTTCTGAGAAAACTGGTCATAATGCATGCGCGGAAAAAGTCGTCCCAGATTAGCCTGTGCAGTCCGCACAGGCTAATCAGGGACGACACTTTCCACACAGGCTAATCAGAGACGACAATTTCCGCTTTTATGGTATTTTTAGTTTCAAGGAAGTCCCACCTTACCGAAAATCACGTTTATGCGGAAAGTGTCGTCCCTGATTAGCCTGTGCGGACTGCACAGGCTAATTTAGGATGACACTTAACGCACATGCATTTAGCCCAGTTTTCTCAGAACAAGGCTCGTATAGTGCTTGTAAAAATCTCTACCAGTAAGCGCATAAACCGTCCGTAGCAAAATATCGAAAAGCCAAGAGTGCAGTATTCAATACACAATACAACAATTAAGTGTTGCCGGCTTCAGCATAAACAAGTAATGATGTTATGGGAAGGAATGGGGTCGACTGGGGAATACATTCTGGAATAATAAAAGTAAATTACACGTAATGTTATATACATTCCCAGATACAGACCGTAGCGAACATAATGTGATATTGTTGATGCAATACACAGAAAATTTATTAAAAGGACTGGCTAAACACTTATTAAATGTTTATTGATGCTAATATAAGATAAAAATGTCAAAGTATCCGGCTTCCGTATTTCTTAGAATGTCAAAGCAATATATGGTACATAAAAATGTAATACTTAATTTTCTGAAGGCCGAAATTCTTAGCATTTTTAGATACAAACGATTAACCAAATGAAACATAATTTTACAATACTTCGTGTGTTTTTGCTGTTTTATTAAATACAATCAATCTTTTTCTATCATGGGCTGTTATTGAAAAACCCATATTTAGGTATGTATACGATAAGAAATTAAATCACGAGTGCGAAGAATCTATAGTCCTTACCGTGGGTAATTCCATAACAAACTATGATAGAAAACACATCATTTTGATTCAAACACGAGTTTATTTTTCTTACTCTGTTTTTTTTCAAGCAGCGGATGAGAGTTATATGTATCTATGTCTTTCAATTATTTATAAACTAAACACAAACAAGATACATGACCACAGCTACACACGTTAACCCATTTATGCCTAGTGAACTCTCCCATCCTTCTAAATTGGATCAAATTATTTCCAAAATTATGGATGTACAGTATATTTATTTCTATATTTAGAATCATGCGGCGTCTCATCAGGGTCTACGCTGTTTGCCAAGGCCTTTTTTCAAGACGCTAGGCATAAGTGGGTTAATTCACAGAGCTTCGAATGCTGAGAAAAATATCTTCAAGAGCACGCAAACCATCAACCAATGATTTTCTAGGTTCCTATTGAATATACTCCTGAAGAAAACAGTCTCGGTTTTTCCTGCTTCAGCATAAATAAGTAATGATGTTCAACGGCAGGGGCTTGTGGGTGGTCCACGGTTGAATAATTAGCTGAATTATAAATGGAAATTTTCAGTTACGTTATATGAATTCCCAAATACGGACTGGTGCAAACGTTATCAGGTGCTTTAAAGGTAATATTCGGACTTGCTTAAATGATATCTTGTAGACGGGTCGGCCCGTTTACTGATGCTCAATAAGGATAATCAACGAGAACGTTGTATTCCAAATAGATTCACACCCAAAAAGATATTGCACAATTAAAAGTGCGGTTTTAAATCCGCCCACGAAGGGTTATGGGTAGGGGTAGGGTTAGGGGTAAGGTTAGGGTTAGGGGTTAATTGATATGTAATATCTATCTGGTATCTGTTATTTGTGTCGTATCTATCTGGAAAACAATGCCACTCGATAATCAATCTCAACAGGTTTGTTAATCGTTTTTCTCCCACATTTTAGAAAAACTTTATATAAACCAAAATTCTCTACACACAATTTCGGTTCCATTTTTAAGATAATCTTACAGTTCCACAATACGATATAAAATATATTAGTGTATATTTAGAATATATTATTATTATCTTTACCGTCGAGCTTCAGTTTATTATTATCTACTGAATACACTCAGAGAATCTTGTTTAATAATAATAATTCCACAAATTCCTTCAACTAACGGAAACGGAAAGAACCTAGAAAACAGATTCCATATTACAAAGGCATGTGTTTTTAAATCCAAGTATTGTTATTGGAGCATGGATCTTTTGTTTTCAACCATCAAACCTGTTTTTTAATTTTGCAGTTAGTTAGAGTTCAGTATAACCTTTACGTACAATGCTGACTGTACAATTATAAGAAATGGTGTTTGTAAAAGAATCGAGGTGTTTTGTCAATACCGTAACGGAAAAAACCCATCACCACCACCATCAGTTTCATCATTATAATTATCATAATTTAATTATGATTACATAACATAACCAAAATAAGCATCGATCACAACAATTTGAGTTGCGTTCTGAGAACACTGGGCGTAATGCTTGTGCATAAAGTGTCGTCCCAGATTAGCCTGTGCAGTCCGCACAGGCTAATCAGGGACGACGCTTTCCGCTTTCATGACAATTTTCGTTTTAATGAAGTCTCTTCTTAGCAAAAATCCAATTGAAGCGGACTGCACAGGCTAATCTTGGACGACACTTTACGCACATGCATTTTGCCCAATTTTTTCTGAACAAGACGCATTAATCATAATCAAAACCGATTCAGGATAACAACAACAGGATCATTGTAAAAACCGATAGAGGAGCATGTAACGCTCTAAAGTAGTAGTTATATAAAAAAAAAACACTGCGCAACTATTTAGAATATAGAACACAATTAAACAAAATTAAGAATGTAATACACAACAAAAATAAGTTCCTATATATACCAATACTTCAGTCACGTATTTATTGCAAATGACGATGACTCACAAAATATGCTAATTTACTTACACACACAAATCATGAACAACTTCCTTGCATGTCCATAAATACTCCAGAGAACAAACGCTCCCAATCTACGCGCGAGTAGTTACTTCCATTTTCGCAGTTTTAAAACGTTCCAAGAAATGTAATCGCCTTACAACTCGGTTAAATCCGTATTAACAGAAAGTTCCAGGCTATTGGTCGACTGTTGTCCGCTATATACACAACACTTTTCACGGCAAACATCAATTTAACCATATACCGCCAGGAGTCAATGGACAAAATATCGGCTTTTACAGACATTGATATGTTATAAACAAGTGCTTTTGTTCTCGAGGCACAGGAGGCATCGATGCCGTTTCCAATAGCAAAATGATTCCCAATACAGCAAATGCTCGTAAGATATAGAGGAGACTCGATGTGCGATCAGGATCAATTAATTGTTGATGGGACAACGCTCAAATTATTCCAATCAGCATAAATAATTCCACCAGAACATAGACAACGTGGCATTATTTAGAGTAATTTTTTATTGATTAAAGAGTGAACGAGGATTTCTTACAGCTCGCTGACATTTTGTCAATACATACAAGCTTTAACATTTGACGGCGTTAACATATTACCTTTGCAATTAGTATACATGTAGTTGATAAATTAATGATGGGCTGGGCCTATTTCTGAGACATGTCGTTTTAAAATATAATAATATACCAAATTAAAAATTTGAGTAAACCAGCAAATGCATACTTCAAAGCATATTTTACCTAGGTATATCGATACTAGCAAATCCTGTTAAGTTTGTAAATTATTAATTTAGTAGGTCAATCAGTATACAAGAACAAATGCTGCGAGCAAAACAATCGCATATGTATACTGTCCAATTCCTTAAAAAAAATCTCGATGCATTTCCAAAACGGATGCTATAAGAAACAGCTATACGTTGATGGTCAATTATATAAACGGCACCGGATCAAATCAGAATAAAAACAATGAAAATTGCTTACAGAGCCTTGTATTCCGTGTAAGGACGGTCTCAAAAACGTAAGTTGGCGCAAAACCTACATAATATCGAAGACAATTATATCAAATATATAATATACAATAAATTATATAATGATATATATATTAAATTTTATAAAAATGACTAGAAGGTCATTGGATATAATCTGATACCCACTGGTAGTGATGCTCTAAAATATAGCTTATATGAGCTTGGTAGTTTGGACAAATACCTTATTTTTTCTACTTTCAAAACACGTTATGTATATGACTTACCTGCAAACCAGACATTCAAAACGACTGCTTCATCCTCTACACAGAGGATTTTGACCTTCGCGTGGAATCCCTTGAATGTATTGTGGCTTGACTGATTTTTTTTAATTTTAAGCCTGACCTTAATGTGTTGGACTGGCATGAAAAGCACATGAGTTCAGCAGATGGTCTTAATTGCATTTAGTACGAACAAAGTTTCATAACTACTTTGATGCCTTTCGGTAACATATCAAATACATGGTCAATCATACTTGTAATTTATAAACAAGCTGGGTCACAAACAAATTCGAACTATGCCCTTTAAAGGTGCCTTTTCACGTTTTGGTAACTTGACAAAATAAAAAAAAAATGTTTCAGATTCTCAAATTTTCGTTGTAGTTATGATATTTGTGGGTACACAGTAATACTGACCATTTACCATGCTCTAAAATAGCCATTATATGCATCTTTTGACGATTTAAAAACCTGAAAATTATAAAGCGTTGCAATGCGAAACGATTGAATAATTTGGAGAGTTCTGTTGTTGTTATATTTTGGAACACTTCGAGGATTGCTTATATAAAGTATAAAATACATCCCTCATTGTAAGAGCACGGATGGCCGAGTGGTCTAAGAGGTAGACTTTTACTCCAGGACTCCAGGGGTCAGTGGTTCGAGCCCTGTTGAGTGTTACTTTTTTCATTTTATTCTTGATTTTTTACTGGATTTTTAGATCCAATGTTGTTTACATTTATCGATATAAAGCATTTAATGACAAACTTCATTACATGTCAGAATCTGTGAAAAGACCCCTTTAACGTCACACTGACCTTGTAAACAGTGTTAAACACCCTCTAAACATTATACCGGGTAAATATTTTTGGTAATTTTTTTTTATTACAATTATAAGAATATTCTTCAATTGCATAACGAATGTTGAAGTTACAGTCCAGACTAACTGTACTTTATCAATATTGGACATTTTACATCTTCAAAGTACGAACTTGGCATATTACGGTGGGAAGAGGGGTTTTCTTCTCATGGTAAAAGTGCATGACGAATTACAGTCACAGTCTCGACAATTTGTTTTGGACCACTGACCTCTTTCCTAAGTGTGGCCCTTGCCTTGAATGTATGAATAGTGGTATTTCATGCTTCACGATAGAAAACAGTTTGCTTCGTTATCTTACACGAAAAATCGCTTAGTTATAGTCCGGAAAAATCCCTACGCACGCCGCAAACAAATACACTCATTTTTTATTACTGCTATATCAATCTTTCTTTTTCGACAAATATCCTTCAAAAGGCCTAGAAAATATGGAGCAAACATGAAATGGAGACTACTCAATTTGACCTGCAAGTGTGACCTTGACCTTGAGTTACTGTGTCTGATTCGTTAATTCTGCACATCGTCGCAATAACCATAATATTGTAGCCAATCATATTTTTAAAACGGTTAAAATAGAACATACAATTTAGGCTCAAACATTTTACCTTAAAGTGTTGACCCGGAACGACTCACTCGTGTACATTATGCACATTTTTTTTTCAATTTAATAAGCTTAGCATTTTTTCAACAATTAAGGCACGTTAAAAATTAAAATCTGATCTGTCGAAGGCTGTATATAAGATATATAGGCTGGACACGAAAAGGTAACGGACCAACTCACGAACTGACGGGCGCTTCATGGCGGAACAGGCTCAAATACAATTTCTGAAGTTGACCATAACGGTTTGATTTAATCCATCAAATATTGATTTTTGAGACAAAATGAGAGAAATGAACAATAAATACAAAAAGCACCAATTTCACCCTAAAAGGGTGTCGTTTCATGTATAGCTGGATACGCATAGTTAATCTCGCATTATTTGTTTTTTGATATTCGCTTTCATTATTTTTTGTTGCATTGATCTAATTCTTGCGTTAATTCAACAGAAGAATGTTCAAATGACACGAAACGTTTCATACATAAAAGCTATAGCGCGAGTTCGGAACTGGAAGAGGAATATCCGTTTCATATAAATGGCTTGCTAATGGGTTTTGTTTGCCGATGTTTTTTGACCATCACAATATTAACAGTATCGCGAATAATGTCATGAGTGATTTCCAACATTGATCAATTAAGCAAATAGAGTTCTCTTAATAATGGCGTAAGCGAGAACTCATTTTTAACAGGAGGAAAAAACTATTAACGAACGCCATAAGAGGAATATCCATAGCAACGGATACATGCCTTTGGCAAAGTTGATATCGCTGTACTTGGGTAAATGACATAAAAGTGCTTAACATATGTTTTTATGATCTTGTCTGAAATGGACTTGGTCTCAGAATGGGGTATTTTTTACGTGTTTAAGTTAATGTAAAAAAATTTTGGATTCTAATATCGGAACAATATAGCTCTATTAAAATAACAAGAACAGACTTTAAAAAAATAGAAATTACAAGATAAAAGTTTGCCCATATCGGTTTCTCCGGAGAGTCCCTATCGAAACAAATAGCTTCGTTGCTTTGTTTTTTGTTGGGATTTACCTTTTTGTTAACTTCTCCATTTTTATAAGGCGTATACTCCTAAAATCGACTTTTAAAATGTGTTGCGCGGTAAAAAGAAAAATGATATTTTGTTAATCAAAGTATTCTCACGCTATACCGGTGCTATGGTCTAACATGATTGATTCTTAACCAACTGAAATATTCTCGACCGATACTTGGCCATCTGAAATGTTCTCACAAGATACCGGTGCTTTGATCCCTCACGATACTTGGCCAACGGAAATTTTCTTACATGATACTTGACCAACTGAAATTTTCTCACACGATACTTGACCAACTGCAATGTTCTCGTGCGATACTTGACCTACTGCAATGTTCGCGTGCGATACTTGACCAACTGCAATGTTCTCGTGCGATACTTGACCAACTGCAATGTTCTTGTGCGAAACTTGACCAACTGCAAAGTTCTCGTGCGATACTTGACCAACTGCAATGTTCACGTGCGATACTTGACCAACTGCAATGTTCTCGTGCGATACTTGACCAACTGAAATGTCCTCGTGCGAAACTTTACCAACTGCAATATTCTCGTGCGATACTTGACCAACTGCAGTGTTCTCGTGCGATACTTGACCAACTGCAATGTTCTCGTGCGTTACTCGACCAACTGCAATGTTCTCGTGCGATACTTGACCAACTGCAATGTTCTCGTGCGATATATGACCAACTGCAATATTCTCGTGCGATACTTGACCAACTGCAATATTCTCGTGCGATACTTGACCAACTGCAATATTCTCGTGCGATACTTGAACATCTGCAATATTCTCGTGCGATACTTGACCAACTGCAATGTTCTCGTGCAATACTTGACCAACTGCAATATTCTCGTGCGATACTTGACCAACTGCAATATTCTCGTGCGATACTTGACCAACTGAAATGTTCTCGTGCGATACTTGACCAACTGAAATCTTCTCGTGCGATACTTGACCAACTTCAATGTTCTCACACGATACTCGACAAAATGAAATGTTTTCACACGATACTTGACCAACTGATATGTTCTCAAACGAAAATCGACCAAATGAAATGTTCTCACATGATACTCGACCAACTTAAATGCTCTCACACGATAATCGACCAAATAAAATGTTCTCACACGATACTTGACCAACTGAAATGTTCTCACACGATACTTGATCAACTGAAATGTTCTCACGCGATACTTGACCAAATGAAATGTTCTCACACGATACTCGACCAACTGAAATGTTCTCAAACGATACTCGACAAAATGAAATGTTTTCACACGATACTTGACCAAATGAAATGTTCTCACACGATACTCGACCAACTGAAATGCTCTCACACGATAATCGGCCAAATGAACTGTTCTCACACGATACTGGACCAATTGAAATGTTCTCACACGATACTTGATCAACTGAAATGGTCTCGCACGATACTTGACCAGCTGAAATGCCCTCACATGATACTTTACCAGATGAAATGTTCTCACACGATACTGGTGCTATGGTCTCACACAATACTTGGTTAACTGAAATGTTCCCACATGGTGCTTGACCAATTGATGTATCTCCGCACGATACTTTGTCAACTAAAATGTTGTCGCATGGTACTTGACCAACTGAAATTTGCTCAAATGGTAGTTGGCCAACTGTAATGTACTCACTCGATAGTTGGCCAATTGAAATGTCCTCACACGATAATGGTGTTCATGTTCTTATACGATACTTGCCAAATGGAATGTACTCAAACTATTATGGTGCTATTTTCTCACTCGATAATTGGCCAACTGTAATGTCCTCGCACAACACTGGTTCTATGTTCTTTTACGATACTTGACCGACTGAAATGCCCGTACATGATACTGATATGATAAAAGAAATAGTACTGAACACGTAATTTCAGTAGGTAAACAAACAAGTAGTACTTTACCTTATTTTATACGTTTGCTTTTAAAGAGAATATATACCGTAATTCATTTCCTGACAGTTCCGTCGTTGATTTAAAAAAAAATAAAAAGTCAGGTAATCGGTAAGGAAAATTAAGCGTTAATCGAAATCACTACTTTTCTCTATCAATCAAAGGCCATTAAAAACTAATGCTAATGTCAGACATGTTGAAAGCTGTGAATACGAAAGATCATCGTCCTATGAATGCAACAAGGTGGTATTTTAGGCCGTGGTCATTTCATTCGGTTTCGCCGTAGGCGTCTTAAAATGAGCTAAGAAAACTGCGGCAAAGTGTCCTCGAAAGTCATCTAATTTTCAGTGAAATAAAACTGATACTTCACTTTTTCAAACAGTGAAAATTAACATCGAAAATATTCGATGATTGTCACTGTTTTACTGTAAAATGACGACGTTTTCATGACGTTATGACGTCAGTATGTCAGCAAAAATACAAAAATAACCCTTTTCAAACATACAATAAAAAGAAAATTTGTTGTATTTGGTGAAATATCGATTTTAATTCACGAGTGATCATATATTTTTTAAATAAAAGATTAAAATAAATAATGTTAAATAATAGCCACAAATATCCCCTTTATTCTATCTTCCGGAGCGAAAATCTCAGCGGAACTGTACTTTCCGAATCCTTACAAACTCTGCAACCAATTCTTCTCCCACAATTTTATTGAACAAAATTAAGAGCAACAGCGTCATTGAATCATGCATTAGGCGACAACAAACGGATTTGATGCTTGTCGAATATCTCGAACCTAAAATTCGTGTAAAGAAATATGACAAAATATTGCGCCCCATGGTCGATTTTTCTCCGCATCGAATTCTGTAAAGGCATTTGTTTCACTCTTGTGAAGAATACACATTTTACAACATACATGCAGACTGTTTATTTGAATTTAACATCTAAAAATAGTGGCAGCGTTAAAAAAAAGCGAAATGCGTTTGGCACAATGTTCAACAAATGTGAAAACAATAGCTTAAATTATTCTGCACATTGCGTTCGTCTCTTATTACATAATTGTTTTTATAATAAAACATATTTGATTTTTCTTGCATCCTCTCGCTGCAAAATTTGTGGCAAAATTCCGTCGAACAACGCATCAATTTGCTGTGGCATAACAAAACTTCTGGTTTAAACATCAAACCGTTCAATGATCCACGCATAATAGTGAACTGTTGACTCTGAATTAACACCGCGTGGAAACCGTAAGACTGTATAATAAAAATGAAAAGTGACACGTGTGGGCGCTCTAAATGAGTCGTGAAGATCGCGACAACATTATTAGATTTTAAGACATCGTTCATTCAACTTGCAGTAGACAACATTGTTTCATTATTTTATTTTCTCTTAGCAATACGTACACGCCGTTTATTAAAAAAACTGTATTCAATCGAAGACGACAGTCATCATCATCATAAATGAGGAACGACGATAAAGAAATCCTCCTCCAGTCATGTCTGTTGTGTGCTGCTGAGAGTAATTCATCGATTGAAAGGGATGTCCACTCTTTTACATTGTCCATCCAGCTTTTCTTCTGACGGCCTCGACCTCCCTCTAGCGTGCCCTGAAGAACTTTCACAGAGAGTCGTGCCTGGTGACGTGTCCAAACCAAGCCAGCTTTCGTCGTTTGACGGCCGCCAATAGGGGCTCTTGTGGACCAACAAGTGTTGCAGTCATGTTCCGGACATACTCGTTTGTCTTGTGCTCCGTATAGGGGATGCGGAACAGTCTTCGGAAACATTTATGTTCAATTGTCTGTATCCTGCGTTCCGTGTCCGCGTGAAGCGTCCAGGTCTCGCAGCCGTAGAGTAGGTTGGAGACTACGAGGGACTTGTAGAGCCTTTACTTGGTGGGGAAGCTGATGGAACTGCTTGTCCACAACCTGCTTAGTCTGGCCATCGCTGCGGTCACAATGACAAAATTCTTATTCGGACCTCAGCGGTGGTATCATCCTTGGACAGGGTTGTGCCCAAGTTCTTAAAGCTGGTCACTTCTTCTAGCTTCTTGCCGTTCATGGCGATGTCTGCACAGCGGTTGGCCGTGCTGTTCACCATGATCTTCGACTACTTTGTGCTGACCTCCATCCTGTATGCGCTTGCTCTTTCATAGTATGTTGGTGAAATCTTGAAGTTCACTGCTTGTGCCACCCATTAGGTCGATGTCATCAGCGAATCTCAAGTTTGAGATGGGTCTTCCACCGATGGAGATACAGGTGTGGTGGTCATGAAGAGTCTCCTGCATTATCTTCTCAAGGAAAGGGTTGAACAGGACGGGAGAAAGCAGACATCCCTGACGGACGCCAACTGATGTCCTGAAGAGGCACGCTGCTGTTTGTTGAGAATTACTGCACTGCTGGCGTTTCGGTAGAGTTCTTGAATGACTTGCACCAGCCCTTCGTCAATGTTGAATCCTCTCATAACATGCTATAGGCCATCATGCCACCCGCGGTCGAAAGCTTTCTTAAAGTCAATGAAGTTATGAAAGAGCCCATGTTGGTGTTGCAGGTGTTTCTCAATGATGATTCTACAGTTGAAGATCTGTTCCACTGTGCTCCCCCCAGCTCTGAATCCAGATTACTCATCGGTCAGCAGTTCCTCGGCCTTACTTTTCAATATATTAAGGATTATGCGTAGCATGACTTTGATTGGATGACTGATAAGACTGATGGTACTGTACTTCTTGCACACCTTGAGGTTAACCTTTTTCGGTAGGTGTATGACCAGTGACTGAGTCCCCTCCTTGGGCCACTTCTTCTCCTCCCAGATCTTTTGGCATAGTGCAGTCATTGCCTCTCATCCGTGCTTTATCAGATTTTCCTTCCTTAATACTATGCACTGCCTCCACCACCTCTGCCTTAAGCATGGGCGTACTTTCTTCGCCGATCGTACAAAGTATATAATTCTGTTCTTGACAAAGAGGCAAACAATTTAGAATATGTACGGGTAAGGATCCACTGTACATGTTAGGCCACAATAAATTGATCAGATGAATGTTGAATTTTCTGCACCGGACATATTTAACATGAAATAAACATATACGTTTTTATATAGCGCCCGCATGGTTCATTTTAGCCCGCATAATATTTTAAAGCAGAGGAGTTTTAGTTATTTCTAATCATTTTGGTAAAGCCTACATATTTTACAATATAGAAAGCTGTTTATTTTTCGCCTAGTAGAACAAAATGACTGCAGTCAATTTTCCGAATGTGTTTGGCAGAATGTTGAACAATTATGTACACAAAGTGACTTTTATAAATCTGCGCCTTGCGCTACCACCTGAATAGATTGAAAATGGAATTAAATTATGTTTAATTTTCTTGCGTTTGCTAGCCCAAAAATTTATGAGAATAATTCCGTCGAACAGCGAATCGATTTGTTGTGGCTTATCACAACAATATTGAAACCGTAAGGGATACGGCTTCAGAGATGTGAGAAGCAATGACCGTTTTCATGAAAACCCTTAATACATGTATTCCCCAGGTGTGGCTACTTTGTAAAACAGCGATCTGTAACTGCACATTTACAATACTGCTAAGGCTGCAGACGATTTATTATATGCCACTTTATCTACACAGTTCAAATGATCTTTATAGAGATCATTCACGGTCGCCGTGGTGTAACGGATATGATGTCCGCCTGGCGACCGGGAGGTCACGGGTTCGATCCCCACCGTGGGAGCGTTCTTTCGATCTTCCCCAAAGACACCAAGTACTGGTTCAAGGCCCAGGAAACGGACTCGAGAGCATTTTAGCCTTAGGCTTTCGATGCAATCGAGCTAAAATAAATAGGTTTAAACTAAATGATCTTTTCATTTAAATAATGATGGGTATGATATGCCTGTCATTTAATTATACCAAAATCTAGCACTGTGTTTTTCAACAACCAATTTATAATACCCCAGCCGTTATAATGCGTCAATAGAGACAGTGACGTAAATTCATGCATTAGAAAGCATTTCAATGTTTCCCATCATACCATCAAAAGCCACGCATAGTATTAATGTTGACTGATGACCGGCAATTCACATCGCTTTGAGACCGCGCTAAAGGGGTCTGTTCGAGAGACCGCTATAGTAAGTCATTGTAAGAAACACTTTTACATTTATACGCTGTTTCTTAAAATTTGATCCTAAGTGACCAAGTTTTGAACTCGGCGGGAAGTGGATATCATTGGGACAAATGTTTTCACCGATTTTCAAAAAGATTGGGCTATACATTTGGCTTACAGGGTAGTCAAAAGCTTTTTCTCTTATGTTTCTTAATGACTTTATTTTAAATCTCACTTTATTCAGTTTCGAACTCGGTTGATATGTTGTTGGGACAAAGGTTCTCTTCAAATTTCTTCAAATTTCATGAAGATTGGGTAATTTATGTTTCCTCTATGTTGTTCACTTGCTTTTTCTTTCAATTGAGCTGGTGACATATTCTCTACACAACCTTATCCAGTTTTGAACTGCGCGGAGATGAATTTACACAAATGTTTTCCAGAAGTTTGGGCAATAAATGTGGCATATAGAGACTTCATTAATTTGTTATTGACGACGTGACTTTTTTACCCCAAATGACCCAGTTTCAAGCTTGGTCGGAATATTATGCACCCATTTTGACCCGAGATTCGTGAACCTGTCTTAATGGTGGTTTTCGAGTTCATAACTTTTTAATAAATATTTGACCAAGAGACCTAGATTTTGACCCCATATGACCCAGTTTTAAACTCGGCTCAAATATAATTGGTACAAATGTTCTTAGCAATTTTTATGGAGTTTGGACAATAAATGAGATATATAGAGAGACCCATAGCCATATAAGAACAAGAAACCGTCTGAGACAGGTGATGCTCCCCAAATTTTTTTTGTCACAATATTGCACTACATGTATATATTCAGATAAAAGAAAACGTCTAGTAGTTGGGGGGGGGGGGGGGGGGGGGACAAGAATTGCACTATATGTACAGTTAATGGAAAATTTCAAAGGGTCATAACTATGTGGCTGATGATTTGCACATCTCTTGGTAATGAAGCTTCCCGTAAAGTTTAATTTAATTCCGGTCATTAATTGCTGAGAAATAGCCCGGACAAAAATTGTGCACGGACGGACGGACGCATGGACAGACGAAGCGGCAACTATATGCTCCCCTAAAAATTTTTTGGGGGGAGGGGGCATAAAAACTAACCCGTTCTGGCAGCCATATTTTTTTAACAAACCATAATCATTGTTGAACTTGGCAAAGATGTTATTACAACAATTGATCTGAGCAAGTTTGATGATTGGCCAAAACATATGACATCTAGAGAGTTCACGCGGTTTTAATATAACCGTATAAGGAAAACTGCACCCCCTTCAGGTGGCCATATTTATCAACAAACCGGGATCAATGTTGTACACGTTGCGCTCAGGTGATCTAAAATCGACTAAAAAAACAACAACAAAACAAGAGATGTGTTTGTCAGAAACACAATGACCCCCATTTGAAGCCATACATTTGACCTTGAAAGTTGACCTTGACCTTTCATCACTCAAAATGTGCAGCTCCATGAGATACACATGCATACAAATATCAAGTTGCTATCTTTAATAATGCAAAAGTTATGGCCAATGTTAAAGTTTTCGGACGGACGCACAGACTGACAGACGGACTGCCGGACAGTTCAACTGCTATATGCCATCCTACTGGGGGCATACAAATAGGGACATAACTATAAAATGTATCAAAGTGCGTTAAAGTAACTGTTAAATAATAATTTCATGATTGTAATTAACATTTAAGATATGACCTTTATTTGCTCAGAAAAAGCCCAGAGAAAAAAATGTGGTCTGAACTAATTTCAGAAATGTTCAAAGTTCTATGTCAATCAACGAAATGCAATTTTGTGGTACTATGCCAATCTTCATTTAGTAATGCGGCTCCATATTAAGGTGGTATGTAATCCAGCAAATAGCTGCTGGAGAATAGACCAGATAAGCAGATCAAGACAGGCTCTCATTATTAAAATTGACATAATGCTCATAATTCCATTAGTTTTAGGAAAATCATTGAACCAATCCGTCATAAAAGAATATACACTGTCTTTTTGTAATAAAGTTTCCCTTCAAATGTCGTTGACCTATGTCCAGTTGTTTAAGAGAAACAGCTTGGATAAGAATTTATAAATTATACATTAATTTTAGAAATGTTCCACAAAATATTTTTAAACTATAAGATTGAAACATGCTGGTGGTCAGCAACACACCTCATAAAATGAAACTTTCAATCAAGTTTGATTGAATTCCAGCAAGTAGTTTTTGAGAAATAGCCCGGAGAATCTTATCACATCATGATTGGTGCATTATAGAAAAACTCAAGAACTTGGAGACAACTTCATTAAAGAGTAACGTCCTGGGGGTAAGTACCTATACAAAGCTTGCCACAACCTTTTATTTAATTCCAGCCAATTGTTGTCAAGAAAAAATACTCAGGCAAGCGTGACAGAAGGGCTATAAGAGAGATGTGGCGACTTTATGCTTGCCAGTACATTCTTTAAGAAGCATAAACGTTGAACACATAAAATGGTATTGGTAGTTTTTTTTATTACAAATACATCCTTTAAACACATCAAAAGGGAGAACAGGGAATGGCTGATTTAACTTTCATCACCAAACTGTAACATTTACCAGTGTTGGTAATTGACATTTGCTACTCAACAAATATTAAATTGAGCTTCTTGATTTAAAAAAAAAATCTAACAAAATACATTTATCAATAGCACTAGTTCTTTACTAGTTAATTAAACAATGTCTGATATTGTTATAAAGTCTGTTTAGACAGCCAGGACAGCAGGAAAACAATTTGTAACTGGTATTTCTCAACATATTTTGTTATTTAAGTTGTCATATGGATGTCACATATTTTCTCCAATTTTATACAAAATACCCAGATTGAAATGATCACCATTTATGCAATATTTGTTTTGCCAAGGTAACCAATATCAGATGTCAACCATGTCAGCTGACGTTTTGTAGGATGTTTAATCAAGGCAAGTTGACATAGATATCTGACAGAGTCTCAAAACATAGCAGAAGGATGCCACAATATTTTCTAAAGCATCTTTTTCAAGGCCAGTTGAGACAGTGAAGTGACGGAGTCTCAATACATCACAGAAGGCCTTACTTCTTCTTGGTGGCATCTTGAGCAGCCTTCTTGGCTCGTATCAGTTCAACCAGTTCCTTAAAAGTATGAAAATAGACAATTTTTAAATGCAAGCTTATCTTTGACTATTTGCTGTTGTTTTTTTCCATTTATTGATGGCTCTCTAGCTGGTTACCTTAAAACTGAAGAGGCAAATGTTAATGTGTTGAAGAATAATGATACTTTTTTATAAAAAGTGGTAGAAGTTAGTGTAGAAACAGAAGTAGAAATGGCTTTTGGTGATGTTGTTTTTATAGTTGTTGTATTGAAGATTCCATATATTAAATTCAAGTTTCAATAATTAAGTATGAAGTATTTGGGATTGCGAAAAATAGCGGGATAAACCATACAATTGGGAAAAATGAAACAATATTAATATGGTTATAAATAAAAGTATTCCAATTGTTTAAGAGTGAATGTTTAACTGCAATTTAAAATTTATGTTATAAAGTGTTAAGGAACTATATCCCTGTATAATAAACTCAATAAACCAATTATTAAGTTTATTGGAAAAGTTCTGCATCTTTTGAGGGAAATTTTGTTCAGAATTTTGGGGAACAAAAAATGCTTTAGCCATTGGAAAGCAGCCTGTTAGTCGGTAATTTTGGGCAAAATAAATCACTGGCTCATCTCATGATGAATTGTGGAATGGCAGCCTTTTAAAAAAATAAGACTTTATCAGGAATATTAGCGTCTGTAAAAACAAGGAGTGTGCCATATGCCTGTGGCTGTTTTATGTTCAGACATCTTATCATCATCTTGGTGACAATGACCAGGACATAAATGGACTCATAGTTGAGCTTCTTCTGAGAATTTACTGGTTCTTAAAGTATAAACAGTTTTCTCTAGAGAATGTTCAAGGAGATATAGGATCCAAAAAAACGAATAGGAATATTAGTAGGGCTATTCTGTGATTGATCTGTTTCTTTTGTTTTTGCTTAGGTTATTACTACACTAATTAACAAGACTATTGCCAAGCAATATATGTCCCCTACTGGCTCCACCATTGTCAGAAATCCCACCATTGTCAGATTTAAACAAGATGCGTTTGTGAAACACAATGTCCCCCTATATGACGTTTGACCTTGAAGGATGACCTTGACCTTGTGAAGGATGACCTTAACCTTTCACCACTCAAAATGTGCAGCTCCATGAGATACACATGCATGACAAATATCAAGTTGCTATCTTCAATATTGCAAAAGTATTCATAAAATAAGCGATTTGGGCCACATATATTTGACCTCTGACCTTGAAGGATGACCTTGACCTTTCACCACTCAAAATGTGCAGCTCCATAAGATGCACATGCATGCCAAATATCAAGTTGCTATCTTCAATATTGCAAAAGTATTTATAAAATAAGCGATTTGGGCCACATATATTTGACCTCTGACCTTGAAGGATGACCTTGACCTTGACCTTTCACCACTCAAAATGTGCAGCTCCATGAGATACACATGCATGCCAAATATCAAGTTGCTATATTCAATATAGCAAAAGTTATTGAAAAATGTTAAAGTTGGCGCAAACAGACCAATCAACAGACCAACCAACGGACAGGGCAAAAACAATATGTCCCCCACTACTATAGTGGGGGACATAAAAAAAAATATTTGTTGCCATCTATCCATGTTTCAAATTTTCATGAAAAAATATAAAGAACTTTTAAAGTTATCGCAGAATCCAGAAAACCACCATTTTCAGCAGTATTTCTTGTCTATTTGCTGCCATAGCAACCAGAATTTTTGACGTAGAAACAAAATGAAATGACGTGCATAATGTCCATATTGCCATCTATCCATGTTTCAAGTTTCATGAAAAAATATTAAGAACTTGTAAAATAATTGCAGGATCCAGAAAAGTGTGACGGACAGAATGACAGACAGACTGACAGACGGAGCGAAAACCATAAGTCACCTCCGGTGAAACCGGTAGGGGACAAAAACTAGACAACTAATAGCACATAAATGGAAGAATAAAGTGACACCTAATTTGTTTCATACCATAAAAAACAAGACTATTGCCAAGCAATAAAAGTCCCCTACCGGCTCCACCATTTTTTGACGTAGGGACAAAATGAAATGACGTGCATAATGTCCATATTGCCATATATCCATGTTCCAAGTTTCATGAAAAAATATAAAGAAATTTAAAAGTTATCGCAGGATCCAGAAAAACACCATTTTCAGCAGTATTTCTAGTCTATTTGTTGCCATAGCAACCATAATTTTAGACGTAGGAACAAAATGAAATGACGTGCATAATGTCCATATTGCCATCTTTCCATGTTCCAAGTTTCATGAAAAAATATTAAGAACTTTTAAAGTTATCGCAGGATCCAGAAAACCACCATTTTCAGCAGTATTTCTAGTCCATTTGTTGCCATAGCAACCAGAATTTTTGACGTAGGAACAAAATTAAATGACGTGCATAATGTCCGTATTTCCATCTATCCATGTTTCAAGTTTCATGAAAAAAATATTAAGAACTTTTAAAGTTATCGCAGGATCGAGAAAAAAACACCATTTTCAGCAGTATTTCTAGTCTATTTGTTGCCATAGCAACCAGAAATTTTAACGTAGGAACAAAATTAAATGACGTGCATAATGTCCATATTGCCATCTATTCATGTTTCAAGTTTCATAAACAAAATATTCAGAACTTTTAAAGTTATCGCAGGATCCAGAAAATAACACCATTTTCATCAGTATTTCTAGTCCATTTGTTGCCATAGCAACCACAATTTTTGACGTAGGAACAAAATGAAATGATGTGCATAATGTCCTTATTGCCATCTATCCATATTCCAAGTTTCATGAAAAAATATTAAGAACTTTTAGAGTTATCACAGGATCCAGAAAAAAACACCATTTTCAGCAGTATTTCTAGTCTATTTGTTGCCATAGCAACCACAATTTTTGACGTAGGAACAAAATGAAATGACGTGCATAATGTCCATATTGCCATCTATCCATATTCCAAGTTTCATGAAAAAATATTAAAAACTTTTAGAGTTATCACAGGATCCAGAAAAAAACACCATTTTCAGCAGTATTTCTAGTCTATTTGTTGCCATAGCAACCACAATTTTTGACGTAGGAACAAAATGAAATGTCGTGCATAATGTCCATATTGCCATCTATCCATATTCCAAGTTTCATGAAAAAATATTAAGAACTTTTAGAGTTATCGCAGGATCCAGAAAAAAACACCATTTTCAGCAGTATTTCTAGTCTATTTGTTGCCATAGCAACCACAATTTTTGACGTAGGAACAAAATGAAATGACGTGCATAATGTCCATATTGTCATCTATCTATATTCCAAGTTTCATGAAAAAATATTAAGAACTTTTAGAGTTATCCCAGGATCCAGAAAAGTGTGACGGACTTACGGACTGACGGACACAAAACCATAAGTCCCCTCCGGTGAAACCGGTAGGGGACTTACAAGGCTATTGTCAAACAATATGGTCCCTACCGGCTCCACCATTGTCAGAATTTCCACCATTTCCAGATTATTATTATTTTTGGTTGCCATAGCAACCACAATTTTTGACGTAGAAACAAAATGAAATGATGTGCATAATGTCCATATTGCCATCTATCCATGTTCCAAGTTTCATGAAAAAATACTAAGAACTTTTAAAGTTGTCGCAGGATCCAGAAAACCACCATTTTCAGCAGTATTTCTAGTCTATTTGTTGCCATAGCAACCAAAATTTTTGACGTAGGAACAAAATGAAATGACGTGCATAATGTCCATATTGCCATCTATCCATGTTCCAAGTTTCATGAAAAAATATTAAGAACTTTCAAAGTTATCTCAGGATCCAGAAAAGTGTGACGGACAGACGGAGCGCAAACCATAAGTCAAAATATACAAAAAACAAAACAAACACAAAACTGGCACATTCATTAAATGCATTTCCTTAAAACTGTGAATCAGTTCCCCTTGACTAGAAAAAAAAATATCCAGAAAACATATATCTAATGACAATAAAATCCAAACACATAAATAATGTCTTAACATGTCCCATTATCAATTTGAATTTATGTTATATGTCCCTCATTCTGGGAAAAAGTGTTTCAATGCATTTGCATTAAGTGTTATCCCAGATTAGCCTGTGCAGTCTTCACAGGCTAATAAGGGACGACACTCCAAGCTTTTAAGGAATTTTTTATTTAAAGGTGGTCTCTTGTCAAGAAAATCAAACATAGGCAGAAAGTGTTGTCCCTGATTAGCCTGTGCGGACTGCACAGGCTATATGGGAGGACACTTCGCAAAGTCTTTAAAACCAGTTTTCCCATTACGCTGCTCCCATGATTTTCCCCAATACTAGTACCTTGTATCTCATCATGCAGTCCTTCTTGCTGCGGGTGGGTACAGCCTCTGCTATTCTCTCCCATCTGTCTGCAGTACTGGCGGGAAATGTTTTCAGCGCCTGCTCCAGGAGTTTCTGCTCATCTGTCGTCCACGGGGCAGGGTTGGTACCCATCTCCCGGATCTGCTGCTCGACCACAGCTGGGAACCAATTATTAAAGTTTAAACACATTTAAATGTACTTACGCATACTTTGTTTATGGTAAACAGTTTTTTTCAAAAGGTGAATTACTCTTTTAATGTATTGTATTTACGAAGGAAACATGTTCCAAAAATACACATTAAATGGACAAAAACTACTAGACCAAAACAGATACTTTTATGCAAATTAAATCACATTTTTGTGAAGGGAACTAATGTTGCTGAATTTCCAAATAAATTATGCAAAATATACATACAAAGTTCTTTATTTTGGCTTTAAAATTTGAGGGATACCCATAGAATTGAAATAATTTTAACAATATTGATTTTACTAACCAATAATCATTTTCCAGATCTGTGGTTATTAAACAACTTACTTGCCTAAGTGGTTGAATTCCTTAGCTTCATCACAGCTTCTTAGTTGCCTAATTGTTAATAAAAATAAACAATGAACATAAAATTATTTATCATTAAACCCTGACAAACATATTTAGCCTACATTCCATTCTCTCGCTGAGGACCCCTTCCTTGGGTTGAGCCACAGTGTCCCGTTTGGACTGCTTGTTGAAGTTCTGGAACGCATTCTCCGAGGCCTGAGACTTCAAAGCAAGGTCTAGAAAGGGAAAGATAAAATGAAATAATTGTTGAACTTATTGATGAAGTCAATCTCTGTAATTTCCTCCTATAGTTTAGGCAATTATAAGCTGCCATCCAATAAAACAAGCAAATTTGTTGAATTGATATCCCCCGCCATCATACTTCTGGACACAAAAGTTTTCTTGACGGATGGACAACACCAACATGCATCATCCTCTTATCCATATATATACTCATACCAAGTTTCAATGAAATCGGTCAAAGCACTTCCAAGATATGGCTCCGGACACACAAAAAAAGCATTTTTTCAAGATACAAAGGGCCATAACTCGGTTATTATCTGATGGTGTACAATGCCATTTGGCGTGCATCATCCTCTTATCCATATATATACTCATACCAAGTTTCAAGGAAATCCCCCAAAGCACTTCCAAGATATGGCTCTGGACACAAACGTGCCGATTGGACCGACAGACGGACGGAAAGACGGACGGACGGATGGACGGACAACGCCAAAACAATATCCCTTCGCCTATGGCGTGGGATAAAAATCTGTTGTTTGTATTTGATCATTCAGGAATGCTCTTGTTCTGCACAATACCAATTAACAAATGAAAATTCCAGGGATTCACTATGATAACACAAACTATGGGGAGCTTGAAAGCGATACAATTATTATGTAACAATTTAATTATCTAATACAACTACAATACATTTTTGTATTACATGCTATTTGATAGACATTGACATCAATGTCATTAAGGTTATGATTATTGTCAAACAAAAATCCAACTTACAATATCCAAGTTCCCTTCTAATTGCTTTTGTTTGTTAATAATGTGAACTTCAATTAATTAAGCCTTGATCAATTTTCTAAGACAATCATACAATTTTCAATTCAAAATGATTTTTTTCAACATGTCTAAGATAAAAGAGGCCCATTTCATTGTGACTTGCTTCTTAATTATTTACAATATAAACAAAGAACTAACTAGACCCAATAGATGTACCAGACAAAGATTTGTTATCATGAGCAGAAACTGTTTACACTAAGTATCTCGCAAATATGTAATTTCCAAAGATAAAAAACACAACATTCTTGAAGTTTTGATTCACATGTCATACCATAGCTTAATTTTTTTTTTTTAATTGAAAAAAACATTTGTTAAGGTACTGTTTGAGGTCAAGAATGCTTACATTTTTGCTTTTCAGACCATGAATGCATAAATGACACGTTTATATTTATGCCCCCCTTCGAAGAAGAGGGGGTATATTGCTTTGCTCATGTCGGTCTGTCGGTCTGTCTGTCGGTCTGCCGGTCTGTCGGTCCGTCCACCAGGTGGTTGTCAGACGATAACTCAAGAACGCTTGGGCCTAGGATCATGAAACTTCATAGGTACATTGATCATGACTCGCAGATGACCCCTATTGATTTTGAGGTCACTAGGTCAAAGGTCAAGGTCACGGTGACCCGAAATAGTAAAATGGTTTCCGGATGATAACTCAAGAACGCATACGCCTAGGATCATGAAACTTCATGGGTAGATTGATCATGACTCGCAGATGACCCCTATTGATTTTGAGGTCACTAGGTCAAAGGTCAAGGTCACGGTGACCCGAAATAGTAAAATGGTTTTCGGATGATAACTCAATAACGCATACACCTAGGATCATGAAACTTCATAGGTAGATTGATCATGACTTGCAGATGACCCCTATTGATTTTGAGGTCAAAAGGTCAAAGGTCAAGGTCACAGTGACCCGAAATAGTAAAATGATTTTCGGATGATAACTCAAGAACGCTTTTGCCTAGGATCATGACACTTCATAGGTACCTTGATCGTGACCCGCAGATGACCCCTATTGATTTACAGGTCAATAGGACAAAGTTCAAGGTCACAGTGACAAAAATCGTATTCACACAATGGCTGCCACTACAACGGACAGCCCATATGGGGGGCATGCATGTTTTACAAACAGCCCTTGTTATCATTTAAGTTGCTACAGTCTTTTTCATTAAGGGCCTTTATTTGTTCAAATACCAGATGGTGTAATAGTGTTCCTTTAACACAGGACAATGAGCTGAACCTCATAGTGTCATGAAAGAGAATAACAATTACAAGGCTAGATTGATTTTTGTCACATGAAACCATTGTTCTAACTGATTTCATTAGAGCGCAACACATATAGCGGTATGTTATCCATGTATACATCAGTATCATAAAAGAACAATGCCCCATGAATGAGTGTCGATTACATCTGCAATTTCGCTCAATGGCTTGAACTCTATCTGGCCCTTACCCTTACCGGAATGTACTGATAACAATTAATGGAAAGCAACTTTCCATTAATTTATTGACCCAGCTGTTTATTAAGATAATGACTACTAGAATTGTGAACAAGAGATGATGGCCCTGTATCGCTCCACTGCTGAAAAAAAGGCTGAAACAAATATTCTCGGCATGTGCAAATACTTAAATATAGGCCCTATTTAAGCACATGTACACTTTTATGAGCCCCTGGGCTGGGTCAAATTTAACCCCAGGGGCATAATTTGAGCAAACTTTGTAGAGGACTACTATATCTCACTACATACAAAATGTGGTAGCCCTAGGTCCTAGAGTTAAGGACAATAATATTTTTACAAAATAAGCAAGATATAAGCGTATATAATGTTCAATTTTGTGACCCGCAGGTCAGGGTAAAATTTGACCCAAAGGGCATATTTTGAACAAACTTGGTAGAGAACTATAAGATGTTACTGCATACCAAATTAGGTAGACATAGTCTGAATGGTTTTCGACAAGATGATTTAAAAAAAATCACATAATAGGCCCTTTATAAGCGTTTATTCAATTTTGTGACCCCGGGGCAGGGTCAAAGTTGACCCCAGAGGCATTATTTGAACAAATTTGGAAGAGGTTTATAAGATGTCACTACATACCAAATTTGGTAGCCCTAGGTCCAATGGTTATGGACAACAAGATTTTTAAAGTTTTCACAAAATAGGCCCCATATAAGTGTAGGTTCAATTTTGTGACCCCCCCCCCCCAGGCAGGGTCAAATTTGACCTAAGGGGCATAAATTGAACAAACTTGGTAGATAACTATTAGATGTCACTACATACCAAATTTGGTAGCCCTATGCCTTGTGGTTAAGAACAAGAGAATTTTTAAAGTTTTCACAAAATAGGCACTATATAAGCATATAATCGATTTTGTGACCCCTGGGGCATAATTTGAACAAACTAAGTAGAGGACTATACAATGTCACTACATACCAAATTGTGTAGCCCTATGCCTAATGGTTATGGACAAAAAAAATTCACAAAAAAAGCATTATATAAGCAAATGTTCAATTTTGTGACCCCGGGGCAGGGTCAAAATTGACCCCAGGGATAAAATTTGAACAAGTTTGGTAGAGGAATATTAGATGTCACTACATACCAAATTTGATAGCCCTAGGCCCGATGGTTATGGACAGGATCAAATTTGACACCAGGGGCATAATTTGAACAAACTTGGTAGAGGACTATAAGAAGTCACTACACACCAAATTTGGTAGCCCTAGGCCCAATGGCTATTTTGATAGCATTCTTCGAAAAAAATCGAAGAAAATGCTAATTTTAGAAATTCAGCAGAGGACATTTTAGCAGACAACAAATTTCCTAGCATGCAAAGGGTTAATAATGCCTCTTTAATGGTAACAAGGTTATTCTAAGATTTAACCTGGTAACAATCATATGACTCAGATTTGTTCAAAGCCTTTTGTGAACATAAACATTACAAACAAGTTTCATCAAGATTGAGTCATAAATGTTGCCTCCAGAAAAATAACATGTTTTTTATAAGATTTGACGAGGTAACATAGTTTGTTTTATTAACATGATCTAGATTTGAATTGAATCAACCTAGATAATGACAAAATAAACATTCCGATTCCGACACAGTTTCATGAAGATTGAGTACAAAATATTGTCCAGATTTGAACTTTTCAAGTTTCAGCAAGATTGAGTCTTAAATGTGGCTTCTTAAGTAGTAGTGAGGTTTTTCCAAGATTTAACATGTTGACCTAGTGTTAAGGATGCACTGAAATCAGATTCAACGTCGATCTTGATATAACCAAGATACCCCTGTAAATATTCTGACAAAGATTGGAAGAAAATTGTGGTCTCTATAGTGGAAAAGAGCTTAAAGTTTATAATGATGGACACCTGACTTAGACTGATCACACTTACAACAAGGCTATTGTCAAGCAATATGGTCCCCTACCGGTGAAAATCCACCATTGTCAGAATATTCTTTTATTTGTTGCCACAGCATGAGAATTTTTGATGTAGGAACAAATTGAAATGACATGCATAATCTCCATATTGCCATCTATCCATGTTTCAAGTTTCATGAAAAAATATGAAGAACTTTTAGTTATCGCAGGATCCAAAAAAGTATGACAGACTGACTGACGGACACACAAAGTGCTAACCATAAGTCCCTTCCGGTTTCATCAGTAGGGTACAATTAAGTGGTTGTATAGATAAAATATGACCAGTACACTTTCTTTTCTTAAACAGTTTACCAAAAAAGCATTTTCTCAATGAAAAACATTTGCTCAAGGTATGAAAAGATTTAAATACTTAAAAAAGCCAGTTCTTCAAATCAAATTACAATGTTAACATTATATAGTATGTTGAGAAGACCAGATAAAAAAAATTTATGTGTGGGTGTTTACAACTCTTCGAACAATAATTCACTTAACCATAAATGGAAAAAAGTTTTGGTCAGTTTATACTGTCAATACCTCACCAAGAACTATTTGTACTACCATTTTTCTGCAGTTCTTTAGCCTTAGCAAGTACATCCTTTGCATTTTTGTCGCTTCCCGACACATGCTGCTTGATGAAGTTTGCTATCACCTCCCATCTGAAAAATGCAAAATAAGAGGATGAAATTTTACTCCATGTCTTATTAAATACGACAATATAATGTTATTTCTGTTGACTTAATTATACATCTTTTTTTCTACATCTATGTCGTAATTATCGCTTATAATCCCTGCACCGCTTTGTCTGCTATTTTCAAAGGCAGATAACTTTGGAATGCAAGGTTCATTGTGGATGAAAAGTCTCTTGTACATTTGCACTTCATGGTGATAACATATTAAGTTTTAAAACGATTGCTTGAAAAAGAAGAGTTCTCCGCAAATGTATGTTATTGTACACAGACAGACTGACTTACAAAATGAGTGACTCCAATATACATCCTTCATGTTCTGGTGTAGTAATAACAATAATAACAAATATTTTTTTTAGTATATCACTGCATTAAGCACAAAAACATAAGGCTTGGGAAACTAGAGCCATGTCCCAAATATGACTAATAACCCTGCACACATCTTTGTTGGCTTTGCTCAAGGGCAAATAACCCAGGAATGTGCAGCTCACTGGTGATATAAAGTGTTCTGGTAATGACAAACTTTAAGTTTTCATTTAATCGCTTTAGAAATGTAGGAGTAGGATAAACAAGAGCTGTGTTTGTGAAAGACAATGCCCACTACTGCGCCGCTTTGAAGCCATATATTTGACCTTTGACTTTGAAGAATGACCTTGACCTTTCACCACTCAAAATGTGCAGCTCCATGAGATACACATGCATGCCAAATATCAAGTTGCTATCATCAATATTGCAAAAATTATGACCAATGTTAAAGTTTTGTGGCAGGTGTATACAATGACAGACAGACAGGTCAAAAACAATATACCCTCGATCATTAAATCCAGGGGCATAATAAACTGATCACATTTCATACCAACTATTGGCTGGACTCAGATGATAAATATTTTGAATGCTGATTAAATTAACTATGGTTTAAGTTTAGAGAGAAATGTTGTGGTTCTGATGTTTGTTTTGAAGGCTTTAATTTGCATGAGTGTGGATTTTTAAATGGAGGTTAATTTTTTTTAACAACAATGACCTGACCAAAAAATTGACAGAGTGGCTCCAATAAAAATCCTCTGTGCTTTTTACAATGAGTATTGTAAATTCTAATTAGTTTGTATTAGTTTTTAACAATATTTCAATTATTGTTTTCCTTACACAAGCACAGTTACCTTTCCTTGGTTCCAGCTGGGAATACATTCACTCCCTTGATCAAGGTCTGCAACTCCTGCTCGGACCATGGCTTACCCCCCTTGCTAGCTTTTTCGCCCCCAGATTTTCCAGACATGTCTTCCAGCTGCTTCAGTTTCTCTGCTTCCAGTTTGGCATTCAGATCTTTGATCTAACAGAACACAACTGGTTATAATTTAGAGAATAACAAGAGGTATTTGTACGATAAGTTTCTTGGGTTGTTCCCAGAGTTAACAAGAGATGTGTTAGTCAGAAACACAATGCCCACTACTGCGCCGCATTGAAGCCATATATTTGACCCTGACCTTGAAGGATGACCTTGACCTTTCACCACTCAAAATGTGCAACTCCATGAGATACACATGCATGCCAAATATCAAGTTGCTTTCTTCAATAACGCAAAAGTTATTGCAAAACTTTAACCAAGGTTAAAGTTTTGGGACACACGCAATGAATAAATGACAGACAGACAGGCCAAAAACAATATACCCCCGATCTTTGGATCTGGAGGCATAACAAAAATATGTGAATTAATTTGGTTGTACTGGCTTTGCTAAAGCACTGACTGTATACATTATTATTACCAGCTAAATGCATGCCAGCAACATGATGAGCCTGTGTTCAATAATGCCTGTACTTATTTCACAAGCTGGACCTTGCACATCCTCCTTTTCATGGTGATTATGTTTACTTAACATTGCAAACTGAAAGATACAGATATTTCCCATACAAGCTATTTTATGTTCTGATTGGATCTTTTACTTTAAATAGTCACTTTAAGGCAGAGAGACAGGTGTTACATGCAACAAACGTTCTCTCCATGGTGGTTAATTGTGATTTGTTTGGGTGATTTTTTGTTAATTGAATGATAAATGACAATGTTTCCATCAAATCAATCTATTATATTGCCATATTTACCGTAAAAACGCAGTCATAAGTCTACCCGGCTCATAAGTCGGGGGGTATACTTTGGTACCAAAATTGGAGATTTTGAGTATGTTAGCTTCATAAGTCGAGTCAGAAATTTTCTGTTTACGAATTTCATAAACAGACGCCATTTTAAATGTACATTAAGTTGCGGTAGTATTCTATACATTGCACACGACGTCACTGTGGAACTGTTGAACGTAGGCAAAGCCAACACATGTATTCTAAACTTCGTTTAATATATTCAATACGATTTATTGTGGAAATGGAAAATAAAATTTTTCAATATAGACAAGCAAAGCATAATCAACCACATAGAAAACAACATAGAAAACTTTAAACAATACGATCTTATGAACATTGTAATATACACAACACATTTAATGGGCGGATGAATGTTACCTTCATAGCACATTAAAATCCCTCGAAACTCGAGTCACTGTCACTATACACTATAAATGGTTGCACTCAATAATCCACGCTAGTAATTATCCACAAACTATTTTCCGCTTTTAATCCGATGAAACAATATTATCACTGTAATCCAATCTTTGTACTTTTAATCTGAGTGTCAAAACAATTGATAAGTGTCTCGGTAAAACGTGTTTTTATAACAATGATTGACATACCCAAGAGACCGCTAACACCACCTTTTTCTCTGAAACAGTTTCAAAGGCGGAGCTATACACGTGCTCAAGCATAATGGGACGATTGCAAGCGAGTTACAAACACGCGATTGGTTAAGCATATCGCTCTAAACAAAGGAATCCAATTTTGTCGGCGAGAAAGGTGTTCTTTATGGCTTCTTGACAGGAAACGGGTTTCCTTTGATGACGTCAAACTGTCGATTCACACATATTGCAAATTTTCGCGAGACTTTAAATGACGTCCTTGATTCTTTGTTTACATGAACAGTATTAAAACAACACCTGCTTACATGAAGACTTTGGATTAAATTATCAAAATAAAAACAAGAGTAATTGCAAACTGTGATTATATTAATTGGTAAGTATCAGTAAAAATACGACGTTTTGTTAGTCGTAAATCAACGTTTTTTTTTATACAACAACAACAACTATTGCCGCGGGGATCAATCTTCGTCGAATTTCATTATTTTTTTCATGGAATTTCATTTTGTTTTTCATGGACCACCTCATAAGTCGATACAGGTTTTTTAGTCAAATTTTGGAGGTAAAAAATCTCGACTTATGACTGCGTTTTTACGGTACCTTTCTTCTATATGTGTGACCTTGACCTTTGACAGAGTGAGAAAGGTTTACAAGCAACAATGGTCTCCTCATGGTTGTCATTTGTGGTAAGTTACTTTAAAATCGCATGATGAATTACAGCCCAGACAAGCTGTTTGACCTTATCAGACCTTTTGATTCAAACAGTGACCTTGACCTGTATGGTAGGGGAGACGAATACTACGTATGAGATATCCTCTTTTGTTCATGGTCATTGGTGGTAAGTTATTTTTAAGAGCATGATGGATAAAAGTTACAGTACAGACAAGCTTAGATGCACACAAGCACACCCTCAAGCAGACACACTAAACCATTGTGACCGCTAAGTCCAGCTTTCAGTAAGCAGGCTCATTAAAAATTAATACACCTAATGTTCAACTTAAACTAAAACAACATCATTTTGTAAACAGTTCATTAATGCTTCTTTTCCTACAGCCACAGTTAAATTTCTGTAAGCTAAGACAACGTACCTGTGCACAGAAAGCTTGTTTTGCTTGTTCTTTATCTCCTGATTTCAAAGACTCGTTCAAAGTCTGTAACCTAATAACAAAGGAACTTTCAAATCACTCAATTTTGCAAAGTAAAAATTCAAATCTATTGTTGGGCTTGCTAGTTTTCTTTACAATGTTGTTTTTTATATCTCTGTTTAATAAGCGGTTACAAAACTTTAGATGCAAGGGCTTCATGTAAGCTTCCTACATACAAAAGTGCAAAACCTCCATCCAAACTTATGTTTCTGAGTAGAAACCATTTAATATATTATTCAGAAACAGCCACATTGAACTTAACCCAACTAGCCACAAATACAATCCCAAGTTTGGTTTGCATGCAAAATCCAAAAGTTCAAAGTTTCATCAAAGTAAGTCCATGAAAACTCAAAGTTATTACCTGTAACCCACCCGTTTTATTTTTATTTTTTTTAAGTAACAGAGACCTAGACAAGACTAGTCTTGAATGCAATGCAAACCTAGGTCTACATGTTAGCGGCCTACAGAAAATTTCAGTGCCGTACCCCTATTTAAACACAAGATCTTGAGTGTAAAACATTTTTCAATTTTTCTCAAAGACCTTGACCTAAGTTATTCACCATAAGCCATTTGCCCATCATACTTCAATCCCATAACGGGGTTGTTCAACTTTGTTGAAACTCTTATTAAAAATACTGAGGATTGAGCATGAAAAAGTTGAATCTGCAACACATTTCTGTATTAGATACAAAGGTTAACTTTTTACTAGCCTAAATAAGTACGCAATCATGGTAAACCTGTCAATTAATAAGAACTTCTAATAACTAAGCCAGCAAAGAGATATTTCACTAGCCTTGGGCTGTTTGACTCGATGTAAGTATAAAACAAGATGTGTTTGTGAAACACAATGTCCCCCTATATGACGTTTGACCTTGAAGGATGACCTTGACCCTTCACCACTAAAATTGTGTGCAGCTCCATGAGATACACATGCATTTCAAATATAAAATTGCTAGCTTCAATATTGCAGAAGTGACATTACTTGAGCAATTTTGACCCATATATTTGAACTTGAAGGATGACCTTGACCTTTCACCACTCAAAATGTGCAACTCCATGAGATACACATGCATGCCAAATATCAAGTTGCTATCTTCAATATTGCAAAAGTACTCATAAAATGAGCGATTTTGGCCACATATATTTGACCTCTGACCTTGAAGGATGACCTTGACCTTTCACCACTCAAAATGTGCAGCTCCATGAGATACACATGCATGCCAAATATCAAGTTGCTATCTTAAATATTGAAATACTGCAAAAGTGTACATTAAATTAGCGATTTTGACCCATATATTTGACCTTTGACCTTGAAGGATGACCTTGACCTTGAGCTTTCACCACTCAAAATGTGCAGCTCCATGAGATACATAGTCATGCCAAATATCACGTTGCTATCTTCAATATTGCAAAAGTTATTGCAAATGTTAAAGTTGGCGCAAACCAACCAACAGACCAACAGACCAACCAACCAACAGACAGGGCAAAAACAATATGTCCCCCACTACTATAGTGGGGGACATAAAAAGCTCAACATTTGATATATAAATCCTTGCAGACAAGTGCATTCATACGTGGTCAACTGTAATGGGCCGCCCTAACTAAGTTGTTACTCCCACCGTGGAGATCATGAGTTCTTTAGATCTCCCCCAAAAGACACCAACTACTTGTTCTACCCAAGATACAAAGTGTTAACATAATCAATAGGCTTGAGATGCAATCAAGATAAATAAATAGGATTAAACTGTTAACATACGTTGTCAGTTCCAGTAATTCTGCCAGCTTATCCAGCTCTGCCATATGGCTGACCCGCTCATCCTCATCGGTGGCAAAGAAATCATAGTCCTGCGATACAGAGAATGTTTACGTTAAAGTTGTTGCAGTTCTGTTTCTTTTGTTTTCATCTTACCATTGAGTGGTCAATTGGTATACCACAGCTCAGATGGGCACTTTGACATGTTTGTAGTCCCTTAGAAAATTTAAATAAATTGAACACTTTTCTTCCTAGACTAAAGTTTAAAATGGCGCCATTGCCAATCCTAAGATACTGATGTCCGGAAAACATGATAGGTCCTGAACACAGTACGAGTTACTCACAGGCTGGTCTAGTTTTATGCTGGTGGCATTTAGCTATTTTCACTTTGTTTATGGGTGGGAAAAAGTTAAACATACTTTCCTTTGTTGCAGTTTGATTTGAACAATAATGAATTGGGGTTTGTAATTAATAAAACCATAACATTTTGTGAATTATTGTTAACCTTGGACAAAGGTTAGGTTTGGTCGCCCTTCAATCGGTATAACCCCCCACTGACCATTCCAAGACTGTGACCAAAGTTTAATTCATTTGGGCTTGTCTTTTGAATTTCTTCTGTTTTTAATTACTTGGTTATTGGTCATTTGCCATTAATTCAGGATTTAAGTATCAAAATATTCAAAAACTCATTAAATATTAAAATACAAAATTCTGATTTGAATATTTGATTTTCATTAAAAATACATATTATGTAATAACTAGTGTCTACAACTACCAATCCACATTCAAAGTTTGAGCAGAATGAAAGTCAAAATTTTTGATAACAGATGTCATCAGTTCATGGGATTATTGTTTTGATAATTGGCATACAGCAGGATGTATGTGTTTTTGACTAGAAGATGAGTTGTCAGTTTGCCACGGTGTTAATGTACTGTGTCTCCCAATTAAGGCAGTAGATTCCCTTTGCTTGTGTCAACTACTGTCATTCTTACTAAATACATGTACAAACACATTAGATTCCATTTGCTGGTGTCAACTACTGTAATTCTTACTTAAAACATGTACAAACAGCCAATCATGTTAGAAGCTTAATACTTACATTGATTTCATGATTATCTCATAAGATTTCAGTTGCTAAAATAATTAAATTTATTTGCAAAACATTAATCTTTCGTCAGTTAGATAGCCATTATTTCAAACTTACATAACGTTCTGGATAACTTCTTCAAAGATGCATACAAGATCAGTCGTACATAACTATTTGTTCTGGATGTTTTTAAGTTCGGATATTTGATTTAAATATTATTAATATTCATACAACTCAATTATTAGAATATATTCAAATAAAATGAATATTCTTATATGATTTCAGAATTCATTCCCATCCCTTCTTTAAACCCAAAAACACAACAAAGGGCCATGATGGCTCTGAATCGCTCACCTGACTAACCAAATACAATCCCAACCCAGATTTCATCAAGATACACATTCTGACCAAATTTCATAAAGATTAGATGAAAACTGTGACCTCTATTGTCTACACAAGGTTTTTCTATTATTTGACCTAGTGACCTAGTTTTTGACCTCAGATGACCCAAATTCAATCCCAACCCAGATTTCATCAAGATAAACATTCCGACCAAATTTCATAAAGATTATATAAAAACTGCGACCTCTATTGACTACACAAGGTATTTCTATTATTTGACCTAGTTTTTGACCTAATGACCTAGTTTTTTACCCCAGATGACCCAAATACAATCCCAACCCAGATTTTATCAAGATAAAAATTCTCACCAAATTTCATAAGGATTGGATGAAAACTGTGACCTTTACTGTCTACACATCACACATTATGGGGTTGTTTACCCTGGGGACTTCGGTTAGAAACCATTGCCCGAGCACACTGCTTAACATAAAACTCTACGTTTAAGAAGCCAAAAATGGCTATAATATGGTCAGCCCGATTTTACTGGGCTGTACCATTTATAATACAACAATACATTGCAGTGTTGATGCGGTGCTTCAATAAAAATCTATTGGTTTAAAAATATCTATACTTTACTTATTCAAAAAGCGTTAAAAACGCAGTACTCAATAAAATTAATAAGCAATGTCTTGCCTAAAGCTGTTAGAAAGCGTTGTTTTCATTGGTTGACAGTATTTAAAAGCATGGCCCTGATTGGTTATCTCTGTCACGTCCAAACGCAAGAAGGTCAATCCGTTTTGCGATGAAAATTTCACACAAAGAACGACCTTGACATGGCGTCTGCTCTTGCACGGACGTGACAGAGATAACCAATCATAATGTTTGCGTCTGCTCTTTTGCACTTTCAAAATGTATCAAAGCAGAATTTCATTAGGAAATGTATGAAACAAGAAGGAATAATTACATTCATTAATAAAACTATGTTAATGTTGATTTATTGTTATTATTATTAATATTATTATTATGATATTGCTGTTTTATGCTTTAAAATTAAAGAGAAAATGAGAGAATAGCCCAATTTTAATATGTAAGGATGGTGAAAACACACATCTTTACTAGACCCATTGTTCAGATATACTGCAATGGGATTGTTGGAGTCTTTTAAACTTTGTGATCTGTGATTTAATTGTTATAATTTACATCATTATTCTTTAATTCTATGTTTCTTTGAAAGAAAGGATTACATGGATGTGTAATATGTATGAAATAGAAAATAATTATTAATAATTAAAATTTTACAAATCACAAAGTGGTTTAACATTGCCACTATGTAGTAAATCTATGGATGGATGGGAAGTTGTTGTTGGAGTTATATGCTTAACAAAGAACTCTTAGTGATGGGAAGATATAAGGATTTAGGAACATTAAATAATAGGGAAAGAAGAGCCTGATTTAATAGCTCTGATAAGAGAAGGCGGATTTGCATGTAAACATGCAATTATATATAAATATGACAGAAAAAAAATGTAATTGGTAATTGTAATTTAGTTTTAGTTTATATATATTTTGTATTGTAACTAGTGTGAATTAGTATATGTGGCACATTGTTGAACACTTGCAGAATATAGCCGTAATGCTCCAACATAAGACCCTGTCTGTATGAAACTTAAAGAGTATTGGGCTATGAAGAAGAAATGTCCCCCAGAGTGGCGTTAAGACAATATTTAAAAGAAAGTCAATAGTAATATTAATTTATTACAATTAATTACTTACTTGTCGCCAAAAACGGTTATCTTTATAGGGCCACTTCAGAATCATGAGGTAAAACAATGGAATTTACAGTTAAAAATTAAACAAAGCAAAGAGGTTTCTATAAAACTAAGATAACAAGTATGTACAATATGAAAAAAACTGCAAGCATTTATTAACAAGTAAAATACATGATGGCACCCTGGGGGTTTAAAAGAAGGGTAGTATTGGAAGTGTAGGCTGGTGTGGACGGTATGAGCCAGCATGGGTACAAATGAATAAATGAATACATGGGAGGTAATTGTGGTGGAGAAGTTGTATGAAGGTTGTATTAAGGTTGTGTCCCCTAAACCAGAGGGAGAGCCTGGTAAATAGAAATTATAAATGGAGAAACATAGCTATAAAATTAAAAAAATATGATATTGTAATACTGAAGTTATTCTGTAAAAGGAATTGGTCAAAGGAGTGCCAAGTCACATTAAAATGCAGAGAAAACCCACAAGATGCCCTTATGATCCAACCTATAATACTAAATATATAGGGGATAAACAGGGTAAAAATGGTACAAAAGTACCTCTTTTGCTATATAAGCAAAGAAACAATTTCAATGGAAGTAAAGAAATCAAACAAACAAATAAATGTACATGTGTACATTATATATTATTATATATAGGGGATGAACAGGATAAAAATGGTACAAAAGTACCTCTTTTGCTATATAAGCAAAGAAACAATTTCAATGGAAGTTAGGAAATCAAACTAACAAATAAATGTACATGTGTACATTATATAATATAACCCTATATATGGCTAGTTTAAAATTAATTATACTACCACAGAGTTGGTAATACCCTTGAAAGGGCTAAAATGGATTTGCAAGGTGTGTGACCCTGCACGGTGCACTCCTGTCTGACATGGTTCTTCGAATTTGAAGGAGAAGGGGGGGGCTGTCAGAGGGGAAAGGAGGGGGTGCAATGCAGCCAACATACCCGGGTTACTGTACAGCCTCGTCCTTTCTTATTAAATAAAAACTGCTATAAAATATGAATACTGTGAAACCATTTATTTTCGTCAGCACGAAATATTGTCCTTTTTTAAAAAATGACTATTTCGTCAGCACTTAAATTTGTCCATTTCTGGTTTTGAAAAAAAAAGCGTCCAATTTGTTTGTAATGTTTGTAATACATGTAATACGCGGTTGCGAAAAATTCGTGCTGGGGAATGAGGGGTGACACTTGGTAGTCACTTGCAGGAGGTGGGCCTTGTTTGGCATATGCCAATTAACAAGTCTGTTATTTCAGGTGATAGTAACTGTCCCTTATATTTTTAATAGTATTGTCTTTAATCCGGATTCGCCGCTTGTTGGCTGTATAATCTGCAACACCCCTGTAAAACACAATACACATGATGGGTAATAAAGTTGTTAACAATTAGCGCTAATCAACACTATTATACCTAAACAAAGTCGATGCATTCCATACTGCCTTATTGCATTCGCGTTTTACAGGTAATGTCAGTTGTCAGTACACTGTATAATGTACACCCCTTTGTGTCAAAACCGGATTTAACTTGAGTGTGAATAGTCTACAGTTTCATGTTCTTTGTATCAATACTATCCGGGTATCTGCACTATAAGTACACTGCAACTCCAATATATCACGGTCCGTTATATCGCGTTGTCCAATATATCGCGAATAGGCTATGGCTCCCAAAAATCTGATGAGCATAATCTCTAAATAACATGCTTTAAAATCTGAGAATTTGATGAGATAAAATCCGTTTCAAAGTTGTATTATACCCTTTTTTCACCCACCTTAATTTCTGTTTAATCGGACATTCATAATCCAGTTTTAACCAGATTGTTTGCTCTCATTGTACACCACTCTAGCACCTGTGTACTGCGATAAACAATAATCCAACTTGTCAAACATCACAGGTCATTTTGGGTGTTAACCATTCTCTATTGAATTTGCTTTGAACTGCCGAAATGCACAAGTAAACACATGAAGGTGTGTACAATTATAACTGTAATTGTCACAAGTCAATACTGACCTATCTCAGCAATCTTTGCGCTTTAAATACAGTGTAAATTATTTGCTTTTAATTGAGAGGTGAATCATGTCAAACGTTCATGCTTGCCATAAGGTGAATGAGGTCATTTTGTAAATGGGTCTAATTTGTGCATGCTTTCTTGAACAATAATATTTGACAATGGTGTTTCGGATTACAAATTTAATTATATGCATTTCAAAATACTTACATGGAATAATGATTTGTGTTATACCAATGAATAACATATGGATGTAACACACACATCAATATGGTAAGTAAATAGTGTGTTTTGAGATTGCCAAACTATGCTAATGCATGCATATACATGATGAATAACTTGACAATTTATATCGCGCACCGGATATATCACGGTCGCGATCTTTGGATCCCTTCAACCGCAATATATTGGAGTTGCAGTGTATACCAGTCTACAAACAAGGTGCGCGCTTCCGCATATGGGTATTGGGACGTTCAAAAAATTGACCTACGGTTTAGCGTTCATGCCGTCGAACGCATTTAGCAATATAACTCGTTTTTTTTTTCACTATTTCTTTACTTGCAAAAAATACGAAAGGCTTATAACTTACCTTGCAATCTTTTTTTACTCGCATTTTGCGAGTGTTAATTTCGAGCCCTGTGTATATGCGTGGATTACGCTGGATTTAAATTCCTCATGCCTACGGTAATTCAGTCTTATTTGTTTCAAATATGGGACATGATTGTTCGTTAGGATCTTGAATTCGTCCATCGGTTGAAGGACGAAAAAGATGAAAATTAATGTCTGACGAATAATAATGGTTTCACAGTATATTAAGAATCTGAAGAATGTAAACGGTGGACTAACGTCATACTCTCATAAAAAATATTTTAAAATAAAGAATACCAGGTCAATACCATTGGCCTGATTTAGAAAGGGCAGGGTGGAACAATAATCCCATTAAAAACTAAAACAAAGTTGTGTCAAAGTGACACAAATCCAACACAATTGCAATAACTATGTCAGATTTGTGTAAAGATTACACTGTTTAAAACAAGTCAGTCACATGACTGAGTAATTGGGTGGGTGTTGGCTGCTCTCCCTCCCCCAATGACCTAGATCTTGTCAGTTATTTGACAGTCTAGATGGTATTTGGCGAGGGCAGAGAAGACCGGGTCCCTAGCTGCTCCCTTGGGGTCTAGCACGTTGGAAAGGTTTAAAACTAGCCCATGGGAGTGCAATGCAGCTTCGAGGTGGTCCCTCTGCGCCTTATGGTTTTGACAGATTAGCAGCATGTGGGGCGCAGTGAGGGGTTCTTGACACCTGGGACATGCAGGGTCTACACCGAGGACAAACTTTCCCGCGCCACCGGGTAAAAGGGTGGTTCCCATCCTCAGGCGCGTGATGGCTCTGTCAAGCACAATGCTTGCTGAGTATCTGTCAGGCGGCCTGAGGGTTTTCGCGAGTCTGGTGAAAGTATGTCAACGGGTAGTCAAATTGTCGGTCCGGAGATTCCACTGGCCCGCACAAATTGTTTTGCAAGGGAGTATTTCTCAGCAGGTGCCAGGGGTACCCCAGCATCTACGGCCCCTCTCAAGAGGCCCTCCTTAGCCTTCCTGTAGGCCAGCTCATTCCCACTGATGTTAACATGTGCTGGACACCATACTCATGTGACCTTTAAAGATTTATCTAGGCACTGTTGATGAAGTTCCAAAATGCTAGCTAAAATATCAGGCCTAGATCTGCTATTTTTGTTTTTTTATAGACTCAAGAGATGACATTGAGTCTGATAAAATAGCAGTTTTAGTAGGTTTATTGACCAATATCCGGCACAAAGAGTATTTAATTGCCAAAAGTTCTGCTGTAAAAATAGAGAGATTGTTGCTGAGCCTGTGCGTTTCAGTAATATTTTTTGAAGGAATTACAAAAGAGTTGGCTACCAAACCAGAGTTAGGGTATTTGGAGCCGTCAGTGTAGATTTTTAGATGCTCAGCATACATATTATCTATAAGGGAGAGAGCTTCTGACTTGATGAGTTGTGGCAAGTCAGTTTTCGTTATTTTAGTAGAGAGTGATAGGTCAACATCAATGGGTCCAAGCGTCCAGGGGGGGGGGGGGCCTTAAAGGGCCTCAGGTCTGCTACAGGTACCTTGTCGAGGCCGGCATCTTCTTCAAGGGTCCTAATACTTGCACCAAATGGTAGGGCGACATGCTTACGCTTAAGTATTTTCCCCATGATGAAGGTGCCAATCCCGACAAGTTTGTTAACGGGGTTTGAACCATGCCGAGACTTAGCCCTTGCCCAGAAGTTAAGGGACTGTTGTTTTCTGCGCAAGTCAAGAGGTAGCATACCGGCCTCTTCTTCAAGCAGTGCACCTGGTGTACAGTTAAGGGCTCTCAGAACTATCCTAAGGGCCTTGTGTTGAATCAACCATTTTTAGGGCGTTTGGCTTTGCACATGCATAGATCTGGGCTCCATGATTTAGCTTTGGACGTATAAGAGACTTGTAGAGAGTTAAGAGGCTATTTTTATCTGATTCTAAACCTGTGCCTCTTAACATTCTCATTAAATTTAGGTCCCTTTCGCACCTTTCTGCCTATTATTTGAAGTGGTGAGTAAAAGTTAACTGTTTATCTAGGTACATACCTAGAAATTTCACCACTTTTTCAAAGATAATTTTGGTGCCGCCTAAATTTAAGTCCAAAGAGTGCTGAAATTGGTCGCCAAATAGTACTCTTACTGTTTTGGTTGGAGAAATTTTGAATCCCCATTCAATTGCTCATTTCCATATGGAGTCTAAGCCTGCTTGAGCCCTCTTTTGCAGGCGTAACATGTTAGACCCCTTTAACCAAGTGCCTGAGTCATCGGCAAACTGTGAGAACCATTCCTGAGTCTTTTACGGCATCAGGTAGACGATGAGGGAGAACAGAGTCGGGGATAATACGGACCCCTGGGGGGTTCCGCGGTCAGTTATGGCTACCTCTGATAACTCCCCATCGACCCTGACCTAGATTTTACGGCCCTCTAGGAAAGCTCTGAGGTAGAGGAAACAGTATCCAGTGATTCCATAGTCAGCTAGCTTTTTTAATATGCCAAAGGTCCATGTTGAATCAAAGGCGGCCTGAAGGTCCAAAAAAATTGCTAATACTGATTGCCCTTGATTTTTTGCAGAAAGAATGTCATGTTGTAATCTAGCTAGCTGATCTAGAGTGGATCGCCCCTTCCTAAAGCCAGACTGGAAGGGGTTTAGTATGTTATTAGATTCCAATAAGTGTTCTAATCTATTTTTGACCATTATTTCTAATAATTTACCTGCGTGTGATGTTAAACTTATTTGACGATATGAGTTTGGATTATTGTTTTCTTTACCGGGTTTAGGAATTGGAATCACTGTGGCCTGCTTCCACTCGGGTGGTACCGTGCCTGTCCTATACACCTGATTGAATAGGTTAAGCCAAATTTTGAGAGTTATGGCTGGCATATTTTTAAACATTAAATATGCTATTTTGTCAGGCCCCGTGGCTAAGTCTCAAACCGCTTTTGATAATTCAAAGTTTCAACGGGAAGGTTTGAGTCACTGGAGACAGATTGGAAGTGTCGTACCAAAAATTGAGCCTTTTCCCTTGGGGTATTTATATTAAAGTAGCGGTACAGGGGTGAATGATTTTCCTTTAATTCTGTGAATTTTTTTGCCAAAAATTCCTAGTATTTTTCTTATTAATAATTGCTGAATCACAGAAATCTTTCCAATTTTGAGTTTTTGAGTCCAAAATAACCCACTTTGCCTGATTTTCAAGGGACCTATAATTAAGAAGATTATGCTCAGCGTGTTTTTTTTTAAAGAACTTTTAAAGCTTTTTTACGGGCCTGTACTGCCTTGGAGCACGCCTCATTTCAACACGGGACCCTATTTCTGGCCTTCACCTTGCAGGAGGAGACCGGTATGCTACATTCCGCTATGGACAGTATCTTACTAGTTAAGATGTTACAAAACAGATAAGAGTCCTGAGAGTGAACATCTGCAAGGGAGAGATCTGAGCAGAGGTCCCTAAACTGAGCCCAATAAGCTTTTTCCAATAAAAACTTTTTGGCCTCAGTTACCTGTGCAATATAGTTGAGCAGGGTAACATGTTGTGGGAGTTGATCAGATCCCATGGTATCATTAACGGTTGCCCATGCAGACGCACTTGCTATCCTGGCATTAACAGCAGTAAGGTCAATGTGGGAGTTTAATCCAGTGGGGTTAAATCTGGTCGGAGAACCGTCATTGAGCAGTATAAGATCTTGCTCGTCCAACCATTCTATTACCGCCCGACGTTCTGCATCTGAATTGATGCAACCCCAAGCAGGGTGATGTGCATTAAAGTCGCCTGTGAATATTACATCAAAGGGTCCTTTAATGGTCCTTAATTCCTTAAAGAGGCCGTTCAGAGTTTCAAGATCACATCCTCTTGAATATAAATCGACCAGGATAAGAGGCCTGTTCTTGTCAATAACCAATTTAATTGCTTATGCCTCAATAGCAGTGCTACCATCAGATTTAAATTGGTTGTTCACTCTCAGGTGCTCATAAATAATTGAGTTTTTAATATATATGGCAAGGCCACCAGCAATATTATGGTTTAAAATACCAATTTTTTTTCATTCACTGTTGTACCCAGGTATATGTTTTACTGTACTATTGGAAAATTTGGTTTCCTGTAAGCATAGGATATGAGTATTAGGGTTATTATCAATAAAATACTTTAACTCTGTAAGTTTGTTGACGGTGAGACCACCAACATTGAAAGAAATGATTTGCAGATTACTGTCCATAGTGGTGTGAAATTAACTTGCGTTTAAACTGATTAATTTTATGATGTGGAGATTTAACTCCTAGTTTATGGCAAGCACAGGTCCCTTTGAGTTTCGCATGGGTCCTGGCAAGCCGAACAGGTTTCTTGTTTACGGAGTGGGGACCGCCGGCCAGGGGGGGGCATCCTGGATCTGCTATTATTGGAGGATCTCCAGTTCCAGAATGGTTTTTATTAGTTAGAGATTTACATGTATCAGGGGGGATGACCTTTGTTAGTGATTCTCTGCAATTTTTGAACCGAGAATCAATTTTGTTATAAATGTAGGATATAACACGACTCCCGGTGGGCCTTTTCTGGTCCTTTAGTATCTCAGCAACCAGATCCGCCAGCTCGCTGAGATATATTTTCCTATATGTGGGACCTGTTGCTGGCGGATCCTTGATTTTGATGAATGAATCCCCAGCAAACGAGTTACGTCTGCTGGTGATGTCGGCAGGGGAGCTCATTTGGGATGTCTGGGAGTCGACCATTCTGGGACAGTTCGGAAGGACACTAACTCGGGGCTCCTCCTCTATTTTGCAGACACCAGAGATAGTGAGATTCTCCAATATACTGGAGTGCACCGACACCACAGAGTCTCTCCCCGTCACATCAAACATGGAGTCGTCCGACAGTGTAGGGCCACTACAGGTGGTGTCGCTAGCACCGTCGGTCAACGTGGTGGACCCCCTGGTAGCCACAGGAGGGCGTCTCTGAGTGGGTGAATCCCCCTGTATAGGCGATACAGGGGTGGTGGTGTGTAAATCAGGTGTGTGATTGGATACCGGTTCCACAAAAGTAACCTGGGGGGGGGGGTCCCTATTAATAGATTGAGGGGGGGGGGTACTCTTACCCACTAACCCCTCAACTATAGGACATGACCTCTCGGTTTGGGGTGTGAGGCATGTTTGGGTGATGACGTGGGACCGGTTGTGTTGGTCGTGTTACGGGCGCCAACGCTGTGGCTCACAGTGTCAGGTGCAAATAGCCTGCTCTCCCCCTCGGACCAGGTGACCCCATAAAAATGGGCAAAAGTGGCTTAAGTAACAGCCTTCTTATAGGAGGGGCACCCCTGGTAGGATGCGAAGTGTGGGCCGCCACAGTTGGTGCACCAACGTGTTTTGCTGGTGCACCTTCTCTGGCAAGTAGATCCGGCGCAGCGGCAACAGGTAGTAATGCTAGAACATTTGCCCCTGCTGGCTATGTGGTCGAAACCCTGGCAGTTAAAACACTGGGCAGGTTGGACCGAGCAGGGACGAATGTCAAGGGCAATATTAGTGCCCTTGACAAGAATTTTGTTAGGGACTGGTATAGAGGTAAGGAAAGATATTTTAACCAGTCTCAGAAAGCCAGGCGGCGCGGGGCGATAGGGATCGACCCTTTCCAAGTTGGTAATAGAAAGTTCAGAAAGGGGAATCGCAGGGCTAAATACAAGACATCTTTGAAGTTCCGTTAGTTCCTGGCTTTCCGGGATCCCTGCTAAAAGACCTGAAACTGACCTCATGTTTGAGGGAGATAAGGCCCGGACTGCGACACTGCCAAGGTGGTAAGCCCCCTAGAGAGAAGGGTAGCAGGCGCCTGAGCAGACTTGAGCTGAAGTGAGACGCAGCAAGACGCAAGGGGCACAGTCCGCTCAACGAATCTGGGAAGTTCCCTAGCAAAACACGAGGCCAGTTGGAAGATAGAAAAGGACATAATGGAGCCTACACTTCTGACTGGAGGAGGCACCTAAAGGGCATGGTGTTGTGGGTAAGGTGATGAGAATCCAACCCTAAAAGCGCCTCCCCTAGTAAAGGGGTCAGGTTTTTGCTCTGCCCCTTGGATACTTTATTGTAAGAAGACATTTGAAGGAATTGAAGGTATTGAAAAAAAAATAATTTGACTGGGAATAAAGAAATAATGACTGCTACAGTCGTAGTCCTAAGAAATAATGACTGCTACAGTCGTAGTCCTAAGAAAGTCAACCAATACCGATAAATTATTACTAGTCACCGTTAATTATAGTTTTCCATAGCCTGACAGTAAAGCATAAATTACAAGCACCGCACCGGTAAACAACCCAATAAAGTTTATATAAATAAATAATAATGGTAAATTAAGTCATTTGGTAGTATTTAAATGTTGTAATGTAAAAACCAAAAATAAATTCTGAATACCAAATGACGTCCGAAATAGTGCTATTTAGAGTTTACGAAAAAGAAAACAAAAGAAATCATGGACGGGCAAGGTATCTGTAGCGGTAGTGTTGGGATATGGATCAGCTCTGGTCTTGATGTTCCCTCTCTGCTTTAATTAACTTTGTAGTGTAAAAACAGAAGCTCAAAAATTATCTTTGTTTATGAAATGTACAATATGGCGACCTGAAACGAATAAATGTCTACTGTCTACACAAGGTTTTTCTATTATTTGACCTAGTTTTTGACCTAGTGACCTAGTTTTTGACCCCAGATGACCCAAATGAATCCCAACCCAGATTTCATCAAGATAAACATTCTGACCAAATTTCATAAACATTGGATGAAAACTGTGACCTCTACTGTCTACACAAGGTTTTACTATTATTTGACCTAGTTTTTGACCAAGCTTTTGACCCCAGATGACCCAAATACAATCCCAACCCAGACTTTATCAAGATATACATTCTGACCAAATTTCATAAAGATTGGATGAAAACTGCGACCTCTATTGTCTACACAAGGTTTTCTATTATTTGACCTATTTTGTGACCTACTTTTTGACCTAGTGACCTAGTTTTTGACCCCAGATGACCCGAATACAATCCCAATCCAGATTTCATCAAGATAAACATTCTGACCAAATTTCATAAAGATTGGATGAAAACTGTGACCTCTACTGTCTACACAAACAAATTGTTGACGGACGCACGCACATACGGACGCCGGACATCACACGGTCACATAAGCTCACCATGTCACTACGTGACAGGTGAGCTAAAAAATAACTTAAAGCATGTCAATTCCTATGAAAGTAAATAAAGTTTATTTCACTAAAACTACTTTGTTTGCAACAAATGCATGTCAAGGTGCAGCAGCTCTGGTTTCAAATGGATTATGTGCTGTCAGCCCTTGATAAAAAACAAAATACCTACTCAAATCTCTCCACAGGCATGTACAGAACCTATAGGATAAGTAACTACATAAAATCCATGATTTTAGGAATGATAAGATGCAAATTCTAAATAATTTTTGTTTAATTTTGTTGAAATATTGATTGGGAAAACGTTAAGCCCAATATTTAAGCCAGAGATCAGAATGAAAAAGAGTTGTATGATAGCTGATAAACAATGATAATGACAAAATAACATTATGTTAAACATTACATGCACTTAGGTCAACAATCAATAAACTTTGCTTTTATTTTACACATTTGACTGAGCTTAGGCCTGGGCATCTACCATAACCAGATCTGGGCGTACCTTCACAGTTGTTCTGAGAGTTTTCCTTTCCTTTTTCAACTTGTTCTTCAGAGCTTCCTTCTCCTTTTTAGCAGCAGCAGCCTGTGTGTTGCAGCAAATGATTATATATTACTTGTAATAAATATTTCAGTAATAATCATGAGTTACTGTTAAATGTTGCAGAAATGATCATGATTTACCGGCAAAAATGGCAGCAACTATCATGAGATACTGGTAAATATTTCAGCAATAATCATGAGTTACTGGTAAATATTGCAGCAACGATCATGATTTACCGGTAAAAATGGCAGAAACTATCATCCGTCACTGGTAAATATTGCAGCAAATATCATGATTTACTGCTAAATATTGCAGTAATAATCATGAGTTACTGGTAAATATTGCAGAAATAATCATGAGTCACTGGAAAATATTGCAGCAACAATCATGAGTTACTGGTAAATATTGTAGTAATAATCGTGAGTCACTGGTAAATATTGCAGCAACAATCATGAGTTACTGTAAATATTGCAGCAATTATCATGAGTTACTGGAAAATTCCGCAGCAACGATCATGAATAGCTGGTAAATATTGCAGTTATAATCATGAGTTACTTAGAGGTTAATACCTCGTTGCTTGAGGGCCAGAAGTGATAATCGGCCCGCAGAGTGAATAATCGCCCCGAGGCCTGAGGGCAATTATTTACTCCAGGGCCGATTATCACTTCTGGCCCTCAAGCAATGATGGTATTAACATCTTTAATACTTAATCCCCATTAACTGTACTATTTATTACAGAACCAGCTTTCCGTACTTTAGTTATCATTCAATTGATCACGCAATTTATGAAGTATCTAATGTGACGTAATTTCTGTGACGAAACACATTTTTAGCTAAACACTCTGGATTTTAGGGACAAAAATTCTGTCATGGAGGATTTATATTTTAAAGTTAAATATTTTTAAGCATCGAACGAACAGAAAACTTATTTCGGATTGTGCGTTTGTCATGCATTATTAGGAATCAATGTTGTGTAATCGCTCCGACAAGTCATTCAATTTCGTAAATCGTGTTTTTGGTGGAAGTGGTTAGCATTTGATACAATATTTTAAAAAGTGTGATTTTAAATAAATCTAAAATAACAGGTGGAATAACAAAAAAGGACGAAATAGCACATCGTTGTTATTTTATTTTAAACATTGGATTTAAGTTGTCAAGGTAAGTGTTTCTTAAACTATAAATTTTGCTGTTCATCACTTTAATGAAAACCTTTAAAAGTTCAAATAGAGGCATATATCTAATGTACAGAAGAGTTTCAGTTTCAATCGATATTTGTATAATCCAAACTGTGTGCTATGTGGCGTTAACATTATTTTCGATTCTTTCGTTGAGTTGTGGTTAGTTGTATTGATCACTGTTGGCTCAGACTGAGTGTGGACCTCATTTTGTTATTACTAACGCGTTGGTCGTGACGTCACCGGGGTCGATAATGGATTATCAATATTTGGCCCGGTGGGCCAAACATGATAATCACCTTGCTTTGACTGATAATCACATGCATTAGGGTCAATTTTGTTACTATATATAGTAACATAAGTATTAATGGTAAATACTGCAGCAAGTATCATGAGTTACTGGTAAATATCACAGCAACCATCAGGAGTTACTAATAAATATTGCAGCAACTATCATGAGTTACTGGTAAATATTGCAGTAATAATCATGAGTCACTGGTAAATATTGCAGCAACTATCATGAGTTACTGGTAAATTTTGCAGTAATAATCATGAGTTACTGGTTAATATTGCAGTAATAATCATGAGTCACTGGTAAATATCGCAGCAAGGATCATGAATTACTGTTAAAAATATTGGGGCAATAATCATGAGTTACTGGTAAAAACTAGTATTGCAGCAATTATCATGAGTTACTGGTAAATACTGAGGCAATGATCATGAGTAGCTGGTAAATATTGAAGCAATAATCATGAGTTACTGGTAAATATTGCAACAATCATCATAAGTTACTGGTAAATACCCCAGCAACGATCATGAGTAGCTGGTAAATATTGCAGTACATAAGTTACTAGTAAATATTGCAGCAACTATCATGAGTTACAGGTTAATATCACAGCAATAATCATGAGTTCCTGGTATATATTGCAACAATAATCATGAGTTACTGGTAAATATTGCAGCAATGATCATGAGTTCCTGGTAAATATTGCAACAATAATCATGAGTTACTGGTAAATATTGCAGCAACGATCATGAGTTCCTGGTAAATATTGCAACAATAATCATGAGTTACTGGTAAATATCGCAGCAACGATCATGAGTTCCTGGTAAATATTGCAACAATAATCATGAGTTACTGGTAAATATTGCAGCAATGATCATGAGTTCCTGGTAAATATTGCAACAATAATCATGAGTTACTGGTAAATATCGCAGCAACAATCATGAGTTCCTGATAAATATTGCAGCAGTAATCATGAGTTACTGGTAAATATTGCAGCCATGATCATGAGTAGCTGATAAATATTGCAACAATAATCATGAGTTACTGGTAAATATCGCAGCAACGATCATGAGTACCTGATAAATATTGCAGCAACTATCATGAGTTACTGGTAAATATCGCAGCAACGATCATGAGTTCCTGGTAAATATTGCAACAATAATCATGAGTTACTGGTAAATATTGCAGCAATGATCATGAGTTCCTTGTAAATATTGCAACAATAATCATGAGTTACTTGTAAATAACGTAGCAACGATCATGAATTCCTGATAAATATTGCAGCAATGATCATGAGTTACTTTTAAATAGTGCAGCAATTATCATGAGTTACTGTTGAATATTTCAGCAATTATAATGATTTACTGGTAAAAATTGAAACAATTATCATGAGGTACTGGTACATTGTAAATATTGCAGTACATGTAATCATAATGGTTTACTGATAAACATTGAAGCAATGATCAGGAGTAGCTGGGAAATAGTGCAGCAATGATCAAGAGTCACTGGCATACATGCCATAATTTTTTAGACCAATTCCGGAACATTGAGTTAAATTGTCCGGGACTTTTGCAGATTTTCCGGGACATGTATAAAATGAAGCGATATTTATACACATATGCATTTTTGGTACGTTTTTTTTTTGTTTCGCATCGTAAATTGCAAAAGTTCGAAAGCCTATCCGAAATACACTTGATCTATTAACGTCAAATTAAACATTACTACTTCCGTTACTAGATACAAGCCACGTGTTTTGCAAAACACAAATTCGCTACCCTTTTTGCTTCTGGATAAGCAATCAAACTCAGTCGTCCACTTGTCTTGAAACTTACATACGTGTTTCACTTTTTTGCTGCTGGGACAAGTGGACGAATCTGCTGGGCGTTTTGACATGGCGAACGCAATTCAAATTCACTTATTATTTTTAACGTTATGTTTACTGGGGGTTTAGAACAAGACAATAATAAACCTAGTGAGGATGGCGTTTTTATATGCTTACTTTTTTACTCAACTTCTTTGTAGGTTAAACGTGCGAACATAAACTGCTTTTAACTTTTTACTCAGCGATGTTGGACTTCAGATGTTTGAACAACTATCGTTTGCCCTGACGCAGCGGGATATAATGACGTAGTAGATTAAAGACAATTAACAACCACATTTAACAATGCCGCCTTTTTGGTTTGACCGCGAACGTGAGACAATCGATATGTTAACAGGACCCCTGTTAATTGATCGAGTTTGACACGTAGCGTAGTCTGCCTATTCGGGTAGGCATTGTCATGGAGACGCTGCAGATATACACAGATTCGAGATGCAGTTAAGCCTTAGATAAGGTACATGTATATATGGATTTTGTAAATTCCGGGTCATTTGACAAATTTCCGGGACAGCGGGACAAGTTCTTCATTTCCAGGACTGTCCCGGACAATCCGGGACGTATGGCATGTATGGTCACTGGTATACTTTTGCCATAGATTGCAAAACTATATTTGATGGATCTGTATGCAATTAAATGCTATGTAAAATATGAATGTGAAACTAAACAACATACTAGTATATTTAACATGTATGCCCCCATTTGCAGCCAAATTATTAATATGTGCAATTATTATGAGATTTTTTTTTATTTGTATGTGCGCATTGATTTAAAAATTGATAAAGGTCCTCATTCGCCAAGGACTAACTGGAATACTTATTTATATGATCCTAGATTAAAGTGTTCTCTTAATATTGTGTGAGAACTGTTTTAAAGTAGGAAGCCCCTGTGACCTATGGTTAACCTCTTCCCAGTGATCTAAAAATTGATAGGCTTTTTACCCACCAATAAGCCAGCCTACATGCATACCGTCAACAAATCAAAGATGAAGATGTTCTCTAAATATCAAGGTGAAATTTAATTGTCTTCAGACCTACAGCCATTCCAAACAACAACCTTAATATCAGTATATAGATCTATTAAAATACATATTACACACAAAAATGCATTAATGGCGAATTCAGAGTGTTCTTATAGTAACTGAAATTGATAGTAGTTGTTTAATAAGTCATTCACAAACATTTCCTAGAGGTAAAACAATTAAAATGGAGTCCTGCTACAAACAGACAAGTACAATGCTTAAGTCCTCCATCTACATGGGGGCATATTAAACAAGAGACTGCCAAGCAATATGGTCCACTACCTGTGAAACTCCACCATTGTCAGTATTTTTGTGTTTTTTTATATTTTTTTTATATATTTGTTTCCATAGCAACCAGAATTCTTGATGTAGGATCAAAATGAAATGACGTGCATAATGTCCATATTGCCATCTATCCATGTATCAAGTTTCATGAAAAAAATATTAAGAACTTTAAAAGTTATCGCAGGATCCAGAAAAGTGTGACGGACTGACTGACAGACAGACAGACTAGCAGACAGACAGAGCGCAAACCATAAGTCCCCTCTGGTTTCACCGGTAGGGGACAATAAGTTCAAACTAAAGCTTTGTCACAGACGTGATGAAAACCCCCACATGCCGCATTGACACAGAATATTTTGCATGTTGTCTTCACAAAAAACAGCGGACACCATGCTCTATGTTTAAGTGACCCTGTGACCTAGTTTTTGACCCAGCATGGCCCATGTTCGAACTTGACCTACACATCATCTAGATACAATTTCTGACCAAGTGTGGTGAAGATTGGATGAAAACTACTTGAATTAGAGAGCGGACACCATCCTCAATGTGTAAAACGTACTAAGTGACCCCCTGAACTAGTTTTTGATCTGGCATGACCCTTGTTCGAACTTGGCCTTAAGATCATCTAGATAAAACTTCTGACCAAGTTTGGTGAAGATCGGATGAAGCAGACACCATGCTGAATGTTAAAAAACACAGAAAGTGACCCCATGACCTAGTTTTTGAACCGGCATGGCCCATAATCAAACTTGGCATAGAGATCATCTAGATAAAACTTCTGACCAAGTTTGGTGAAGATATTGGATTAAAAACTACTTGAATTAGAGAGCGGACAACATGCTCAATGTTTTTCAAACGCACTAAGTGACCCCGTGACCTAGTTTTTGACCCGGCATGAGACATATTCAAACTTGACCTAGACATCATCTAGATACAACTTCTGACCAAGTTTGGTGAAGATCGGATGAAAAGTACTTGAATTAGAGAGTGGACACCATGCTCAATGTTTAAAATGCACTAAGTGACCCCGTGACCTAGTTTTTGACCTGCCATGACCTATGTTCAAACTTGGCCTAGACGTCATCTAGATAAAACTTCTGACCAAGTTTGGTGAAGCTCAGATGAAAACTACTTGAATTAGTGAGTGGACACCATGCTCAATGTTTAAAACGCACTAAGTGACCCTGTGACCTAGTTTTTAACCCGGCATGAGACATATTCAAACTTGACCTAGACATCATCTAGATACAACTTCTGACCAAGTTTGGTGAAGATTGGATGAAAAGTACTTAAATTAGATAGCGGACACCATGCTCAATGTTTAAAATGCACTACGTGACCCCGTGACCTAGTTTTTTACCTGCCATGACCCATGTTCGAACTTGGCCTAGACATCATCTAGATACAACTTCTGACCAAGTTTGGTGAAGCTCAGATGAAAACTACTTGAATTAGTGAGCAGACACTTAATACGGACCAACAGACCGACCGACAAGTTCACTCCTATATACCCCCCTAAACTTTGTTTGTGGGGGTATAACTTCACCAAACTTGGTCATGGGGGTATAACTAAACTAAATGAATGCACTTTACATGAGTTATGAGTGCACATACCATAATCATCTATAACTAAATTTAGATATGTAATTATCTCCACTTGATTTAGTTAACAACATCTCTTAATAGCCAAATGAATGTTTATCCAATCATCATTTCTAAATACTTACACAGCATTAAGTTCTTTAATACTTACCACTTGGCGAGCTTTTTCCTCTTCTTCTTGTTTCTTCTTTCGTTCAACCTCTTCTACTTCTCTTTTTTTCTGTATTATTAAGTGTTTCATTTTATATACAGTGAATACATTTTTTTTATATGAAAGATCCGACCAAATAGCTCAATTTGTACTCCATTTATTGTTACAAACCATTAAATGATATTTAGACCGTGATAATGTCCCACAAAAGGTTTGAATTAATATTTATTGCACCAGCGGACATTGTTTTTTCTGTTTACGGTAATGAAGACCTTGACCACACCCACCTCAGATGCCATGCCAAGCAAGGTCTTTACATAAAGTATCTTGTATTACCTTTATCAAAATATCTCAATTTACGCTCAAATCACTCAAGATTTCCCCGAGAAAGGTTGTTTCCCACTACCCAGGGCAGGTACTTATATCAATATGTGACAATTCTTGACTTAAATCATTGACTGTAGAGATAATTTCATGACCTTTCCCCACAGTAATGAAGTCAAACTGGGCATTGAACCCACAATCATCTGATATATAGTCCTGTGCTCTACCAACTGGCATATGCAACAACGAGCAGGATATATACTATCCTTGGGAATGCTGGTCCATTACACAGACGGGACAGAATGACAGACAGAATGACAGACAGAATGGCAGACAGACAGGCCAAAAACAATATACCCCGATCATTCGATCCAGGGGCATACAAACTTGGAAAGGCCAGCGCCTTTAAGCGTATTTTAAGTACCGGAGATATATTGTAGTATACTTAAGAGTACCCAGGTTGCTTTTACGTAGTACCTAAGCCAACAATGACCAAAGGAACTGCAATATGAAGATACTGAGCAATATGACTCACTCTATCCTCCTCCTCCTGTTTCTGTCTGGCAGCGTCCTGCTTCGCCCGCTTCTGTGACGCCTTTTTCTCCTTCTCCTCCTCCTTGAAGCGGGCTATGCGGGGGTCACAGGCGTAGGCATTGTCTGAGGAAAAATATTTGAATATGATAGCCACTCTTTTGATACATGGATAATTGTGCTTAGTGTAAGATTAAGTATAATTATCCAGGTATAAAAAGTGGTGTTAGCATATTATATCGACTTGTGAGTGTAATATACATGTCATAGTAAAGCTTTTTTCAACTCCATACACTAGCAACAATTTAGAATGTGAACCTTTTACTGTTAAACTACGTGTAGGAGAGAGCCTATGAACAGGTTTGTGTCTACGGACAGACAGAGAGAAAGACAAAAAGAATACACACGCCCATGGAGATAAGAGTAAACACCCTTTGATTTGTAACAATGGATATAACCCATGGAGGTAGCAGAGAATTGACAGCTCCCATAAAGACTGGTTATTACACTCATACTTACCAACTATCTGTCTAATTCTTGTCATTTCTTCCTTCTTCCTTTTCTGTCTTGCTGCTTTGTTCTGCTTCTCTATCCATCTCCTTTCATCTCGACTGCAGTCATACAGTAATTTATAGTAACATGGCAATTAACAGTCATAAGGTAATCAATTATTCACAGATAAATGTCTTTTTATCGCAACATGGCTATTAAATGCTACCCTGGAGTTTTAATTCATATGGTAATTCAAATTCACATTGCATTTTACCGTCAAATTGTAATTTACAGTCACATTGTTATGTACAGCCAAATTGTCGTTTTAAGTCATAAGGTGGTTGCAACTTACATGATAATTTACAGTCATATTGAAATGAACATTCACTCTGTAATTGTCAGTCATACTGTTATGTACAGTCAGATGGTAACTTAAGAGTCACATGGTTATTTATAGACACATTGTTACATACAGTCGCAAGCATATTTAAAATAAACAGTTGCACTACAATTCATAGTAATATGGTAATATACGTGGTTATTTAGAGTCCAAATATTATTTACAGTAATATGGAATTTACAGTTGAAATATAATATACAGCAACATGGTAATTTACAGTCATATACCGATAGTAACTTACATGATTACTTACAGCCATATGGCAATTTACCCTCAAAAGGTTATAAACAGTTACACTTAGTCATTTGGTAATTAAATTTACAAGACAAAGTAACTTACACAAACACTTTTTTACAAGGAATTAATTATGGATACATCATGACTGGCAGATTTATACAAAAAAAGCATACATGTATTTAAATGTCCAACAATTTATTCATGTGTAGATGTTTCTCAGTTTATGAGGTCCTCCCGTGCCTGTGGGTGCATTCAACATGCTAAAGATTACATAATGTGAGTACCTGGATTGTGTCCCAGCACTTTTGACCTTATGGCCCAAAAATGGGTGTGGCGTATAAAACTCATCAAGGTTCATCTATATATGAAGTTTCAAAATTGTAGGTGGAAGCACTTTGATTTTAGAGCAAAATGTCAAAGTTTAAGCACGACGCCGGCGGACAACAGACGACGAGCTGGCTATGACAATACCTTGGGTTTTCTCCGCTAAAAATAACTGTAATTTCAGTTCAAGAAAATTTCACAAATTGACAATGATTCTTATTTCACAGAAGACATTATAACATATTATTCTGAAAAATATAAAAAGCTGGTCTGAAATACTCAATCATTTGTTTCAGGGACTCACTTTTCTCCTTTTTCCTTCTCTTCTTCATCCAAGTATGAGAACTCACGCCAGGAATCAAAGTCATACCTGTAATATTAAACAAATCATGAGTGGAAAATAATCAACCCTGAAGACCCTGGATTAAGCAGATATATAAGAATACATATAATAATAATTGATAAACAATGCTATTGACATCTAGAGGTTAAAATGTTGTATGTTGTTGTTATCAGACATTATGTTTGATAGCTACTATTTTTTGAGGTTGGAAAAAATATTATCATTTAAAATATGAATCATTACTTCCGAGCCGAAAAATAGTGTATTGTAGAGACCTACATTAATATACATGGCAAAATTATTGACCAATGTGAGAAAACAAAAGAAATTGGCATAAATATATTAAAACAATTTTTAACAGATTATTATTTTGATAGAAAAACATCCAGATGGGTAATCAACAAGATATTAATAGCAAAAAAGAAAACATCTTCCCAACAGAAATAAACATGATTAATGTTAGTATTTTATTACCTTAACAAAAAATCATATATACACTTAAAGACAAACAATTACATTAAATGAGCATGAAGACTCACCAAAATGTGTAGAATCTGTTAACTTCCTCAAAGCTGGAGCTTTCGTCCCCAATATCTGGGACACGCTTCTTGTTAGACCACCTTTATTGTAGAGATGACAGAGAATGCATGATCTTTCATATGAGCCTCATTCTGGGAAAACAGGGCTTAATGCATGTGCGTAAAGGGTTGTCTCAGATTAGCCTGTGCAGTCTGCATAGGCTAACCAGGGAAAAGACTTTCCAACTAAACTGGACTTTCATTAAGAAGATACTTGATATAAAAGGAAAATACCATACAAGTGAAAAGTATTGTCCCTAATCAGCCTGTACGGACTGAACAGGCTCATGCATGTACATTTACGCATGTACATTAACATAAGTTTTTTTCCACAATAAGGCTCATATTTTAACAATACCAAACAGACAAAACAGAATGTAATGGTTTATATTAGAACAGTAAGATACGTGAAACACCCCAGGACACATGTCTAGACGTAAATTAATGGCATGCCATAAACACTTAATGTCATTTTAAACGATTTATTTAAGGTTTTACATATTATTTTTTTATATACTGTAGCTACAAAGAAGCCCACATTTCACCACTAACAGCAATCTGGCAAGAGATTTAGTAGGCTCTTATGCAAAACAATTAAAAGCTGCTCTATTTTTAAAATAATTTGAAACCATGAAGTATTTTGGACAAGTAGTTTGATTCCCAAATTTAAGCTTGGATCTCTAAGTATCACTGTGAACTATGAGTTAATTACATGGGCATTAGACACACCATGCTGTCTTCAATTTAAAATTAACAGTAATTGATAAATGATGAGGCAACAATGCCAACAAACTTGATTATGTATATATTTGAATCCAGAAGTATGGACTTAACCATAAGGAAAATGATGTTTCCACTGTGGCATGTTATTTTAACATTTCAGATCATAGTTCCAAATTATGCAAATATTTTATCTTTAAAGTAACAGTATGACTTTAACCTAGGTAAACAGGAAACAGAACACCCCATCTAAAATTTAACACACGACATACCGTGCATTTTCGACAAACACAGGTCGGAAGACCTCATAGAATTTCTCCTTGGAGTTGTTATTATTGGGCGGTACACTGTCGTCAAACAACGGGTCCACGCTGTCAAAGGCACGCCGCTTTGCAGGAATACCCAATGTCTCCCAGGCTGAAAACATAAAAACAATGAAATGAAGTTTATTCTTTCAGTAATTGAATGTCAACAAAGGCTTACTGAAAGGGTTAAAGGTTAAAGGTTAAAGGTGTGGTTTATAGTCTGCTTCTATATACATATTCAGCCGACTTCACAATCAACCCCCTGATCACTGGGATCTAAGTCGTCCGTTTACATATGGCGCACCAGGCAGCCACGGCACATTGGCTTATTTCCCTCACAGGTACCCATTTATACACCTGGGTGGAAAGGAGCAGATGTGGGACAAATTTCTTGCTCAAGGAAATTACAGCGGTCAGGGCGGGATTTGAACCTGGGACCTCTCGATCCCTACGCCAGCGTCCTACCATTAGACCACTGCTCCCCAAGGGTCATTGAGCAACTTTGAGACTTTTATGGATGATAATCTGTCAATCTTTCTGCCATTCTTTTTATCAACATATTAATTATATAAAACGATTTCTTTTATTTCTCACAGTCAAGTTCGTCATACAAGCTGTGTGCCTACCACACATAATGTAGAAAAAGAAATACATGTAATTAATCTACCAATATCAAAGACTAAAATTTCTTACCATTGCTACCATGTAAAGTTATCAATGTATAGCATATTGAGGTACAAGCATAATGATGAAGTAGAGTTTTCCTTGGAGGTCCAGCTATCAATGTATAGCATATTGAGGTACAAGCATAATGATGAAGTAGAGTTTTCCTTGGAGGTCCAGCTATCAATGTATAGCATATTGAGGTACAAGCATAATGATGAAGTAGAGTTTTCCTTGGAGGTCCAGCTATCAATGTATAGCATATTGAGGTACAAGCATAATGATGAAGTAGAGTTTTCCTTGGAGGTCCAGCTATCAATGTATAGCATATTGAGGTACAAGCATAATGATGAAGTAGACTTTTCCTTGGAGGTCCAGCTATCAATGTATAGCATATTGAGGTACAAGCATAATGATAAAGTAGAGTTTTCCTTGGAGGTCCAGCTATCAATGTATAGCATATTGAGGTACAAGCATAATGATAAAGTAGAGTTTTCCTTGGAGGTCCAGCTATCAATGTATAGCATATTGAGGTACAAGCATAATGATAAAGTAGAGTTTTCCTTGGAGGTCCAGCTATCAATGTATAGCATATTGAGGTACAAGCATAATGATAAAGTAGAGTTTTCCTTGGAGGTCCAGCTATCAATGTATAGCATATTGAGGTACAAGCATAATGATAAAGTAAAGTTTTCCTTGGAGGTCCAGCTATCAATGTATAGCATATTGAGGTACAAGCATAATGATGAAGTAGAGTTTTCCTTGGAGGTCCAGCTATCAATGTATAGCATATTGAGGTACAAGCATAATGATGAAGTAGAGTTTTCCTTGGAGGTCCAGCTATCAATGTATAGCATATTGAGGTACAAGCATAATGATAAAGTAGAGTTTTCCTTGGAGGTCCAGCTATCAATGTATAGCATATTGAGGTACAAGCATAATGATAAAGTAGAGTTTTCCTTGGAGGTCCAGCTCAATGTATAGCATTTTGAGGTACAAGCATAATGATAAAGTAGAGTTTTCCTTGGAGGTCCAGCTCAATGTATAGCATATTGAGGTACAAGCATAATGATGAAGTAGAGTTTTCCTTGGAGGTCCAGCTCAATGTATAGCATATTGAGGTACAAGCATAATGATAAAGTAGAGTTTTCATTGGAGGTCCAGCTATCAATGTATAGCATATTGAGGTACAAGCATAATGATGAAGTAGAGTTTTCCTTGGAGGTCCAGCTATCAATGTATAGCATATTGAGGTACAAGCATAATGATGAAGTAGAGTTTTCCTTGGAGGTCCAGCTATCAATGTATAGCATATTGAGGTACAAGCATAATGATAAAGTAGAGTTTTCCTTGGAGGTCCAGCTATCAATGTATAGCATATTGAGGTACAAGCATAATGATGAAGTAGACTTTTCCTTGGAGGTCCAGCTATCAATGTATAGCATATTGAGGTACAAGCATAATGATAAAGTAGAGTTTTCCTTGGAGGTCCAGCTATCAATGTATAGCATATTGAGGTACAAGCATAATGATGAAGTAGAGTTTTCCTTGGAGGTCCAGCTATCAATGTATAGCATATTGAGGTACAAGCATAATGATGAAAAAGACTTTTCCTTGGAGGTCCAGCTATCAATGTATAGCATATTGAGGTACAAGCATAATGATAAAGTAGAGTTTTCCTTGGAGGTCCAGCTATCAATGTATAGCATATTGAGGTACAAGCATAATGATGAAGTAGAGTTTTCCTTGGAGGTCCAGCTCAATGTATAGCATATTGAGGTACAAGCATAATGATAAAGTAGAGTTTTCCTTGGAGGTCCAGCTATCAATGGATAGCATATTGAGGTACAAGCATAATGATAAAGTAGAGTTTTCCTTGGAGGTCCAGCTATCAATGTATAGCATATTGAGGTACAAGCATAATGATGAAGTAGAGTTTTCCTTGGAGGTCCAGCTATCAATGTATAGCATATTGAGGTACAAGCATAATGATGAAAAAGACTTTTCCTTGGAGGTCCAGCTATCAATGTATAGCATATTGAGGTACAAGCATAATGATAAAGTAGAGTTTTCCTTGGAGGTCCAGCTCAATGTATAGCATATTGAGGTACAAGCATAATGATAAAGTAGTTTTCCTTGAAGGTCCAGCTATCAATGTATAGCATATTGAGGTACAAGCATAATGATAAAGTAGTTTTCCTTGGAGGTCCAGCTATCAATGTATAGCATATTGAGGTACAAGCATAATGATGAAGTAGAGTTTTCCTTGGAGGTCCAGCTCAATGTATAGCATATTGAGGTACAAGCATAATGATGAAGTAGAGTTTTCCTTGGAGGTCCAGCTATCAATGTATAGCATATTGAGGTACAAGCATAATGATGAAGTAGACTTTTCCTTGGAGGTCCAGCTATCAATGTGTATAGCATATTGAGGTACAAGCATAATGATGAAGTAGAGTTTTCCTTGGAGGTCCAGCTATCAATGTATAGCATATTGAGGTACAAGCATAATGATGAAGTAGAGTTTTCCTTGGAGGTCCAGCTATCAATGTATAGCATATTGAGGTACAAGCATAATGATGAAGTAGAGTTTTCCTTGGAGGTCCAGCTATCAATGTATAGCATATTGAGGTACAAGCATAATGATAAAGTAGAGTTTTCCTTGGAGGTCCAGCTCAATGTATAGCATATTGAGGTACAAGCATAATGATAAAGTAGAGTTTTCCTTGGAGGTCCAGCTCAATCCAAATCTTGAGCAGCTGATTTGTTTAAGGAGGGTTGCAAAATTTACAAAGATAAATTTCAAACTTACAGTTTGCACACAAACAATGGCTTATCCCTATGTGATGCAGGTGGTGTAAAAAAATTTTTTTTACACATTTCACAGATTCAAGTATCTTTTATGGTTGGTCTAATCTGTAAAGTAATTGATGCGTAAATTTTTAATTTTCAATCTTCACACAATCAGTCACTGTACCATTTATGATGTAGGTTTAGAAATCAATATATTCCATACATACAACAGATTGAATGTTATTACTCAAAAATTGGACCTACCCCTGATGGTGCAGGTGAAATAATCAACAAATTAAATACATTTTACAGATCAATTTTTCTCACTCGAAAATTGGTCCTACCCAGTGTGATGTAGGTGAAGTAATAAAAAAAATCCATACATTTAACAGATTGAATGTTCTCTCTCAAACATAAATCCTACCCTATGTGATGCAGGTGAAGTAATTAAAAATATCCATACATTCAACAGATTTAATGTTCTCACTCCAACATTGGTCCTACTTCGGGTGATGCAGGTGAAGTAATCAATAAAGTCCATCGATTTTACAGATGGAATGTTCTAACTCAAACATTGGACCTACCCCTGTGATGCAGGTGAAGTAATCAATAAAGTTTATACATTTTACTGATAGAATGTTCTAACTCAAACATTGGTCCTACTTCGGCTGATGCAGGTGAATTAATCAATAAAGTCCATAAATTTTACAGATAGAATGTCCTAGCTCAAACATTGGACCTACCCCTTGTGTTGCAGGTGAATTAATCAATTAAGTCCATACATTTTACAGATAGAATGTTTTAACGCAAACTTTGGACCTACCCCTGTGTTGCAGGTGAAGTAATAAATAAAGTCCATACATTTTACAGGCAGAATGTTCTAACTCGAACATTGGACCTACCCCATGTGTTGCAGGTGAAGTAATCAATGAAGTCCATACATTTTACAGATAGAATGTTCTAACGCAAACTTTGGACCTACCCTTGTGTTGCAGGTGAAGTAATCAATAAAGTCCATACATTTTACAGATAGAATGTTCTAACTCGAACATTGGACCTACCCCATGTGTTGCAGGTGAATTAATCAATAAAGTCCATACATTTTACAGATAGAATGTTCTAACTCGAACATTGGATCTAACCCATGTGTTGCAGGTGAATTAATCAATAAAGTACATACATTTTACAGATATAATGTTCTAACTCAAACAATGAACCTACCCAGTGTGATGCAGGTGAAGTAATCAATAAGGTCCATATATTTTACAGTTTAATTTGTCCCACTTAAACATTAGTTGTACTCCATGTGATGCAGGTGAAGTAATCAATAAAGTCCATACATTTTATAGACAGAATGTTCTAACTCAAACATTGGACCTACCCCGTGTGATGCAGGTGAAGTAATCAATAAAGTCCATACATTTTACAGGCTAATTTGTCCCACTAAAACATTGGTCATATTCCGTGTGATGCAGGTGAAGTAAAAAATAATGTCCATACATTTTACACGTTAAAATTTTTCACTTAAACATTGGTAATACCCCTTGTAATGCAAGTGAAGTAATCGTCCTCCCCGTCCTTGACTTCCAGACCTCGGGCTCTACGCTTGTCTGGGTGGTGGTGCAGCACTTTCTTCTTGTCTGAAAGAATACACAACCAATATTCTGCTCTATCATATGAGTCCTTCTATGTGGACTGCACAGGCCAATCTGGGGCGACACTTTACATATATCCATTAAGACAGTTTTTCCAGATCAACACTCATATCATCATATACCCACAGCACTTGTTAATTGCATTAACAAACAGTTTTTAATCTTTGCCTAATATTCAATAACAGTATTGTTAAATAAAGGCACTTAGGTTCTTGCTTAGGAATGTAATATTTATGCACAAATCTAGACACAAATAGAGACTAAATAGCAGGAGGAATTTTTCCCATGGGTAGCTACATAACTTAAAACACACACACTATATATATATATTGTACTACTTTTAAAAACATATGTTATATATATTGTTTTTTCATTCTTTTTTCACCACAACCTGAGTTATAATAAAAAATGCTTATACTTACAAGCTTTCTTTATAAGGGCATCGGAAGCTTTGTATCTTTGTTTTGCAAGACCCAAAACAGCATAATGGTCTTGTTTCTGAGAAAAATGTTATCTTAATTCAAATACCACAGATAATATTTTAGGTTTAAATGATGTTGTTATTCAGCAACAATATTTACAGCATATCATGCTAGCCAATTACAGCATATCATGCTAGCCAATTACAGCATATCATGCTAGCCAATTACAGTAACCTAAATTAAACATGTAATAGATAACTAAACAGACAGACCCAAATTCACCCATTACATAAAATCTTTTTCTGGAAACTTCAGTGAAAGTATAATGATACATTATTAAGATTCCTGCTGAATACAAGCCCAGGGCCCGTATTTACTAAAAAAAATTACTTAGAATTTAATATAAGTATAAGGAATATTCTTTTAATTTTAATATCAAAGAATTGCTTTAATATTGAATCAAACTTAGTGTAAAACTCTTCTTTTTACATCATTCTTGTTGCAAAACTTTTTTTCCAATGAAATAATCACCAGCGGTAGCCTTTATATATTCAAACTCTGAACATATTTTTCTTGTTTATAAGTCTATTCCTTATTCTTAAGTCTAAGAATGGGTTGGTAAATATGCAGTCTGACCTTCCACTCCTTTGGATCGAGACTGAGTAGCAGGGACTCCTCATCCTGCTCATCATCAAGGTCATCCTCGCTCTCGGAGGAGCTCGAGCTGGTCAGGGAATGCTGAGACAGAGTGTGCTTGTGGCGGCGACGCAGGCACAGGGCCTCGAACCAGCGACCCACCGGCTCCACTTCTAGCTTGGAGCATGCTGAAATGAGGTGTGCTTTAGTCTTTTAAATCTGCATATATTGTGTACTATTACACTGTTTCAAATTTCGCCATTAAAATATCAACAAGAATAGGGTGTTGAAATATTGTTGTACTTTTTAAGGGTTCATGCAAAGGATATCATACATTTGTTGCAGGTAAATTCAATGAGTTTTTTAAGTTTATTCATCACCAATTGGTCACGAATGACTGCTGTTTAGTGATGCACATTGTTCAGCTGCCAAGAACTGTGGTTGTGTTCATTAATGGGTTCATATGGACTCCCAGAGCTGTCATAACAAAAATTATCAAAGGCACTGGGAGTCTGTTTATATGGACTGGAGCTGGATAGAGAATAGTCTTATTTATAAGACGCGAAAAAAAATTAAGAGATACATTTGTTTGTACTTTTTATATGGTCTAAATTCTTTGGAACGTCTTATCGGCGAAGGACCAATTACATGGTGCAAACCAGAAAGTTTTAATTTTCGTCCATTTACGTAAAATTGCAAAATAACATAACCAACTCATAATGTTTTAGTTCAGAAGTCCATTTTTACCTAAAATATCGTCCAACTGAGTTAGAAAGGCATAAATTCGTCAGTTAAACTTCTGTTTCAATCGCAATACAATCACTGACCCCTCGCCATGTTATGAAACAGATTTAAATATGAACCAATCAGAAGAAGGCATGATTATGGTGTAACGTGTAAGCGTCATTTTATTTAACTTTAAACACCGACTTTAATAAGTAGATCTAGTATGCTCATCTTTGTCGAGTTAATAAGCATTTGTTAAAAAAAGATATGGTGCAGTTTCTATTTACTCTTCTTAGTTTCAGCAACTTTTTATGCATGTCTTTTTCACACCTCTGTTTGTGCTTTAATATGTATTTACATTCTTCGTTACATAGGACCGTATACTGTACGATTTGTATCACTATTATTTATGTACCGTATAAAAATCAAGATGTTATATATTTTAGAACTTGAAATTTTTTATACACTTTTGAAAAAAAAATGCTCAATTAATCCAGAAAAGTATAATATTATCACTTTACTATATAACGCTCTGCGCCACAACAGACGAATGCAAATTTTCGCTGTTCACTCTTCACATTTAAACCACATGGTTTACATTGAGGATACATTATCGATAAATATCTACACAGCTAGCAAATTGAGAGAAATTGAAAATTTGAATAGTGGTTGGATTTAAATTGCTCAGGTGTGCAAAATTCAGTGCAAAATTCAAAGTGTCATTACATAATTCTTGCGAAACATTATCGAGAAATGAATATCTACACAGGTATGTAAATATTATTGCAATCCGTTGATATTAACTGTCTAATATTGGGGCTTGAATGTTGCGCACAAAATACTTGCGCAGCAATATAGACAAAGAAGGAAAACTTTCTACCATTCTTTTGGTCTTTCCCCCGTTGTACGCTCCAAATATTACCAATATAACAACAGCTGTCTCCATCGGAAGACATATGCCTCCGAAAAACGCTTTTTCGAAACCTAAACGCAGATTTCGAAACCTAAACTCAGACCCTCAGTTCAAGGTCAAGGTCAAAGGGGTCAAAATTTGTGTGCGTATAGAAAGGCATTGTCCATATACACATGCATGCCAAATATGAAGGTTACAGTAACATATGAAGCGACATAAGAAGTGCCTGGGTAAATTTGGCTGATTATTAAACTTTAGCTAGACTGTGTTGCCTTACAGATTTTTATGAAGTTTGGTGAAGATCAGATGACAATTGCTGGAGTTATTGAGCGGAAACGAGAAAAAACTCAATTTTTCGATGATTCAAGGGCTATTACTCCGGAGTGTCCTGGTCAGTTTGGCTGATTATCGATCTTGACCTAGATGTTATGACCTTACACATTTTCATGAAGTGTGGCGAAGATCCTTTGACATTTGCTTGAGTCAATGAGCGGAAACGAGAAAAAACACAATTTTTTGATGATTCAAGGGCAGTAACTCAGGAGTGTCTGGGTCAATTTGGCGGATTATCCAACTTGACCTAGATGTTATTGCCTTACACATTTTCATGACGTTTGGTGAAGATCTGATGAAAACTGCTCGAATTATTGAGAGGAAACGAGAAAAAAACCAATTTTACTATGATTCAAGGGCAGTAAATCAAGAGTGTCTGGGTCAAATTGGCAGATTATCGAACTTGACCCAGACGTTATTGCCTTACACATTTTCATTAAGTTTGGTGAAGATCTTATGACAATTGCTCGAGCAATTGAGCGGAAACGAGAAAAAAAATTTACGATGATTCAAGGGCTGTAACTCAAGAGTGTCTGGGTCAATTTGGCCGATTAACGAACTTGACCTATATGTTATTGCCTTACACATTTTCATGAAGTTTGGTGAAGATCTGATGACAAATGCTTGACTTATTGAGTGGAAACTAATCCGGACGGACGGACTGATGAACAGTGCGATTTTAATATGGTTCTGGAGGCCGTTTTATCAACATATCTTAGCGGATCTTATCTTAAATCCTTCACTAACGATTTAATTTACGATCCGCTAATACCCGTTCTATGAACGCTGTCGTAAGTATCCAGTCGCAGCTAAGATTTTAGCTAAGCGTACGATCTGGAATATCGCGAACCAGTCTAAAAACTTCATCTTATATCACACGATTTCCCGCGTTTATGTCAAAAAAGCAAGTTGACCGACAAAGCAAACGGAAGCAAGTAGCAAATGATAGTGATAATTTACTTATGATAGTAGTAAATATATCCACTCATGTCTTCAAATATTTTAGCGTTTGTGTCTGTCAATTTTCTCGTAATTGATACTGATTTTTTATTTAAATTCATAGTGTTAATTTACACCAAAGAATAAAAATGTTTGTATGAATTTATGCATTTATTTTCTTGTTATATTGCATATGCATATTTTCGCGCATATGGCACTGTCAGTGTCAACCTTTTAATTCACAAATCTTTAGTGTGTGTTTATATCATAATGTTTTATTTTTGTGGTAGAAGAATATTCGAGTACATTCGAGTTTTTTAATCAATACATAATTCATATGCCTTAAATTTGAAGAAAAGATTTATTTTCATAATTTAGTGTTTGCTTTTAGAGTAAATTTATCTCCCTTTTCAAGTTATATTTTCATCTTATGAATTTCCACTTCTTTCCTTATATATTTATCTATTCTGAGTATATAAGGATGAGTACTGTGTATTTATTTTCGGCATAAAATTTACTTAATTACCCAGTGTAAATAGCGTTAGAATAAATTTTTAATTGTAAACATGAATCTGAAAACTATCTCTTAATTTCAAAGTGAACTACATTGGCTTGTGTAGCCGCAAGATATACAAAGCTATCAAGAAATGGACGGAATTTATTCATTATATTAACTAATTAAATCTCATGACTCTTACCGTACTCTTTTAACAATATTATAGAAAAATTTACAATGTCAGTCACATGTAAGATTTAAAAATGAAAGTCAGTCGCACTCTGGAAGCAAAAGGTTAAATTTGTACTTTGAATTATACATTAAAACTTAATGTAATTAAACTATAGAATTTGCACAGAATAATCGTTGTCGTTTATTGTTTGTTTGCTGTTTTCTATTGAAGATAGTAGTCATTCTCCCAGCAGAGGTACTGGTTGGGATAGATGGTGGTTTTGGCACATTTCAGTCCAGTTCATGTATGTTTATATATATATATAAATTATAACTTATATTCATGTATTTGGTATCTATTCATCACGTATTTCTTCATCTTTGGAATTTGAATTTGAATACAATGTACTTTCTTTCCAGGCGCACAGCAACAAGCATGTGTGAATAATGAAAGCTCATCCATCACATCAGTTGAACATGGATTGGTAAGATAATTAATCAAGTACACAGTATAAAGTTAGCACATTTATTTTTGTAGGTGTGTCAATGTTACAAAAAACATAACACAATGTGTATCATTATCATAAATTAATTATGTGACATAAAGTTCGTTATTTATAAAGTTATTAGGTGACAGATACATTTCACAGTTTTAATAAATGCATTCTATCAAAATGTGTTGTCATTGAAGTAACATGTTTGCATGTTCGACAGCTCATAAAGATTGATTTCCATATAACTAATGCATATTAATCGTAAGATACAAGTAACTTATTATGGTGATGTATTAATTAATATATGTTTTTTAACCCAATTTTGCCTAGCGTCTAGAAAAAAAGGCCTTGGCAAACAGCGTAGACCCAGATGAGATGCCGCATGATGTGGCGTCTCATCAGGGTCTGCGCTGTTTGCTTATAAGAATTTATGTAAGAAATATTCTAAATATAGAAATAAATATACTAGACACCCCTAATTGTGGAAATAAATTGATCCAATTTAGAAGGATGGGAAAGTCCACTAGGCATAAATGGGTTAAAAAAGGTTCATCAAATTTCACAATACCAATTGTACAAATCAACTGGATATTCTTTTCTTTTTTCAGAAAAGCCAGTGAAGATTTTATGCAAATAATTTTTATTTTAACATAAATTTTACAACATATTAGAAATAATGACCTCAGAATACATTTTACTGGCCAAGGGCTCGTGGTCTAATGCTAATTTGTATCCCTTTTATATTTACACAAATGTATGCTAAACATGTTATAAACAAGGGCTGTTTGTAAAACATGCATGCCGGCCATATGGCCTGTCAGTTGTAGTGGCAGCCTTGTATGAATACGTTTTTTGGCACTGTGACCATGACCTAGTGACCTGAAAATCAATACAGGTCATCTGCGAGTCTTGATCAATGTACCTATGAAGGTTCATGATCCTAGGCCTGAGCATTCTTGAGTAATCATCCGGAAACCATCTGGTGGACGGACATACGGACGGATGGACCGACATGTGCAAAACAATATACCCCCTCTTCTTTGAAGGGGGGCATAAAAATTAAAAAATTAGTGTCTATAAATCTCTTATTGTTAGAATGTTACTATTATTTAGCTGTACTTTGCATTACAATTTTTTTTTTACATAAAATGTATTTCATTTTCAGATAGTGTTCCACTTCATTGGTCGTTTGTTGTAGAGTTGTTGGACAAATAATGTACATGTATTGTTATGTTACAAAAATAAAATTTATTTTCACTTTGTTACATTATAAAGGAAACATGTAATCATCATAAGCAAAGCATGACTGAGTGTAAAAATTGTGTTGTTAATAAAAACAAGAGCTGTCAGAGGACAGTGTGCTCGACTATTCGAGTGCTTGACAGTATAACGTAAGTCATTATGGGGAAATTATTCATATTCAATTAGGTCAAGGTAATACAGTCACATTCTTAGTGGAAGAGGAACATAATTGAAACATATTGATCGCTAATGTTTTAAAGAAGTTGTACTTCATAATATAGACAATTCTGAGTTCAGGTATATTTTCCACAATCTATTGAACATTTGTAAAGACATAAAACAAAGAAATAAGATTTTATTTCAAGTTTGATAGCAATAGCTTGGATGGGATGGTTAGACCGTCCTTCAAAAATTAAATAAATAAAAACTTTTTGAGTTGGGGGGTTGGGGGGGGGTATAATGTGGGGGTGTGGTCATTTATAAGTTGATCTTTCAAAAATAAAAACAAGGAAAAAAATAAAAAATAAAATTTGGGGGGGGGGGGGGGATTCTGGGGTGGGGCGTTGGGGATGGTTTGAATGGAGTCCATTGTGGTATGTCAGGTAGGTGTAAAGGTAAGTTTTCCAAGTCTGAAACAATAGCTATGATACTTAACGGGTAAAATGGACCAAAACACAAAACTTAACCAAATGTTAAATTATCTAAGTATAAAAGGGGCCCTAAATTTGTCAAAATGCCAGTCAAAGTCAAATAACTAAATGCTTGCACAGTTCCCTTATGATAGTTAGTAATTGTTGCAAGTATAAAAGCAATAGCTTTGATACTTTAGGAATAAAGACTTTAGGAATTAAGTGAACCTAAACACAAAACTTCAAAAAAAAAATCTAAGTAACAAAAAGGGAACATAATTCTTACAAAATGCTTGATACAGTTGTCTGCTCTTGTTAACAGATTGGGGTCATGTTGGTAAAGAAGTATTCAAAATATAAAAGCAATATGACAAGGTACATAGAAAATATTTGAGGTGGTATGCAAACTTTAACATAGATTTATCAATAATATGCATATTCTAAGTGGAAAGAGGGCCATAATTCTTACAAAATGCTTGTTACAGTTGTTTGCTCTTGTTTATAGATTGGGGTCATGTTGGTAAAGAAGTATGCAAAATATGAAAGCAATATATCAAGGGACATTGAAAATATTTAAGGTGGTACGCAAACTTAGCAAAGATTTATCAATAATATGCATATTCTAAGTGAAAAAAGGGCCATAATTCTTACAAAAGGCTTGATACAGTTGTCTGCTCTTGTTTATAGATTGGGGTCATGTTGGTTAAGAAGTAACCAAAATATAAAAGCAATATGTCAAGGGACATAGGAAATATTTGAGGTGGTACGCAAACTTTAACATTCCAACGCTAATGCAGATGCCGGGGTGAGTAGGATAGCTCCACTAAATATATTTCATATATAATAGTCGAGCTAAAGATCAACAAAAAATAATGACATAGAACTTGTCAATATTAACACTCTTACAAAGATTTTTACCACACTTGAGGATAGCCTAGATATTATTAACAAAAACATTCCAACTTTCATCAACATAGCATCAAATGTGGATAATGCATGAAGCCGGGCACAGACAGACCACAATGGCTGACCTATAGCACTTCATGCATAATTGAGCATGACACAACACCTACATAAATAAGTTAATCATGTCTATAAGTGCTGCATTTTATCCTATTGTGGGGCACCGTGCACAACATAATCCACTTCCTGTGCCTCAATAAGTTGTTCAGGCAGTGGTACCTGCTGATCTATGCTAAAGTTGTGTAGGCGCATTCATGCATCCACTGATTGACAATTTGACAGCACTTATTGAGTCTCATGAATAAACATCCTCCAGTTTTATGTAGACACCTGTCGATAGAGAAAAACAAAAAATATTACCTCTGAGATTAAATTACAATATCAAATTTATTATCAATGATGTTTATTATGCATTTTATTTAATTGATATCTTCATTAATTGAATTAAAGACTAATATGGGTAAATAAATAAATAAATAAAACAAAATTTGCAACTATCTACGGCATCCATTTTTATCAACATATGCATGTGCATACATAAAAGCAACTTTAAAATCTGTTTCAAATGTGTTTTTTTACTAGATGTGTCTCCTCACTGATGCCCCTACTTCAGGTAGAGATACACAAACAAGTCCATCAGTCATTAAAAGAGACAAGAGTCTTCAGAACAAACAACAAACGTATATACAATCAAAACTAGAAAAAAAAAATTACACATTACTTTAACAGCTACAATTCCTTTTTTAGGTCATTCATTTATGCAAAACCCTCCACAGATATACCGACAGACAAGAGTGGACATTCGGGTGCAATGCTTAAGGCTTCCCTCTTTTTACATTCACTAAATTGTTATGATTGTGATGTAGATGTGATGATTACAATGTTGCTCTAAAGAGAAAGATATTAAGCATTGCACTTGTCAATCTATATATTTTGTGGGTAAATATATGGTAAATGCTGCCATATGTTGATTAAAATAACTGAATGTTTTTAACTGTTATAATATGACCAAAATAAACAAAGATGTTGTAAATGTAAATACCTTAATCTACTATCAGCAGTCCAAAAGCCCTCTCAACCACAATCCAACAACTTGACTGGGCATGGTTGTACCTAACCACTGTATCTGTTGTTGGCCTAAGCAAGGGCGTTTATACATATTTTTTTAACGAATAGCCGGAGTCGCCAAGTAGGTTTCCCAGGTGGTTTTCTTCCAGGAAAGGTCTAATGAAAAATTCAAAAAAGCTAGGTTTAAGTTGGAACAATCATCAGTTAAATGGTTTATTAAGGTAGCTATAGAATGCTTATAAGCTTAACGCAATCTTAAATTAATTTCAATTATAAATTCAACATTGATTTGCATCTTTTATGTGTAGATACACTTAATTTTACAGATATAAACTAATATAATTTAATCTTCTCTGTTTGTTAAAAGAAATTAAAATGTTAAATTATGTATTTGCATTTAACACATTATATTTAAGTAATGTGCAATGCATTGATGTAAAAACTAAAATATTTCCATGATCATTACAGTAGTATTTCACTTTTTCACAATACTAGCCATAGTCCCTCAAATGGTATATCCATAAATGCACATTATTTATTGTCATATCTTCAAAGTTCAAACCAAAGCTGTCAAAGACAGAGGCGTCATGTGTGTTGACCCAGGCCATTTTGACACGTCAATGAACCTGCAAATAAACTACACTTTTATATGTGAAAATGCAATTCAATTAAATTTGTTGAATGATTGGGGCATCTATTTTATTCAAATGTTTTATGATGTTACACTATTAGTTCTGACTCTGACTGATATTGTACAGTGTGATTCAGTGTCATTAAAATAACATTGGGCAAGAGCACAACTCGATCATAATATAACTTTGCTACCCTGTATCTAACCTTGCAGTGTGAGATTGATGTTGCTCAGCTGTTCATATGTATATTGACTGTAAAATTCATAAATCTATTTTTGACAGAACATTGGTAATTTTGGGTTTGCAAAGTTTACTACTTATAATCGGTGGGGCAGATATTGCATACACCATACAGTGCATTATAAGAGAGAAGAAAACTTCATAACTTTATGCGAAAAAGGTATATCAGTAAATTGCATCTCTAACTAACTTGAATAGCAACGTCCGAAATATTGCAATATCCGAATTATAATTCAACCTTTAAAATTCAAGATATAATGACAAATTAACTGTTTTACTTAAAAAGAAACCATAAACATTTGTTTTGATAAAAATTGAACAAATATGACTAAATACTTACCTATTTAACGAATTAATTATCCCAACATCACAAATTTCATTTCCCTTGGACGTTTAATGCAGAGAATGATATAACGAATATATTTAACGTTATCAAACATAAATACGTCCAATATCAATATTTCACCATCACGGAGATCGCAAAATCCTTTCCTTCTCGAAACATTCTCAACTCTCTTGGTTTACCAACGTCTAAAGCTCGTGCGACCGCCATGTTTACGAACGCTACGAGTGGTCTAGCTAAAGAAACTTCAGCATACAGTTTATATAGTATTAACAGACCTGTACGCTGAAGCGAACCCCGTATCGAAAGTCAACCAGAGTCGTAACATATTTATGTCACGCTATAAATCAAAGAAAGCTCATTTTCTTGGATACATTTCTACATAAATTAGTGAATGAATATAAATTACTGCAACCGGGAATATTTTAAGGTCAAGTCTATCTATCTATCTATCTATCATCTATCTGATCTAATCTAATCATCCATCCATCCATCCATCCATCCATCCATCCATCTATCTATCTAATCTATCTAAACTATCTATCGATCTATCGATCTATCGATCTATCTATCTATCTATCTATCTATCTATCTATCTATCTATCTATACTGTCTAACTCCCCTTGCTGGTATTATTGACAGGTGCGTAGTCAGTGCAAGATAAAAGTGTTAAAAGTGAATAAGTGAGAAAGATAAAAGTATGTTCGATTAATCATGCATGGTGAAGTAATTTAAAGTTAAAGCTGATAAAAACATGTCTCTCGGAGTTCAAGGGGCAGAAGGGGAAAGCAGGGACCGCTTAAACCCTTCAAGATCAGGATGTAATACTGTAGTGGCAGGGAGGTTGTTCCACATCACAATAGCACTTGGGAAAAATGAAAACTTATAATAATTTGCAGTGGTATGGATCTGTCTGAAAGAGAGGGGGTGCATGTGACAAGTGAATCTAGTGGGTCGCTCGATATATGATGGCAGCGGCACGGCTACTTAACCTTGAACAATTTTGAAAAAGATTATTAATTTAGTGTCATTTCGTCTGTCTTGTAGGATCTGCCAACCAAGTTCCTGTTGCATGGAGGTGACACTGTCATATGGAGAATAATTATGCTTGACCCAGCGGACTGCTCGACGCTGTACTTTTTCAATTTTTTGTATATTTTATAAAGTGAGAGGACTCCATACGGAGTCACACATACGAGAGTCTAATACTAAAAATAGAAATAACGTCATATGACCATGAAATCTCAGGAGATTTCCATTTCAAGAAAGTCTTCACATTTTCTTGATACGTAAGAGAAGAGTAGATAAATTTTAAATGTTTTAGATAGTATTTTGTGAAAGAATATATCAGTTAAATGTGAAAAATATTAATCTTTCAAATCAAGTGGTTGATTTGGGCCAATAACTGCATATAAAAGCTGTTTTGGACCGGTCTTTGTTAACTGTCAAATTTTCGGGATTTCTGGTTGACTTTCCCAATGGGGTTGGTCCATAACTATAAAGTCACTCCAGTCAAAAATCATAACAAGCGACATTTAAAGTTATGGTAGCCAGAACTACGAGTGGTCATACCCAGTCGTAGCTTTAAGCACAAATCTTACGACATCTTAGCTGCGATTTCTTTGATAAAACGGTTCGCAGTACTTACGATAAGCGTACAACAAATTTCTACGAATCTTACGTAAGATTACGCTAAGATATATTGATAAAACGGCCTTCTGGAGTCATAAACATTTGCTCAATATTTGAGACAGAGCGTCAACAAGTTGGACTAGATACTCGATTGAGAAATGAACGGTTGAACAACATAAATCAGTAAATGTAACTTGACAACAAACACACTGAATTATGAGAGTCAATCAATCACTAAGGCTTCCAAATGTCAGTACCTGTTAATTTATTTGAAACAGAAGTAATATCATCTTCTGTTGGCAACGGTAAAATCATATTGAACTCCGGTGAAGAAATCTTTAACAACATGCAACCGGCAATATTTCAGAGCGTTTTCTGAGGTGGATTTGGATCGGTGTTTATAAAACGATTAGATAGGTTACACTCCACTTTTATTTTATATAAATAAAAAATGATTTTCATGTGGGTATTTAGAGCGGAAATAAAATTTTGATAATATTAAATGAAATCTTTCGGCTATACATCTATTGTACTCGTCTTATATCCGTTTCTTTGCGAGTATTTGTTCCGGATGAAGAAAATGATGTCAGTTTACTAGGGTGTAGTGTTTTGTAAACTATGTCAACATGGCGGGTTTCCATGTTTTTGTCTGAAAAGTAGGTTAAGTAAGTAATTTCCCATTTACATTTTACAGCTTAAACACTGTTTTAAAATAATATAACAAATTTCAATACAAATGCATCTTACGGGAACTAACCTATTATAGAAAAGTTACACAAATAATGGCATTCCTGTGAATGGTAGTAGCAATCATTTCGGATAGTTTCTTATAATCGGATTTAATATTTTTTTAGTTGTATTCAGTAATACAACAATTTTAAATCGCATGTACATTTTCTGTGACGGTATCTGACTTCAGTGCAACTGAAAACTTATTTAGTCATTCTTACTGCAGTATTTGTTACAGCTGTTATGAGTGCTTCTGAGGCCTCAACATTGAGCTTTTACCGCAATGTTGCAAACAATTTGTGTGAGTTGCAATTTAGTGGTGCTAATTTAAGAAGCTGCTGCTCACACCTATGTGTTAAATATGACAAAGTCCAGTGCTTTCCACAGGCCATTTAAATGGTCCCTCACCAGGGCGCTTCAATCTTTATCAGATGGGTGTCAATTTTCCAGAATATTCCAAAAATCCAGATTCGAGATTTCCAGGGTCAATTTTGAGATGAATGTAACTCGATGATTTTGTTTGAGGGGGGGACAATTCTTTGAGTTTGGGATCATTTGAGAACTAATATTGTCATAGCCTTGTCAGCATTCCGGACATTTGCGCTTGGTACTGATTTTGCCTGGTCTTTTCTTAATTGATTTGTGATTGGTAAGCGGCATGATCAGTGCTCCAGCAAGCAATAATTAGAGGGGCGCCGCGCCCCTCTAAAATTTGCCCACTTAAAAAGCGCCCCTCTATTTTTCTGTCAAATGCCCTTTTAATCTCTAAATTCCTGCTTTCAGGCCGTATAAATCACCAGAAACATCGACATGAATACACAGATAACACCCTTACATGACTGCCTTGGGTGTATTAAGTCAACACAATGTGAACAAACAAGCCCAAAGGGCATGGTTTGTTATTAGATCACTAATTAGCCTTTTGTTGCAGACGATAGTAACATGCTGTGAAAGATTATCTCTGAGGTCACGCTTGGTTAGGCACAATCACACTCGAATGAAATCAAACTCAGCACTATTGATTTTTTTAAACTTCTGAAATCTTTAGCTTTATTTTGTTTGTTTGCAAAAATATTGATTTTTAATTCAAAATACCTATTAACATTTGAAAATTAATCATCTTTTTTTAATGCGAATATGCAGATAATTTTTAGTCCGAAATTACGTCATGGAAAACATATTTGTGTTTGGATTTTATTTCTGAACTTTAAAACACTGTCTGTCCTCAATCATGATGAATTTTAACATGAATAGGGGCAGACAGTTGTTATTTCAAAAAATTAAGAACTTGTTTGGAAGGAGGATTTATCACTCTGCAGGTAAAATGTAATGTTGATATTGTCATATGTTTTCGCGACCTAACAAAACTGTAAACGTTGTTGACATTAGTTGAAATAACGTGTTGTGAAATAAATATATGCTATTATTAACAATAACAATGTTTCATTTTAATCTCCAGACTGGATGCTACTTCATGGTGACATTGATCATTGTTGAGACTTTAAATTTGTCAATATATTATAGATTTTTGTTTTAATAAATATTATTATTGTGGACAAACATTGGCTCAAAGTTATTTAAAGCAATGAATTTAAGTAGTGACAGTCACAACGTTTTTTTGACCCAGTGAAACCCCTGAATTTATTTCATGTTTTCTTCATTTCATTTTCTTCTAAAAGGCAACTGATGCTGAAACTGGAACCTGAAAGATTAACATGCAGTTCAATGATGATAGGTGATTAAAAAAAATCAAAATCCCCCCCCACACACACACCGGAAAGAAATATGATATCTACATATCTCTAATGCGTGAAGTCGGATGCTAGCCCAAGTCTGTTAGGAAATTGGCTACTAAGTTGTTTTCCTTAGCGCCAATGTAGATAGTAATATATTTATTATAATTTCATTACAAAAAATGACGAACAGCATACAATTGGTGAAGTCATCCAATGCACTAATGTTTACAATAACTAAGTGTATAGTATAACCAAAGTATATACTTAGGTATATTTATCACCAAATGCCCTATTTTCCAAAATTACGTGTAAAATTTGCCCTTTTTGGGGAAGCTCCCCTCTATTTTGAAAAGCTGGCTGGAGCACTGATGACATAAGCAGTAACTGACAGAACCTCTTTGCTACTTTCTGAAAACCGTACAATTCTACCAATGTTGCGTTGCAAATGTCGTCCATCATGAAATTTTTTCTATTCCAATGTCTCTGTCTTCTATTTGCTTTATCCTACGGCCTCAGACTCTCGGGTCAATTTTCCGGATATCAAATTTGGAACAATTTACACCCCTGATAGAGTCGGAAAGGCGCCTGGAACTTTTCCAGACAGTGTATATTTGCAACTTGCCATTCTATAGATCAAAGCAATAATGACTTCGCCGAAAATTTTGAAGGCCTAGTTTAATACTATTCTCTGTCAATAACATGAATCGCTTTACCCAACTATAAAAGGTGGAGGGTTATTGTATCCAGGGGTTTTTCTTCCTATTTTGGGAAAAGGAGTCTGACCAAATTGGGAATTTTTTATCGACAAAATTGGCCATTTTGGGAATTTTTGCTTCGATGAAACCGATCATTTGGGAAAAAATCGTGAATTTATCATGCTTAAATAAATTTGTTTTTATTTGTTATTTTGTCTTCTTTATATAAACAGATGCAATATTTGGCATGTTCAACTTTTATTCAAGTAGTTTGCAGTTTTGTTTTCAGTTACAGTTACACTCTGAGATAAGCACTGAACAGTAAAAACCTTATAGCAGATATTTTTGACCAAAACAAACACTGGTTATTCATACAAAATATAAGACACTTCATTCTAAAAAAAAAAAAATTTTTTTTTTTTTTTTTTTTTTTTGGAAATTGGGATTTATTTTTATAATTTCGGTTTGGGATCGGGTCCGTTTGCTTTGGGAGTGCCTCCGTTTTGCGGAGGCACAAACAGTGCTGAAAACCCCCTGGTATCGGACAATCAATATTCAGGGTTGTGATTTTTCTGTGGATACATGGATCGCAAATCGGGTTGTCTGGGGTTTGTCTCCGAGATTGGCGGAAATTCGTTAAAAATTGGGGAGGGGGGTTCAACTGATTCCGCAAGCATCTTACAACAGCCTGAAATATCCGCGGCCTGCAAAACCTCTCCGTTGATTCTAACTGATCATTTTTTTAAACAAGTGATATCATTGGATGTTGTTTTACAATCTTTCAATAAAAGTCTGTCTTTTAAAATTTGTTAGATAATTCTTTGCTGATTCGTGTGCAAATGGCGACATTGTGAAGCGAAATTGAAGATTATTTAACGAAGGAATCTCACAAAATTTCGGAGATTGACAAATTATTGAAAAACAACTTCAAATTTGAATAGAAACAACAGTGGATGAGCTGTAGAGCTATACCAATTTCTGAATGGGTACGCAAGATCGACTGTCCTGGTAAAGCAGTGTATTCCATGTAAAAATATATTTGAACTACGCAGCCTCTTGTAAAGTGTTGTGAGTTGAATACTCTTCACAGTTTTGATCATATTTCCAAGGTAAAAACTTTGATTACAACTGAAAACTTGCCGTTGTTGTTGACAGGGATCGGAGCACATTTTATTTTTGATCACAATTAATAATGTTCCCTTTGCATATCTAATATGTTAAATGTGAAGATAAAAGATTTCCATAAATACATCTTCTAATGAAGTTTAAGAAAGTGCTTGTTTAAATGTCTGTTTTGAGGTTAATAAATGCGGTCTGCACGCAATTCGCGTAGTCTAAATCAGTCAGCATAATTTTCCTTCCCTCTGACTTCACCTTAATCACGCCCCTGAATATTGACCAATGGGAGTGCACACTTTATGAAAGACAGCACTCGTAGGAATGCAATACCTGTAGTTAAATCATGCAGACGGCTCGTGACCTACATGTACAGTAATCTTGGCCAGTTAATAAGAAGAATGATGATGGCAACCGGCTGAAATCTTTGTGGAAATTGTGCATTTCATGCATTATACTGTCAAAACATTGTTTCGACTTGTAAAGCGTTTAAACAAATTATCAGTGAATTCATTATGCAACCTTAATGTTTTGTTGAAATCTCCAATAAGCAAAAAAAATTTGTAATCCAAACCAACTCCAAAATGTTAATTTTAACGCGATTGTAATCCAAAACACACTAATTAATGTAAATATTAGCGCAAATTCGAATAAACAGTGCTAATTTATATCCTGTATGTCTCAATAGAAAGGGTGCTAAAATTATGCAGCATTCACAATGTCTTGTCATTGGCATGGAAAGCATGGGTGGTTTGATTGTTGTATAAACAGGCCCACATCACGTCAGTTGATTTATGCTTGTTTAGTGGGAGTATTTCATCTTATCTTTATATAGCCTCTTATGCAGAAATTCATTTTATGCTTAAAAAAATGTGTTTATGAAATTCTTGAGCACATTTATCGTCAATATTAACCAGAGTTTGCTTTAAAAATAGAATATACGGGATTATTGGGTAATGAAAAGAAACTGGAAAAGTAGTTGTGCACTAATAGAGTCGGATTGATACGGATGAATTGGGGAATCGTTTGAGTCGCGATTATACTATCTATATGGAAAATGTTTTAAACTATTAAAAAACAATTTATAAATATATCAGTGATTTCAATTGAAGCTTGATCCTGCATTTTGATGCATGCAAGTTGCAATTTTCTCATTTTTGACTCCTGCAACAAATTAGCACTGCTTCATTTTGACACATTTGTTTTCACAATCCAACTTAAAAAAAGGACCAAAAATTATAATGTACGGAAATAAAAAAGCTTTTGTGATTATTTTTTTATTCATTATTATGATAAATAAGCTATTACAAAACCTTGAACCTGCATTTAGGAACATTTCAAATAACTTCAGTTTTTGTACCATTATCATGTTTATTTTGACCCCTCATTATTTTAAGACCTTGAGTCATTTTGACTCCTGGTTTTCAAAATCTACTGAAATTCCTGATATGTCTTTATCAGTGCTCCAGCTAAGATTTGAAAAGGGCATGGGGGGCTTTTTGTCAAAAAGGCACTTTTGATACACAGTATTTTGTCAAAAGGGTACTTTCAAGCACGCTGGCGTTTCTAGAATGCTTCCTGTTGCATGTTTATTTATACGTTAGTAATAATTGTTAGAATATACTATTCCCATTATTATGCTCTCCCAAAATTTTTGAGGGGAGCATACAGTTACTACTTCGTCTTCTCGTGCGTGTGTCCGTCCGTGCACAATTTTTGTCCGGGCTATTTCTCAGCAATTAATGACCGGAATTCAATTAAACTTTATAGGAAGCTTCACTACCAAGAGGAGATGTGTATATTATTAGCCGGTTCTGGTCGGATGATTTTTCACAGAGTTATGGCCCTTTGAAATTTTCCATTGTACATATAGTGCAATTCTTGTCCGAGCTATTTCTCAGCAACTTATTACGGGAATTCAATGAAACTTTATGGGAAGCTTCACTACCAACAGGAGATGTGCATATTATCAGCCAGTTATGGTTGGATGATTTATCACAGAGTTATGGCCCTTTGAAATTTTCTATTAGCTGTACATACAATGTATAGTGCAATTCTTGTCCGGGCTATTTCTCCCCAACTACTGACTGGAATACAATGAAGCTTTATGGAAAGCTTAACTACTTTGAGGAGATGCGCATGTTATTAGTGGGTTTGGGTTAGATGATTTATTTAGAGAGTTATGGCCCTTTGAAATTTTTATGTTGCTAAACCATCCATCGTATTATTTTGTCCAAAGTTATGCCCCTCAAGACGTTTCCTTGATCTGAATATATACATGTAGTGAAATGTTGTGACAAAAAAACCTTTGGGGAGCATCACCCGTCTCCGACTGTTTCTTGTTATTGAACCATTATTGAACCCTTCAAATATAATGTCTACAGTGAATGAAGAATAAATTAAAAACAGTGGCGCCCTTCAATTTAGGCCTAGCTGGAGCACTGTCTTTATCAATAACTTTATAGTCATAGCACACCAAATGACGTAATTGGCCTCTAACAATTAGAAAAAAGTAAGGAGGTGACAGTTCTCCCCACCCCATCAACCCCTGGGTGTCTGAAAAAATTCCTGTGGAAAGCACTGAAAGTTGTATTGTCAACTTCCTGAAAATGGTGCAGCAAAAGTTGTCTGCATTTAGTATCGTATGAAATTAGCCCTAAAACTAGTAATCTGGCAAGCAATTAAGTGCAGACCGTACTTAATAAGTTAAAATCCATTTGTATGTAGTATATCGCTGGCTTTATTTGTTGTGTATAGTAATTGTAAATTTGGTAATGATAATTAAAAATGATCTATATTAGCACAGTACAATTAAAATATATTTGTAAATATTTTATTTAATGACAAAACAATTTGAAAACTACAAAGTAAACACTACTTTTTCATAAAAGTTTCTTTTTTATAAAATATTAACATTCCTTATAACACACAAAATGATTTCAATCCTTATTTTTATCTTACCCCACATTTTAATGTGAACCCCCAAAATTGTATGGTAGGCCTACTAAGGGATATGTACTGCCTCAAATATTCATAATGGTGATCATTGAAACACTGCTTTAATGTTTACTGTCATTTTGGCATGTGTTGTTGTAATGCTCAAGATATCAATTTGCTCAATATGCAATATGCAACAGCATTAATTAAGAATTATATCTCTTTTGCAGCAACCATAAACGTTTGGTGGCTACATCAGCACAACTAAATCAGCAACCATGTCATCGCCAGAGGCTTCAAATACAAGGTGTAAAAGCCAGTGAATTTTCCAATATGTTGAGATTGTGAAAAGTGTCCTTAAAATTTTAAATATTTTGTTAATTCAATAGCTTGCCATATATAATGCATGTAAGGTATTAATTAAAGTACTTTATTGGATCAGGGCCCTCAATCTGTCAAATCCACGGCCGAAATCCGGCCACATTCCCCCCCCCCCCCCTGAAAAGTATACTTTTTTCCCCTTTTTGGGGGAAAAATTCCCCCTAAAAAAAAAGATTTTTTTTTATAGATAGATGTCTCATAATTATTATATCTCAATTCTATTTTAATTTAATCTTGTCAAACATACTAAATTATGAAATATGAAAGGAATATAGTGCAAACATGTACAAATGTTATAATTAGAGAGTATGTTAAAAATCCCCCAAAAAGGGAAACGCCGCGAAAATTCCCCCTGCTATGGGTAGCGACCTGCTTCCCCTAAAATGGATTGAGGGCCCTGTGGATGATTGTGTAAAATAGCATTGATCTTATACTTAGGATATCAAGTAGTTAATTTGAGTATTTATTTGAATTTGATTATTAATATTACCACAGTTTTTCATGGAAAAATACAATTAAATCATTGGACCATATAATCAGAAATTCAGATATCATAATGCTTTGGTGCTGCCCACATACAACATTTCTTCCTTGTACTTTTGTTATGTTTTCTAGACCTGACCAAACACACAACAATTCCGCTCTTTACCAGTAATAATGTTTGTTTTGTTTTCTAGACTGGACCACACATATGACACTGCCCCTATGTACCATGACGAGACATTGCCAGAAGGATGGTCAAGAATCGTTGTACAGAGACAACTGGGAAAATCAGCAGGAAAATATGATGTGTATATTAAAAGGTTTGTCTCTTCTTCTTATTGTTAGAAAGTTGTGGCTTACTTTTTTAATCCAGAGAGTACTAAATTGAACAAACAAATGTTCTTGAACCAAAATTACCTTAAAACATAGTAATAATTTTCATTATGGCGGTTTAATGAGGTTTTATGAAGAAAAAGGAGCCAAGTAAAATTTTCTTAAGCCAAATTTGCCAATTTGTAGCACAACCCTAATTTGGTGAGCAAATTTTGCTATAGGTTTAAGGAGTTTTGGCTGAAGCATTTCCCTTCATATCTGTTTTTCCATTGAAGAGTATTTAGTCCCGAAACTGTGTATTTTCTGCTGCTTTTTAAATGCTTAGTGGGTTGAGATTGATGGCCAGAGTTTTGGCAATTAGTTTTTGCAGAATTATAACCCTTTGTTTTTTTGTCTGTAGTATGTTTCTGTGTCAAAGCATGACTAGTGGGGGCATCAGTATCTTTGAAAACTTTCTAGCTGCTTATATCATGTAACTATGTAGTATCTGTAAAAGTCAAAGATGGGTGAATGTTGCATCTAGTGAATGACAATGTCCACTATTATTTTGATGTACGCTCTTGTATTAAACTGGTAAACTGGCTAATATGTTTAGGATCAATGATCATATAAAAATATCATCACAACCATCCCATTTTTCAGTCCTGATGGGAAAAAATTTCGATCGAGGACAGAGCTGGAGCGTTATGTTGCAGAAGTTGGATTAGATGTCAACCCTGAAGAAGTTGACTTCTCAGTCCGGGGAAAAAAAAATACAGCCAATACAACACCCTCACGGAAACAAAAATCGGATTCAGTGAAAACATTGAAATCGCCCTCATCAAAACTGTTGGTTTCTCATCCAGCATTCTCAAAACCGAAAAAGGATGATAGTTCAAAGAAGGGACTGAAGAAAAGTCCCAATAAAACCTTGTCTCAAAAACTTGTGGTGAAAATGGCCTTTGGGCCTGTGAAAGGAAAGAACAGATCATTTGAAGAGGATGTTGAAAAAATCAATGAAGCTAACAAACTGCTTGAAACTGCTGGAACTAAATCACCATCTCCACCATCTGTGCCGCAAGTGAACCAGGAATTGAGTAAAGAAAGTAGCAGAAAAAAGCGTAAGAAATCAGTGGATGTAAATGTGACAGCTAAGAAAATACGAACAAAAGATGTATCGGAAAAAGAAAACGCTGTGAAAAGATTGTCTGCTTCTGGATGAAGTCCCTGTTGATACATTAATTTCTCCACAGAGAAAGAAAAGTTTGGATTCTGAAGGTGAAATGTCGCCATCAAACAAACTGAAAATGAAAGAAAGCAAAAATGAACGTAGGAAGAGTTCCGACTCTCAACGTAAAAGCATAGAAAACAAGGTAGAGAAAGTTCGGGCAAAACGAGGTGAAGCTGTGGACAAAGAGTTAATGGTGAGAAGAAATATGTTGGGAGGCATTATGGTCTCTTTATTGTGTAATATGTTCTTCTATACGTTGTCAGAAAAGTCTATGTCTAAAATAATATTCCATGTGTTGTTTTTCACATTGCAATTTGAATTTGTGTTCCACATTGTATTGCTTTACTTTTTTTATGCATCAAGTACCAGTTATCCTGAGAGGCATATTGTGATTGCTGTCAGGTTGTTCAGTTGTCCGTGCGCCTGTACAAGGTTAATATCAATAATTCTTCTTACAAGTTTGATACTTGCAACAAAAATGTTGTTGAACAGTATCAATCTATTCACCTGACCTATCTCATTTTGACCTACTTTAGTACTTTGACTTATTCCCAAATATTGGTTAAACCAAAATGAGGCATTTCATCTCGTATTAACACCTATTGCTATAAATCTTTGATACTTGCATGGATGTTCATGATTATACTCTCAATATGATTACATCACCTGACCTCACAGGGCCCTCAATCCATTTTAGGGGAAGCGGGTCGCTAACCATAGCAGGGGGAATTTTCGCGGCCTTTCCCTTTTTGGGGGATTTTTAACTTACTCTCTAATTATTACATTTATACATGTTTTGCACTATATTCATTGCTTATTTCATAATTTAGTATGTTTGGCAAGATTAAATTAAAATAGGATTGAGATATAATAATCATGAGACATCTATCTATTAAAAAAATGATAATTTTTTAAATAATTTTTTTTATTATTTTTTTTAGGGGGAATTTTTCCCCCAAAAAGGGGAAAAAAGTATACTTTTCAGGGGGGGGGGGGGAATGCGGCCGAATTTCGGCCGTGGATTTGACAGATTGAGGGCCCTGCCTCATTTTGACCTTGAAAGTGACCTTCTGAGGGACTAGGACTAATTATGAAGGTCATGCTTCCACTGGGGGTATATGTGTTGATTAAACACACCATCTTGTTCAAGCATATATAGGAACCTTTCCATGAGATTTATAAAAAAAAAAACTTGTTATAAATCACCCTAAACGCATACATTTTATAATGTAAATGTTTATTACAATAGTTATTAAAACTTATACTATAATTTAAATTAATTTGACCCTGTGAAGAGTTGAAATGCTGAAAACATTCACAACATTACTGTAATGTCCAAGTTCTCATTGGTTCTCACAGTTTAAAAGCCTCACAAGATTCTCAATAATCATAAACAAAATGTAAACTAACAGCAAAAAAGTGTCAGCTTTACCAGGAAGCATTACAATGTAATATAAACGAATAACACAAGCTAAAATTATCTAATAAAACTGACATCAACAGAGATCTAAAGATAAGAAAATAACAATTGCTTATCCCCAATACCCATTTAAGAATATGATTGCAGGATGAAATTAAGTGAAGACTGGCAATTACCACAGTACCTATTTATTAAAGAGTTAAATTTATCTAGACCCCAAACACTTTATTACTGAAAGTTTAACATGTAAGAAAAAACACATATTTCAGGTCCTGGCAAACATCCGGGCGAACTCCCGCAGCGAGAGGCACAGAAAACGTGAAGAGAACCTGGCCCCGGGACCGTCATCAATGGAGATGGAGGAGCCGGAGATTGATGTCAGTGACGTTGTGGTGCCCAAGAGATATGACACCAGCGGCTACAATGAGGAAGAGGACCTAGGTGATTTATGTAGACAAGCAATGTGAAAATGGCTTTGCAATCATCAGTCTATTCAGATTTTATTCTTTTTACTACTCATCAGTACCTTAGCATTGCAAATGAAGCCTTTAAAACTTGCATGTATTAAGAAAATTCTTTAATTTAATTTGATTTTCTAATACATGTACCTGTAAACTACAAACATGTCAAAATGAGTATGTGAGTGGTAAGTGTCAAAAGATCCAAGTGTAAGGATTCTGGCCTATCCATTTGCTATTTACTAGTAGATAACTGTCAATGGATGACTGAGCTGACATTTGTGTATTTCAAAGTCTATGAGGTCTTTCCACACATGAGGCTGCATCATGTGAGGACCCTGATTGTGTCCCAGCATTCCTATCAAATTTACTTACTTGACTCAAGAAAGTTGGGACGAATTTTCAATTATAGCAGCATTTTCTAGCTGTTATTGTCCCCTAATGGTGAAACCTGGAGGGGACTTGTGGTTTGCGCTCTGAGTCTGTCAGTCCTTCAGTCTGTCTGTCACACTTTTCTGGATCCTGCGATAACTTTATAAGTTCTTCATATTTTTATGCCCCCCTTTGAAGAAGAGGGGGTATATTGTTTTGCACATGTCGGTCCATCCGTTGGTCAGGTCGGTCCTTCCACCAGATGGTTTCCGAATGATAACTCAAGAATGCTTTGGCCTAGGATCATGAAACTTCATAGGTACATTGATCATGACTGGCAAATGACCCCTATTGACTTTCAGGTCACTAGGTCAAAGGTCAAGGTCACAGTGACTCAAAACAGTAAAATGGTTTCCGGATGATAACTCAAGAATGCTTACGCCAAGGATCATGAAACTAAATAGGTAGATTGATCATGACTGGCAGATGGCCCCTATTGATTTTCAGGTCACTAGGTCAAAGGTCAAGGTCACAGTGACTCGAAACAGTAAAATGGTTTCTGGATGATAACTCAAGAATGCTTACTCCTAGGATCATGAAACTTCATACGAACATTGATCATGACTGGCAGATGACCCATATTGATTTTCAGGTTACTAGGTCAAAGGTCAATGTCACAGTGACTCGAAACATTAAAATGGTTTCAGGATGATAACTCAAGAATGCTTACGCCTAGAATCATGAAACTTCATAGGTATATTGATAATGACTGGCAGATGACCCCTATAGATTTTCAGGTCACTAGGTCAAAGGTCAAGGTCACAGCGACTCGCAACAGTAAAATGGTTTCCTGAATGATACTCAAGAATGCATACGCCTAGGATCACTTAACTTCATAGGTACATTGATCATGACTGGCAGATGACCGCTAGTAATTTTCAGGTCACTAGGTCAAAGGTCAAGGTCACAGTGACTCGAAACAGTAAAATGGTTTCCTGATGATGACTCAAGAATAATTAGGCCTAGGATCATGAAACTTCATAGGTAGATTGGTCATGACTGGCAGATGACCCCTATTGATTTTCAGGTCACTAGGTAAAACGTCAGGGTCATAGTGACAGATAAGTGTATTCACACAATGGCTGCCACTACAACTGACAGCCCATATTTTCATGAAACTTGAAACATGGATTATAGATGGCAATATGGAGATTATGCACGTCATTTCATTTTGTTCCTATGTCAAAAATTCTGGTTCCTATGGCAACAAATATATATATATAAATTGACAATGGAGTTACACCATCAGGGGACCATATTGCTTGACAACAGTCTTGTTTTTTACTGATAAGTGAAAGATATTCAATTTTGGTGTGTTCTTGTGCTGTGGGGTTGTTCGGCGAAGAGGTTTTAGATATAGAAGATGGGAAAAGATGCCTCAAAAAAGAATTTGTTGCATTTAAAATGTTTTGAGTTCATCAGATATAAAGAGGCCCCAAGATAGGTAAATTGGGCCTTTAAACAGTCACTTTAAATACTGTACATTAATTTCCTTGTCTATGTTTGTGCCTTTCTTAGAACATTAGTCTAATAAAGCGCAATAATTACAATAGGTGTTGGACAGAAAGTGATTAAAATGAAATGTCTATTAGAACACCTTTGAGTAAAAAAAGACCAATTTTCAAATGCAGTGGATTTGTTTGCTTGTGTGCTCTGAAGTAGTTCTTTGATGTAGTAAATTAAGTGAAAAAAACATGGCAGGGGTAACCATCATTGCTGACCACGCTTAATTGAACCCAAACACTTGTACAACAGCAATTCTATAAACATGGAGTTTTTAACCATCAAGAAAACTGTGCCTTGTCAATACAAATTGCTTATTTACTTTTTTTGAAACAGCTCTTGGAGAATATGAAGACGAGACAATGTCAGCTCCGAACATTTTCACTGGACAGATCAAGTACGCGTACATTCACTCGACGTCTATGAAGTACAGCGCAGGCTCGCTCATCCTCACGCGGACAGATGAGGGCTGGATGTTGGAGGTGCACCTGGACAACGCCAAGTCTGACGATCCAGTCGTGGCTATCATCGTAAGAACAGTTTCCTGTTGGTCAGAACTTCAAAAGCAAATTAAGCTTACATTTGTTTACTTTTTATGCTCCCCCAAATTTTTTTTTGGGGGGGGGGAGTATATAGTCGGCGCTTCGTCTGTCCATGCATGTGTACGTCCGTTCGTTAGTCCTGTCCGTGCACAATTTTTGTCCAGGCTATTTCTCAGCAATTAATTACCGGAATTCAATTAAACTTTATGGGAAGCTTCACTACCAAGAGGAGATGTGCATATTATCAGCCGGTTCTGGTCGGATGGTTTTTCACAGAGTTACGGCCATTTGAAATTTTCCATTAACTGTACATATAGTGCAATTCTTGTCCCCCCAACTACTAGACGTTTCCTTTTATCTGAATATATAGTGCAATATTGTGACAAAAAAAAACTTTGGGGAGCATCACCGGTTTCTTGTTTATCAAGTTATTGATGTTAGTTTGAAGTTGCCACTTTAAATTATGTATAGTATATAAATATTTATGCCAAAATGATGTTTTACAATTTGATAAATATATTTTTGTTAATACGTTTATTTAACCCATAAAATTATCTGCACGTTATCACGTAACTTAGAGGTAATCCATTTGAACAATTGAAAACAGCTCAAACCTATAAGTTTTTCCTTAGTAAATATGGAATATGAGTTGCTTATTATTGGTACTCAATCTAAAATTAGATTTATAAAGTTAAGGTATATGGTCACTTACAACATTTTATTTTGTTTCCTGAAAAAAATATTACATAGTTTACAGGTTCTTTTGACTGTTAAATGGACAGCTTTTCTTAACTTTGTACTCCCAGTTTTTCCAATGACACACACACTTATGATAGAATTTGAATTCGTTTGCATGCCCCCTAAGGGATGCATATAGAAGCAAATACTGAGAGGCTATGCTGAGTTCAGATATTATTATTCTTTCTTCTCAGTATTTCAGAATTATGTTTCTGTTTTTTATTTGTCAAGACTCCACTCTGGATACAAACAAATCTTTAAGGGCATTAGAACTTCTTGATTTGTCTATCCTTGTTATTATATTTGTCCTTTCTGCCTTACAGTTAAACAGCCACTCTGTTGAGAAATTTGAAGTTGGAAATAGATTTTCGTTGGACATTTTCTCTCCGGAATGCGGCTATGTATCAGTGCAGATGAAACCAGACGAAGAATCGTCACTGAAGTTTGTAGAGTTGAGGATGATAATGGAAGATGCTATGACCATCGGAGCATGTAAGACATGTTTGTCATTTAGCCTTGTTCTGAGAAAACTGGGTTTAATGCAAGTGCCTGAAGTGTTGCCACATATAAGCCTGGGTATAATGCAAGTGCCTGAAGTGTTGTCACATATAAGCCTGGGTTTAATGCAAGTGCCTGTAGTGTTGTCACATATAAGCCTGGGTTTAATGCAAGTGCCTGAAGTGTTGTCACATATAAGCCTGGGTTTATTGCAAGTGCCTGAAGTGTTGTCACATATAAGCCTGGGTTTAATGAAAGTGCCTGAAGTGTTGTCACATATAAGCCTGGGTATAATGCAAGTGCCTGAAGTGTTGTCACATAGAAGCCTGGGTTTAATGCAAGTGCCTGAAGTGTTGTCACATAGAAGCCTGGGTTTAATGCAAGTGCCTGAAGTGTTGTCACATATAAGCCTGGGTTTAATGCAAGTGCCTGAAGTGTTGTCACATATAAGCCTGGGTTTAATGCAAGTGCCTGAAGTGTTGTCACATATAAGCCTGTGTAGTCTACATGGCTAATCAGAGGTAACACTTTCCACTTTTATGGTACTTTTCCTTTAAATAAGTTTTTTCTCAACAAAAACCCAGTTTATACAGAGTTGTCCTTCACAGGCTAATCTGGGAAACATTTATACACAGTCAAGTTTTCCCAGAACATGACTCAATAAATAACATTGTCCTGTAAAGCATTCACTCCCAGTGCCTTCAGTGGTTAATAATTTACCAATTGAAAATCTATGTAGGAAATATTTAAAAAAAATCATAAATCAAAATGCTTTCTCGCAGATTTGTCAATGAACAAAATTTCTCAAAGTGAAATTCCCAGTTTGAAGGTGGCAGTGTGCTTATTGAGGGCAATAAAATCTTAAAACATCACAAAATGTTGCCTGGTTTATTTTGATAAAGCTGTAGATCATGGTTCTGTGTGTGTTGGGAAATGTGCAGAGCTCTATTGCTGAATCCAAGAAGTACAGGGTACTACCAAACTGGCTGCAAAAATGTGCGATAAATGTACTATAGTGGTGATGTTTTATGGAACATAACCGGTATGTGTTGCTACAGTTTTTATGCCCCCGGTAGGGTGGCATATAGCATTTGAACTGTTCGTTCATCCGTCCATCCGTCCGAAAACTTAAACATTGGCCATAACTTTTGCAATATTGAAGATAGCAATTTGATATTTGGCATGCATGTGTATCTCATGGAGCTGCACATTTTGAGTGGTGAAAGGTCAAGGTCACTCTCCAAGGTCAAAAGTAAAAAAATACAATCCAAGGGAAGTAATAAGCTTTAAAAGGGAGATAATAACTGAACCTGCCAAATGAAATATTGAAATTTTATTTCAAAGCGGCACAATAGGAGGCATTTTGTTTCTGACAAACACATCTCTTGTTAAATTCTGTTTACAGCTAAAGAAGAGGAAGACGCCAGCTTTAATGACAGTGCCATGATATACCCATGTATGTATTACAGGTTTTAGCAATAACAAAGCTTGTGCTCTGAGAAAATTGAATGCTTATTTATGGCCAAAATAAAACCACTATACTTCAGCAAGGAGTCATTTTCCATTGTTTGCACTTAAGTCCCACCCACCTGATCTTTCTGTAATAAGTGTGGCAAGATCAGAAAATCAAACAATTATGGTCATGTTAAACTAAAAGAATGCTGATTGTAAATGAAAAAAGTCATAGGAATGAAATACATTTGTGTTCAATCATTCTTTTTACGTATTAATATGAAGTTTTCATTATTGATTTTGAAGGCAATTTATTTCTACATGCTAAATCATTTGACTTATTATTGTACAGCATGCATGCCATTGATGTATTTTGATCATATTGCCGATTTGACATTCTATTTGATAAGAAGCTGAATGCAAACAACTTCTGCTAGACAGGAAGTTAACTATGAAACTGTGCAAAGTTGTACATCATTTCATGGTAATTTCATGGTAATTCAATAACCAATAAACCAATACCAGTCAACAAACCAGACTGCTTTGGGGGTAAACCTTTCTGCCGGTTATAATGTTACCTTATTAATTTATCCAGTATGAATCATCTATCAATAGCAATTAGGATATCCGGATTCTCGGCCATAGCCTGCTATACTAATTGCTCTACATGAAAGAACGTACATTGCAATTTTTTATTAGGTGATTTTTTTTATGCCCCTAAAGGAGGGCATATAGTGATCAGACCATCCGTCTGTCTGTCTTTCTGTCACACTTTGCATTTAGGTTTCGCATTTAGGTTTCGAAAAATGCTCATAACTTTTATGTCCCTTCACATCACATAGCAAATTTGATCTTTGGCATGCATGTGTATCTCATGGAGCTGCACATTTTGAGTGGTGAAAGGTCAAGGTCATCCTTCAAGGTCAAAGGTCAAAATACATGTATCAAAGCGGCGCAGTAGGGGGCATTGTGTTTCTGACAAACACATCTCTTGTTTATTAGGTACATTTTTATGCCCCCTTTCGAAAAAAAGGGGGCATATAGTGATCGGACTGTCCGTCTGTCCGTCTTTCCGTCACACTTAAAGTTTAGGTTTCCAAAATTGCTCATAACTTCTATGTCCCTTGAGATATAACCTTCATATTTGGGGTGCATGTGTATATGGACAAGGTCTTTCCATACGCACACAGATTTTTACCCCTGTGACCTTGACCTTGAACTAAGGGTCCGCGTTTAGGTTCGAAATTTGCGTTTAGGTTTCGAAAAATGCTCATAACTTCTATGTCCCTTGAGATATAACCTTCATATTTGGTATGCATGTGTATATGGACAAGGCCTTTCCATACGCACACAAATTTTTACCCCTGTGACCTTGACCTTGAAATTAGGGTCCGCGTTTAGGTTTTGAAATCTGCGTTTAGGTTTTGAAAAATGCTCATAACTTCTATGTCCCTTGAGATATTACCTTCATATTTGGTATGCATGTGTTAATGGACAAGGCCTTTCCATACACACAAAAATGTTTACCCCTGTGACCTTGACCTTGAACTTAGGGTCCGCGTTTAGGTTTCAAAATCTGGGTTTAGGTTTTGAAAAATGCTCATAACTTCTATGTCCCTTGAGATATTACCTTCATATTTGGTATGCATGTGTATACGGACAAGGCCTTTCGATTTGCACACAAATTTTGACCCCTGTGACCTTGACCTTGAACTTAGGGTCCGCGTTTAGGTTATAAAATCTGCGTTTAGGTTTCGAAAAAAGCTCATTACTTCTATCAAGCGTTTATAGGGGGCATGAGTCATCCTATGGTGACAGCTCTTTTTATTTTTATTAATGTTTTATGCGGACTTATTAGTAAATGTGAATACTGATTACTGGAATTTTATTTGTTGTATACCTTGTTGATTTCCAGCTTCAAGCGGAGCAGAAGAGGAAAGGATCGGCATTCAATTTGACAACAATAACCGTCAGAAGGTTGTGGTGTTGGAGAACCAAAATGGCTCGGCGAGTTTGCTCGACCCCACTCATCTAAGTGCTGTACTGGATACACAAGACGAGCTGGGACTTTCAGGGGAAGTTGACGAGGATTATGTACTTGGGGGATCCCCCTTCGCGAACAATTTCATGATAAGTGAACACATGGTGGGAGAAAACAAAGTCTTACAAAAACCAGGTGACTCTCATTTTGTTCTAACGGAGGATGAAGAACGAGTGTTTAATGTAACTGAATCAATAACCGTTCAGGACGCTTACCTTAATAGCGTAAAAATGGGTCATTTTAATAGAATAGAGGAACATGCTTACTCGTCCGGTTTTGACTCTCCAAAAAGGGTGGCAAGGTCTTCAGTATCTGGGACACCGGAATCGGGCAAAGCAATGTCTGGGATAATGAGTCCAGGTGGGGAAAGATATGTCCGGCGACTATCGTCCGAACTTGCATCACCAGCATACAGCGGTGGGTCAGCAGATTGTGTTCGGTCCCCTAGTTCCAAGCTGTCACAGCGGAGCGACAGTTATGACGAGGATTGGGACGTTACTCATGGGTCTGATAATGAAGGTATATTAGGGTTTGATAATGAAGGTATATGTAGGGTATGATAATGAAGGTATATTAGGGGTCTGATAATGAAGGCATATGTATGGTCTGATAATGAAGGTATATGAAGGGTCTGATAATGAAGGTATATGTAGGGTCTGATAATGAAGGTATATGTAGGGTATGATAATGAAGGTATATTAGGGGTCTGATAATGAAGATATATGTAGGGTCTGAAAATGAAGGTATATGAAGGGTCTGATAATGAAGGTATATGTAGGGTCTGATAAAGAGAGTATATGTAGGGTCCGATAATGAAGGTATATGTAGGGTCCGATAATGAAGGTATATGTAGGGTCTGATAATGAAGGTATATGTAGGGTATGATAATGAAGGTATATGTAAGGTTTGGTAATAAAGGTATATGTTGGGTCTGATGATGAAGGTATATGTAGAGTCTGATAATGAAGGTATATGTAGGGTCTGATAATGAAGGTATATGTAGGGTCTGATAATGAAGGTATATGTAGGGTCCGATAATGAAGGTATATGTAGGGTCCGATAATGAAGGTATATGTAGGGTCTGATTATAAAGGTATATGTAGGGTCTGATAATAAAGGTATATGTAGGGTTGATAATGAAGGTATATGTAGGGTCCGATAATGAAGGTATATGTAGGGTCCGATAATGAAGGTATATGTAGGGTCTGATTATAAAGGTATATGTAGGGTCTGATAATGAAGGTATATGTAGGGTCTGATAATGAAGGTATATGTAGGGTCCAATAATGAAGGTATATGTAGGGTATGTTAATGAAGGTATATGTAGGGTAGGATAATGAAGGTATATGTAGGGAAAGATTTACCGGCAGGCAAAAATAGGGCGCTGTGCCTTTCTCCTTTTTCTTACCATTCGTTGTTTCTGGTCATACATGCCAGACGTCCCAATTTTCGCAGGACAGTCCCGCTTTTCAGGAGTTTGTCCCAGCATCATAATATGAGACAATTTGTCCCAACATTCGTTAAAAACATAAATTTTATAAGTTCACTACAAAATCCTCTATTCAAGCTCTGTCTGGCTTATATTTACCATCGCTTGTCCCTTTAATGCCTTTTATTAACAAACCATTTCTACTACTCGCGTGCACCTGTGTTGTTTTTGACACCTTATCAGCAATTTATCGGAAAATTATTGATTTAATCAGGCACTCCCACCATGGTGTTTTTATGATAGGGGTAGCTAGTTTCAATAGATAGACATCGTAGTGAAATAAAAGCCAACTGCTTTTGTATTTCATGGCCGAATCAAGTCTAAAGATAATATTATGGTGTATTCTGTGTTATATATCAGAGGCTATAAACCACCATAAGCACGGATTGTGTATAACAAAATGAGTGCTGACCTATACATATTGATGTTTTACATAAATTCATTTTCATTTTGCAACTCATTTTCATAAAATAGTTTGTACATATTGCCAGTGCTTTCCACAGGCCATTTAACAGTCCCGCACCGGGACGCTTGAATTTTGAGTTCGCTGGGTGCCTGAAATTTTCCGATCAGTGTATTTTGGCTGTTACTGCAACTAGCCATTCTTAAGATCAAAGTGATAACGACTTCGCCAAAAATTTTGATAGCCGATTTACGATCCTCTGTCAACTACATCTAACGCTTAACCCCACTAAAGCCCGCTTAAGGGCGGAGCGTCGCTGTTTTGGTAAATCAATATTGGCCAATGAGAGCGTACGCTTTATATAAGGGACAGCACTCGTAGGCAGGCACTACTTGCAGTTCAATCATGCAGACGACTCGTGACGTACATGTAATTGCCACAGAAATCTTGGCCAGTTACTTAGAAGACTGATGATGGCTGTAATCCTTGTGGAAGTTGTGCATTTCATGAATAATACTGTCAAAACATTTACTTGACTCGTAAAGCGTTTTAACAAATTATCGTTGAATTCATTACGCATCTATTCATGTTTTCTTCAAGTCTCAAATGAGAATAATTTAATTTGTAAACTGAAACCCACTTCCGAATGTTAATGTTAACTCTATGTTAACAGATTCTTGCTTCAAATAAAAAGTGATAATTTATTTTGTCTTGACCCTTTGTCCCAATAAAAAGGGCGCGAAAATTATACAGCATGTACAACGTCGGGTCATGTGCATAGAAAGCGTGGGTGTATCGAGTGTTGTATTAACAAGCACACACCATGTCAAGCAATTTACGCATGTTAAGTGGCAATATTTTATCAAATCTATAAATAGTCACTTATGCCGAAATTTATTTGATACTTTAGAAAAATGGCAACGTTTGTTGTAAAAGAAATTATTGAGCACTTTTATCTTCAATTTTTCCCAGAAGGTGCTTTTTAAAATGGGATTATCGGGTAATGAAAGGATTCTTGAAAAATGGTAAGTATGCAGTAATAGAGTCGGGTTGATACGGATGTATTGGGGGAATCGTTCGAGTCGGGATTTTACTATCTTTGCGGAAAAGTTTTTTTTTTTATAATTTTTTTTTTATAAATGACTTTATAGCTGGGGGGTTTTCTTGAAGAGTCATAGTGCACCAAATAAAGTATTATGACGCTGTTTTTCTTCGGGTTAAAACGCACCACAGAACGTCAATTGACAGGTTAAACTATAAATTTTAAACAATGTCGGGATGGGACACCTCTCCCGAACCACCCCTATAAGCCCCGGGGCGCCTGGAAAAAATCCTGTGGAAAGCACTGATTGCATTAATCTAAATTTAGAGTTAACTGACGATTGGCTGAATAACAACAGTGCTCTATGCATGCATATCACATTTCACAATATCTATGTGTTAGATTGGGGCCTCTGTCCTGATTGGATGTTAAATAGAGGCATGCCCCACATTTCACTTTATGGAGTATTTAGCATAGTACACATGTATGTTTACTTCCCAAAAATGAAGAACGTTTGTGTTCCTGAAATTCTAATATAAATTTATCTTCAATATTGGCCAGATATTATGAGTTTTAGTAAGTAATATACTGATTTCTGACTGCACTAAAGTTGGCATGATTGTTTGTTCCAAAACAGTTGTTGCCACTATATTTTGCTGCTTTGAAATGATAGAGGTTTTGTGTCTATCGTATTTTGTTACAATTAAGTCTCATATAATTTGACAGTGTGGCTATAAAATAGTATGAAAATCAATTGTATGATTAAAAATTAATATAATGATTGTTCATGGAAGAATAATAGTATTTTTTGATACTTTATGCAACTAATTGATGAATGTTATCAACATTATTTATAGTTTAAAGGGGTCGAAAAAGGGGTTGCAAAAATATACAATATCAAAATAAAACTTTACTGGGGGAATTTCAAATCCTCATGCCAAGTAAGATCTGTATTTGTTGATTTAACATCTTTCTGTTGATTATTCATGATAAGCATGATAAAATGTATCATGACTACGACAGACTTTGTCATAATTATGTCCCAAAATAAATGTAGACTCTATTTGTGGTCTTGCTTCACTGAAAAGGTCAGCCTCGTTTTCAAATGAAAGTAAATCACATATCACAAGGGCTTTCCTTAGTCTGATTTATTTTATAGTTTTAACATAACCCATTGCAAACATTTAACTACAAAAAATTAAAAAGTATGAAGATCAAAAGTCAACAGAGATAAGCTAAATTTTTATTGAGAGTGTTTGTGCCTAACAAATGGACAACATATGCCTTGACGTAAGATATAAGCTTCCACACCACCATGCTGCTCTTGTCTGCAACAATAGGGTATAATTGCGTGATCTCATAAACGATGCCTGCCCTTATCTGGTTCAAAAATAGATAAGGTCTTGTCATTTGTGTCAAGCAATTTGAAATTGAAACTTCGACCTTGAGCTTCAGCTAGTGCTAGAGATATTAGATTCGCCACTGTTTTCATCACATTTTAAGAGCTGAAGACATTAGTTTATCCACTGTGTTCTACCCATTTCAGAGCTGGAGACTTAAGATTCCCCACCATGTTCTCCCCATTTTAGACCTGGAGCTTTCCATTTTAGACCTGGAGACGTTAGATTCCTTATTGTGTTCTCCCAATTTCAGATCTGGAGACGTTAGTTTTTCCACCCTGGTCTCCCTATTTCAGAACTGGAGACGTTTGTTTCACCACCGTGTTCTCCCTACTGCAGAAATGGAAAAGTTAGATTCCCAACCATATTCTCCCTAATACTCCCTATTTCAGAGCTAGAAATGTTAGATTCCCGACCGTGTTCTCACTATTTCAGAGCTGGATACATTAGATTCTCCACTGTGTTCTCCCCATTTCAGAGCTGGATACATGAGATTCCTAATTATGTTCTTTATTTAAGAGCTGGATAAATAAGATTCCCCACTGTGTTCTCCCCATTTTAGATCTGGAGACGATAGTTTTGCAACCCTGGTCTCCCTATTTCAGAACTGGAGACGTTAGTTTCTCCACCGTGTTCTCCCCACTGCAGAAATGGAAAAGTTTAATTCCCAACCATATTCTCCCTAATACTCCCTATTTCAGAGCTAGAAATGTTAGATTCCCGACTGTGTTCTCACTATTTCAGAGCTGGATACATTAGATTCTCCACTGTGTTCACCCCATTTCAGAGCTGGATACATGAAATTCCTAATTATGTTCTTTATTTAAGAGCTGGATGAATAAGATTCCCCACTGTGTTCTTCCTATTTCAGAGCTAGAGACGTTAGATTCTCCATCGAGTTCTCCACCTGACCCGGAAGTGGAGAGTCGGTACTTCCTGTCCGGAATATTCCTCCCTCAGCCTCAGTTACATCGAGACATGGCATGGACGCCACCAAAATCTCCGTTCAATCTCATCCAGGAGTCGCTGTTCCATGACCCATGGAAACTCCTTGTGGGGACTATCTTCTTGAACAGGACCACTGGTGGGTGGAGTGTTGCATAAGAGGCTACTGTTATGAGTGAATAGTGTGTTAGATATGGCTTATTCCTTACGTCAGAGTGCCTCAGTATGCACTCCTAATTCTAGATGTATTTCTACTTTTAGCATATGCTCTAGCTTTTAAGGGAATGATCAACAGTTTGTCCATTTTTTGTATGCCTCAACAGAGTTGAGAGTAAAAAGAACAGAGTAAATAATTACACTTGTAGATGGGTTTGTATGTGCCCCAGTGGAATGCATCAAGAATTGCACTTGTAGATGGGTTTGTATGTGTCCCAGTTGAAGGCATCAAGAATTGCACTTGTAGATGGGTTTGTATGTGTCCCAGTGGAAAGCATCAAGAATTGCACTTGTAGATGGGTTTGTATGTGTCCCAGTGGAAGGCATCAAGAATTGCACTTGTAGATGGGTTTGTATGTGTCCCAGTGGAAGGCATCAAGAATTGCACTTGTAGATGGGTTTGTATGTGTCCCAGTGGAAGGCATCAAGAATCGCACTTGTAGATGGGTTTGTATGTGTCCCATTGGAAGGCATAAAAAATTGCACTTGTAGATGGGTTTGTATGTGTCCAAAAGCTTGTCTTCAAGTCCTCTTAAAATACTGGCTGAATTTCCTCAATATTTCACATTGAATGACGGTTATGTGTAGGTAATCGTAAAGAAAGAAATTTAGGCTGCAATAAATTTAAGCAGATTTATGGCATTTTGTATATTGTTCCACTACAGAATATATTGTCCCAAGATTTTGTGGTTTCATCTCGTCTTTAATGCTTTGTAGCTTTCGCTCAACCCTTCACAGCTGAATCAAGTTGAATTAACTTAATTTGTAGGATTGTGAAGAATGGAAACCACTTTTGTGTGAATTGTGGCTCTTTGTCTGTTTTTAACTTCATAATACAGTCAAAACCCGATGGCTTGAACTCGTTGTAACGGGCAACTTAAGTTCAAGCCATCCAGAATTTGAGCCAATTCTAATAAACTTCTGTTTACGAACAAGTCTGCAGTATATTTTCACCTCAAATTGAAGAGTAAACATATTGCTTAAATTCCGTACTACTTCGTACTACTTTATGCTTTTGAATAAATAAGAACCAAATATATACTTAATACTTGTATTTATCAATATTTTAGAACATTTACAAATACAATCAAATAATTATCATAAAGTAAATTATATCAGCACATTTTAACGTAGCACATTATCTGGAAACACAGAGCGTAAAGGAACGAAACATGCATCAGCACTATTTGCACATCATAAACATATGAGACAGTACTACATTTACTGATTTATTTTAAAAAAATTAATGAAGAAAACTTTTGGTCAGTCTGTGTTGCGTTCTCGAGCAACGAAGCTTTCTATCACATCCAGTTGACATTGAACATGCTGTGAGTTCTCACACTCTTAAAGATATTTTCTGATTACATTAATACAAAATGTCATCTTTTACTCAAATCAATTTACAATCAAGTTGGTATCATGTTTACAACCGGTGTATAATCAATTATTGAGTGCGTATACTCAAGAGGTTTTAATCGATTAACAGTTTATGCGACCCGAAGTGAATTCAAGCCATCCGAACAAAAGAACGTGTGAAAATTGTCACCGGGACGTTGAAACTTTGAGCCATTCTATAATTCAAGCCTCCCAGATTCGAGCCATCCAACAAAAATTTATATAAATATATAGCAATAAAATATCCGTGCTTTGATGAGAGTTCGAGCCAACCAGAAATTCGACCCATTGGGTTTCGACTGTATATTGTCCCACTATTTTGTGATTTTATCTCTTCTGCTTGGTAAATTTTGTTCTTACTTAAACGTCTGAATAACCTTAATGTGCACATGATTGTAAGAAAGCAATTTTCGCTGTGACCAGTTTTGGCTGAATTATGTCCGTATGTCCAGTATAGAATACATAGTGAATGTGTCTGTGTTTAAACATGTTTCACGGGGGCATCAGTGTGTGTGACACATTTCTAGTTGAAAAATGAAATCATGAATATGCTGAATCTGTAAAATAACAGGTCTTGCCGTTAAAAGGACACATGTAAATTAAAAAAAAATTACATTAAAAATGACTTTTATTGTTATTATACCCTTATTACCAATGGTAATGGGGGCTATATAGGAGTCACTTTGTCGGTCTGTATGTTGGTCTGTCCCTAAAGCTTGTCCGGGCCATAACTAAGATGTTCATTGTGAGATTTTAAATCATTCGGCACAATTGTTCACCATCATTGGACAGTGTGTTCGCATGAAAGAATTATGTCGATATCTCGAAGGTAAAGGTCACACCTTGAGTTTAAAGGTCAAAAATGGCCATAAATGAGCTTGTCCGAGCCATAACTTTGTCATTTATTGTGAGATTTTAAAATCATTTGGCAAATTTGTTCATCATCATTGGATGGTGTGTCGCGCAAAAAAATAACGTCGACATCTCCAAGGTCAAGGTCACACTTTGAGTTCAAAGGTCAAAAATGGCCATACATGAGCTTGTTTGGGCAATAACTATGTTGTTCATTGTGAGATTTTAAAATCATTTGGCACATTTGTTCACCATCATTGAATGGTGTGTCGCGCGAAAGAATTAGGTCGATATCTCCAAGGTTAAGGTGACACTTTGAGCTCAAAGGTAAAAATGGCCATAAATGAGCTAATGTCTGGGCCATAACTATGTCGTTCATTGTGAGATTTTTTAAATCATTTGGCACATTTGTTCAGCATCATTGGATGGTGTGTCACCCGAAAGAATTACGTTGATATCTACAAGGTCAAGGTCACACTTTGAGTTCAAAGGTCAAAAAAGGCCATAAATGTGCTTGTCCGGGCCATATCTATGTTGTTCATTGTGATATTTTAAAATCATTTGTTCACCATCATTGGACGGTATGTTGCATGAAAGAATTATGTCGATATCTCCAAGGTCAAGGTCACACTTTGAGTTCAAAGGTCAAAAATGGCCATAAATGATAATGGCATAATAATTCTTAAAAATTGCCATAAATTAGCTTCTCTTGTTTTGTGAAGACAGCATGTGGGAGTATACGTCACGTCTGTGACAAAGCTCTAGTCTTTAAACAAGTGTTTTATTGCCTATTAATCTTGCCTGGCAAAACATCTAACAGTGTACCTTTTGCTGGTCATACTATGCTGGCTTATGATGAATGGTGGAGTCTTCCGAGACTTCAATGTCTAGGAGTCCATAAACAGTTAACGGCTATGGAAATATTTCTGGAGATATGCTGCATTTCAAAATGTAAATAAAGACAAAGACAGCCAGAAAGGTTTGGCAACTTTTTTCCTTCAAAGGTACTTTTTTGCCTTTTTATGCCCCCCCTTCGAAAAAGAGGGGGTATAGTGTTTTGCACATGTGGGTCGGTCGGTCCGTCCACCAAATGGTTTCCGGTTGATAACTCAAGAACGCTTGCGCCTAGGATCATGAAACTTCATAGGTACATTGATCATGACTCGCAGATGACCCCTATTGATTTTCAGGTCACTAGGTCAAAGGTTAAGGTCACGGTGACTCGAACCAGTAATATGGTTTCCGGATGATAACTCAAGAACGCTTACGTCTAGGATCATGAAACTTCATAGGTACATTGATCATGACCTGCAGATGGCCCCTATTGATTTTCAGGTCACTAGGTCAAAGGTCAAGGTCACAGTGACTCGAACCAGTTAAATGGTTTCCGGATGATAACTCAAGAACGCTTACACCTAGGATCATGAAAGTTCATAGGTACATTGATCATGACTCGCAGATGACCCTTATTGATTTTCAGGTCACTAGGTCAAAGGTCAAGATGATTCGAACCAGTAAAATGGTTTTCGGATGATAACTCAAGAACGCTTACGCCTAGGACCATGAAACTTCATAGGTACATTGATCATGACTCGCAGATGACCCCTATTCATTTTCAGGTCACTAGGTCAAAGGTCAAGGTCACGGTGAATTGACAAAGTAAAATAGTTTTCGGATGATAACTCAAGAAAGCTTATGCCTAGGATCATGAAACTAAATAGGTACATTGATTATCACTCGCAGATGACCATTATTGATTTTCAGGTCACTAGGTCAAAGGTCAAGGTCACAGTGACAAAAAACGTATTCACACAATGGGTGCCACTACAACTGACAGCCCATATGGGGGGCATGCATGTTTTACAAACAGCCTTTGTCTTGTAATTGTGCTATTCATATGCCCAGTTGGGAATTATTCATACTTTAAAATGGTGCCAAAATTACTTTTTGAAACAAGTCTCTGAACAGATTCTGCATCTGTTCGTTGATTTGCTTAACCTATAGGTATTGATTTTAATGATTTATTAATGAATAGTATGATATGGGGTTTTATAATTACAGACAGTGGTCCTCATGATTTTTCAATGGGAAAAATCAGTAGTTAAATAAATAATATTGTTTCTGGATAAATGATATGCCTTAAAAACAGAAATACACATTGTTTTAATATGATTATATATTTAAAGGAAATAATATCAATATGACCTTTAATCTTATGACCTTTAATCTTTTATAATCTTATTGTATCCTTTTTGGATGTATAGGTTCAGCAGCGATTCCGCTGCTATGGCGATTCTTCAACAAGTGGTCCAACCCTGACACCGCGCGTAAAGGGGACCCGGCTGCTATGGCAAGATTGTTACAACCACTTGGTTTACATGAGAAAAGAGCTCACACAATTGTCAGATTCTCACGTGAGTTGAAGTGCTTTGAAAATTAGCCCAGTCATTATAATGGAAAAAGTTTACACTGAGGCTCAGTGTATGTGCATCAGAGCTTGTTTGTACTTTAACTGTTTCATTTATGATGATGATTGGAACCTTTCCACAAATATTCACCCCATGAGATGATGTGTAGTGTGTAACACTTGTCTCCAAACATCAAAGGTCAAGGTCATATGTAGAGGTCTTGGTCTATTTTGGACATAAAGCAGCTTTTCTAAAATGTAACTATGTTGTTCATTTTAAAATAACTTACTTCAAATGACCAACATAAGGATGTGGGGTATTGCGTGTTACATCCTTCTCCCTACCTCCATGGTCACACTTGGAGGTCAGAGAGCAATTGTGGCCATAAAAAAGCTTGTCTGTGTTACATTATTGTTCACCAATTTTTTAATTAGGCACCACTTTTTGTCACCATGCAGGGGTTTTTCTGCTTTATAAAAACTGCCGTAAGCAACCTTAAACTGAGATTTAAAAAAAAATCCCAATTTCCAAGAAATTTAGAAAGATGTGTTTTATGACTTAAGATTATTAGACTATATATCTCAATTTTATTCTTTAAACCTCCTACAAAATATATAACTGTAATTTATATGATTTTGTATTTTGATTTTTATGGATTAGAAAAAATCCCAATTTGACCAGACTCCTTTTCCCAAAATGGCTGGGAAAAAAACTCTGCCATGGTGAGACTGTGTGCCTCGTATAAGAATTACCTCAATGGTCAAGGCCACTTTTAAAGGTCAAATGTTAAATTTGGCAGCAAAACTGCTATACAGACTGTAACTTAATGATTCATCTTGTGACGTTAAAAGATGTTACCAAATGTTTCAGCTATGGGGAAAAGGTGTTTCACTATGGTCCAATGTCACTTAAATGCCAAATGTCAATATGTGGATTGTTCAGCTTGTTGAATAATCAAAGCGTTAATGACAATGGTCTCAACATATTGCAAACGGGCATTAAGCTAGTTACATGTATTATACCTTTTCAACAAAGTATAGACATCTGTATCAAACATGGACATCTGTGTGTCTGTTTGTAAGTATACAACAATTAAATTTGAATGAATTGTTTCTTATCATATAAAACTGTTCATGTGCCATTTGTATTATAATACTTTAAAAAAATATAAAGTTTTGTATCCCTTTTTCAACTTGAAATTTATATAATATGTGTATTTACATTATTTCTTCATAGGTATTACTACATGAAATTAAAGGTTTTATGTCACTTCTGTGAAGAGCTTATGTTTCAAGAGGGTATAACATGTATATGTTTTCAGGTTTTCTGTTAATTTCTTTTATAACAATCAAAGCATGCCACAGTGGTTGAAGTTTAAACCAGCCTGTATGCTCCGCTGATGTAACAAGTAAATGAAAATAAGGCCTGCTTTTATTATTAGTGATAAAAAAGAATGCAAACCACAAATCTATATCATAATTATTTTTTAGCTCATCTATTTTTTGAAAAAAAATTATGAGCTATTGTCATCACCTCAGCGTCTGCGTCGGCGTTGGCGTCCGGTTAAGTTTTGCGTTTAGGTCCACTTTTCTCAGAAAGTATCAATGCTATTGCATTCAAACTTGGTACATTTACTTACTATCATGAGGGGACTGGGCAGGCAAAGTTAGATAACTCTGGCGTGCATTTTGACAGAATTATGTGCCCTTTTTATACTTAATAAATTGAAAATTTTGGTTAAGTTTTGTGTTTAGGTCCATTTTATTCCTTAAGTATCAAAGCTATTGCTTTCATACTTGCAACACTTACTAACTATCATAAGGGGACTGTGCAAGCAAAGTAATGTAACTCTGACTGGCATTTTGACAGAATTATGTGCCCTTTTTATACTTAGAAAATTGAAAATTTGGTTAAGTTTTGTGTTTAGGTCCACTTTATTCCTACAGTATCAAAGCTATTGCTTTCATACTTGCAACACTTATTAACTATCATAAGGGGACTGTGCAGGCAAAGTTATGTAACTCTGACTGACATCTGGACGGAATTATGGGCCCTTTATACTTAGAAAATTGAAAATTTGGTTAAGTTTTGTGTTTTGGTCCACTTTACCCCTAAAGTATCATAGATATTGCTTTCATACTTGGAACACTCACAAACTATCATAAGGGTACAGTAAAAGGACAAGTTGCATAACTCTGGTTGTCATTTTTACAGAATTATGGCCCTTTTTTGACTTAGTAACTTTGAATATATGGTTAAATTTTGTGTTTCGATCCACTTTACCTCTAAAGTATCAAGGCTATTGCTTTCAAACTTCAAATACTTTCATGCTATCATGAGGTTACTGTACCTGGCAATGTTGAATTTTACCTTGACCTTTGAATGACCTTGACTCTCAAGGTCAAATTATTAAATTTTGCTAAAATTGCCATAACTTCTTTATTTATAATTAGATTTGATTGATACTTTGACAAAACTACTCTTACCTGACATACCACAATAGACTCCACCCAAACCATCCCCCGTGCCCCCCCCCCCCCTCCCCCCCCCCCTCCGAATCCCCCCTCCCTATTTATTTAATTTTTTTTATTTTTTTTTAAGATCATCTCACAAATGACCACCACACCCTCACACTATACCCCCCCCCCCCGACCCCACCCCCCCTCCCAATTTTTTGTTTGAAACGGTTAAAAAAACACAAATATTTATTTTTATTATTTTATGTTTGAAATACCGTCCAACAATCGCACCCAAGAATCCCCCCCCACCCCACCCCCCCCCCTTCCCCCCCGAATCCCCCCCCCCCCCCTATTTTTTTTTTTTTTTTTTTTTTTTTTTTAAGATCATCTCACAAATGACCACCACACCCTCACACTATACCCCCACCCCCCCCCCCCCCACCCCAACCCTCCCCCCCCCCTCAATTATTTTTTTTGAAACGGTTATGTTTGAAATACCGTCCAACCATCGCACCCAAGAATCCACCCACCCACACCCACCCCACCCCACCCCCCCCCCCCCCATTTTTTTTTGCATTTTTTTTTTCCGCATTTTTGGAAGATAATGTAATAAATGTCCACACCCCCACACTATACACCCCTCTTCACTCCACCCCTCCCTCCTTTGTGATTGAAAATGAAAGTCCCTTCACCTTTAAAAAGAAAATAGATGAGCGGTCTGCACCCGCAAGGCGGTGCTCTTGTTTAAACAAACTCATCATTTTGACCTTCATAAGGTTTGTAATAAACAACAAAGGTTTTCAATATGACGTACATTTTTGGGTCTGTTACTGGTCTGATTCTCGGTTATGCGAATGGGTGTGAAACATTGTGTAGGTATATGGAATATATGTTAGTATTCTGAATGGCTTAGCTTATAGCAAATTTGGTTGACTGGTGCTATTTTCAATTTCTCCATTACAGATGAGTATTTAACAAAGGACTGGCAGTACCCACGAGAGCTATATGGAATTGGTAAATATGGCGACGATTCCTACAGAATCTTCTGTCGCAATGAATGGAAACAGGTAAGTAGGGAACCAAATATACTTGAATTTTGATAAGCATGGAATTGATACCCAAGTTTGCATAGGAGTCTTGTCTGTTAATTGTTCAATCTGGTTGGTCTCACGTTTTGTAAAATGATAAAATAAAAAAAAAACTTTGGTTAAAACTTGTGTATTTATTGGCTCAAACTTAGACAAAGTTTTGTGTGATGGAATAAATATCATGGCTTTTGCCTTTATAAGATTAATGAATCAGTTTAATGTATACCCTTGCAATACCTTCACCATGAAATAGAGAGATTTATATTGGATTTGCCATGAGTTTCATCTAACATTACTACTGCTTGCTTCAAAGATTTGACACTGGCATGGATGTTATCTTTAACCCTTACAATGCGGGAACCGAATTTTGAAGGCCTTTGCAAACAGTTTGGATCCAGATGAGACGCCACAGAACGTGGCGTCTCATCTGGATCCAAACTGTTTGCTATTCTGATAGTAATTTTTGAAGAAAAAAATCGAAGAAATGCTAATTGTAGAAATTCAGCAGACGACATTTTAGAAGACGATAAATTTCCCAGCATGCAAAGGGTTAAACACTTTTAAAACTCACAAATCACATGCCCTTGGCATTCACCTAGTTTATGACTTATTGGGAGGGTCAGAATTATTGGTTGACCCAAAATGGCGGTTTGCTTACCATCAACATAACTTAATAAAAATCTTTAATACTTCAATACCCAGCACACTCACAACAACTGAACTCATTTTGACCTACTTGTTGACTTGAACTTATTTTATAATGCTAACAAATCAATACTGACTTTGCTTCAACCACGGAGGGGGCAACTGTGGTAATAACATATATATTGTTCAACATGCAGCATCTTTTATGCAAACTGGATTGAACACTCAAATTATTTTAATATTTTAATTTTATATTATGCTATGATGGGCACTAGATTCATGTGTGTATGATTTCTGATTAAGGTTCAACCGCAAGACCACAAGTTGAACCTCTATCACAGCTGGCTTACAGATAATGCAGAAGCTCTTTGCTTGACCTGATAATGCCACCAGATTGTGGGCGTAGCCACAGAATGGACTGAAACTTGTATATAGTGAACCATGTAAATATGTGTGTTTAGAACATGGAATGAAGTTAAAACATGTTTTGTGTAACATGCTATTTTATGACAGTTAAGAACATGGTCATTGTTTAATATATTTGCTTATCTTTGGTAATATAATGAATATGTATTGGTGCCGTTTGTTCACAGATTTGTTTTGAATAAAATTCTGGAGAACAAGTGATTTTTCAAATAAGGTATCTTGTCTGACAAGTCAATTTTCATAACAACATTTTTCTGGAATCTTTTGTTTTCAATTTATCAATGTGCTTGTATATGAAAGTCCACCAATTTAATGGTTTTAGTTAAATCAGTTTTACCAAAAGAAAAAAATTATGTTTCTAAAAAATTGTTCACAAATATTCATTATTTTATTAAATGCATTTAATTGTTTGCTTAACTGCATCATGTTATGCATGTTTTTGTTTCGCTCAAACTTTCACAGTTGAATGTAGTTAATGTGTTGATGATTGTTAACAAAGGAATAGTGACTGACCACTTTTCTCTGAATAATAGCTGTTTGTCATTTTGTCCACTGTATAACATAAAGCGAATTGGTCTTGTCAAATATGTGTTTAGGGTTCATGAGTGTCTGTGACACATTTCTAGTTATGTGTGTAGTTCATATGAGTCGCGTTCTGAGAAAACTGGGCATAATGCATGTGCGTAAAGTGTCGTTCCAGATTAGCCTGTGCAGTCCACACATGCTTATCAATGACGACACTTTCCACCTAAATTGGATTTTTGCTAAGAAGAGACTTCATTTTAAAGAAAAAATGTCACAAAAGCGGAAAGTGTCATCCCTGATTAATCTGGGACGACACTTTACATACATGCATATGCCCAGTTTTCTCAGAACACAACTCATATAATTGTTAAAATTAAGCTGTTGTAGTATTCCTATGATGTTTAATTGATATTGTGACTCGTGGGCATTAGCATAATGGCAATGTATCTTTCAAGTGTTTGGTTTTCATGTCGTGTTATATCAGCTATTGACAAGTGACAAAAAGTGAAATTAAATAAATTTGTCTTATTGATAGGCAGGACAACCAAAACATTAGCATTTGTTTAGGGTATAAGTGTTTTCTAAACAATGTTTTGAAATTGTACTGTGCAGCCATTAAAAGGTGATAATCCTTACATTTATTTTATTGTTTTGTTAACTTGGAAACAGTATGAGCGAAGGGTAATGCCTCTATGCATAATGATTTCTTTGTAAAAAGGATTTATTCACAGAATTCAAACAAAAATGTTGATGTTTTAACTAAAAATAAGTTGAATAAAAACTATTGCCTTCCCTGTGATACAAACCCATGTCTTTTGGAAGCAAATTATAACTTTACATCACTCTGGTTTTGATCTTCATGGCTTGAATTTTACATTACTTATCTAGATATTTTACAAACTATCTGTGAAGAAACGTTTCTAATTCTTTATTATTTTACCGATTTTGAACGATGATTTCCCATGAATAACCAATATCTTAAACATGATTCTTTGAAAGGACTCTCATTTTCTTGTTTCAATATTATGCATATATTCTCTTTTAAATGAAAAACATGTTTTTGAACATTGTAAATTTTACCAAACTGTGAGCAAGTCCATTTATATTGATGTTTGACAAGTATGATAAAGTGTCTGAAAACTTGTATATTTGCAACAGTGTTTAATTTGTAACTGGTATTTATAATGTTTTGTAAAGACTTACATGTTGTTTGTCCTTTACTTTTAATATTTAATTAATTGTACATTTATTATATAATGTATTTTGAAGTCCTTCAATGTGTTTGGTGCAAGTTTTCTTGTACATAATTTTGAAAGATTTTTTGTTTCAAAGACATTTGAAGTCATTTTTCTAGCTTAGATGCTATGTTTAAAATATATTTATTTAAAAGGTAGATATCTTTTAATATCTGTTAATTTTGCTGCATTCAAAGGTTTGAAGATACAAAATCTACTTGTCCTCCCAATTTTTTAATTTTTTTCAGTAGCTTATTGTATTGTAAATCTTTTTGTAAGGTTTTGTATTGTAAAAGACGTACTAGTAAGCATAATATTATTATCTCAAGATTACAGGTAGCTGTAATACCACACACATTAAGCTATTGAATCATGTTTCTTGTCTGTAGTACATGTATATCATAATATGTAAGTCATGTTTTACGATCTTACAATGTGTTAAAAGTGATCCAGCTCTGTCATATTTATAATTGTTGCAAATATGTGTATGTGAGTATACATGTATTAGGTCTTTCGTTTTGTTTTTTTTGTTTGGAGGTTTAGAAAACGTGGAACTTTTTCTGTTACATTTGGTCAATAATTGTTGATAAAAGATTTTGCTAACCCTTATGAATAAGCATTTATAAGCAACAAGACATGTTGATTACATGCAAAATGGGTGATGGTAAGTATTTCCTTTTTTATATGTGGTATATTTTTTACAACTTGATATTAGGAGGTTTTAACTACCATTAACCATAAGCAATAACATATGTGGATTATCAGCAGCTCCAAAATGCGTGATAGTCTGTTAACGTTTTTATTTTTGGTAGAAGCAGTAAAATATATCAAAATGCTCATGTCAATATTCACATTTAAAATAATAAATTCATATAAAATTTTCAATTACAGTAAAGGCATGTTAAATAAAATGGAATGTAGTAATTTCGCTTGTGTAATAATGAGGCATTCTTAATAGAATGAAGTTTGGAAATATTTTGCAATACAATTTTGATTACACATAAGAAGCAATGTGCGAAAATGGGTCTAATGTCATATATGCAGGATAAGCTCCTGACCATACTTCACATCTGCAGTCTGGTCAGGAGCTACGCTGTCCGCTTATAAGACCACACATTTGAGTTGTGTTGTGAGAAATCTGGGCATAATGCATGTGCGTAAAGTGTTGTCCCAGATTAGCCTGTGCAGTCCACACAGGCTAATCAGGGAAGACACTTTCTGCTTTACTGACATTTTTCGTTTAAATGAAGTCTCTTCTTAGCAAAAATCCAATTTAGGCGGAAAGTTTGATCCCTGATTAGCCTGTGCACAGGCTTATCTGTGACAACACTTTACGCACATGCATTATGCTCAGTTTTCTCAGAAAGCGACTCATTTTATGCAACTTCATAGCCTAGCTCCTGACCAGTCTGTGTGATTACGCTGGTTGATCTGAAGCCTACACTGGCCACATATGGCATAAGACTCATTTTCGCATGATGCAGGTCCAATTACAATACTCTGGATTGTTACAGTATTAGAATTTTACTGCAATTCATTATTCTCCTCTTCTAAGTTTAGCAGGTAAGCTGAATTCCCCACGGCTGGGTGTCTGTCTGTCAATAGACACAGACTTGTATAACAGAGTTCTCCTACCTTAAAACATACAACAATCAAACTTATATGAATTGTTCCTTATTATACAAATTTGTACATGTGCAGTTATTATCCTACGTTCAAAAATTGCTTATGTCATGTCCTAATAAGTTGATTGTCATAACTATTTATTATAACTTGCGGCGTTGTGAGTATTCATCGCAATTCTGATTAGCTCTAGTATTAAATTTTGCAAAGTTGTATGCTGGTTGAGTCGTGGGTAATTTTCATAAAGTTGTTACATCACAAATATTTTATAAATATATGACCATGAATCATAATGAAAATAATTATTAACCTTTCTTCTTTAAGATGTGTTGCTTTTTTCCAAATGTTTATCGTCTTTAAACATCAAAATAATCGACTGTGTTGATCGTGTCAAACTACCATCATGAAAATAAGCTTCCGGTTGATTCGTGGGTTCTGATTGGCTGCAAGAATTTCAAGATTTGCATACTATAAATAGCCTTTAAACTGACCTTGCAGGACAGGTTAATTTCTTGTGAAAAAATGTCAACAGACGATGAAGCATGGTAAATACTCATAAATAAACAATTTTGTGTTACTTTGAAACACTATATGAACAATACATAAATGAGGAAATACTTCATAAGGACCAATCAAGTTATGATGAATTACACTGTTTACATGTTTTTGACGGATTTTTTATCATATATCGCATTCCTAGAAAGTACAGCTGTTTTAACAGTTTTATTTAGCTTTACCTTCGATTTCATTTTTGGACACTTCATGCACAAAATTAACGTGTTACGTATTTAACTAATGAATATGTTGACTGCCTAACATTGTTTTATTACTTGGTTTTCTTTTGTAATTTCTTTATGGAACACAGTATATTTTCTGTATGTGTTATCATTATTGTATAAATATTATAGGTTTGAGAGTTTTTTATTTTAATTGAAAGCCAATTAATGAGGCTTTGCATCACTTATCACAACATAAGTTTTTTCTCTTTTTGCATATATATATGTATATTATTTTGGTTGACAGATTTTTTTTCACAAATTCATCTGTTGAAAGACTTATGTAAATTTGAAATTAATTGTAAATCAATTCATGCCATATTTTAAATGTATGTGCATTGAATACACTATTAAAATCAGAGTAGAAATGCTGGAATCTTTCAATTGTTTGCTGACTTAGTACCCCACCCAATATTTATTTTTATTATTTTATTTTTGAAAGACCGTCCAACTATCCCACCAAAGAATCCCCCCCCCCCCCCAAAAAAAAAATTTATTTTGTTTTTGCATTTTTATTTCTTATTTTTGGAAGATAATGTAATAAATGACCACACCCCCACACTATACACCCCTCTCCACCCCACCCATCCATCTTTTTTGATTGAAGTATTGAGATAGTTCACTTCACCTTTAAAAAGAAAAATAGATGAGCGGTCTGTACCTGCAAGGCGGTGCTCTTGTTTTTTTTTGCATTGGTGTGTAGAAAATCATGTTCATTACACATATCAATGCCTGATGTGTGTGTCTTTTTTACTAATTATTTATAAGAACAAGAGATGTGTTTGTCAGAAACACCATGCTCCCTACTGCGCCGCTTTGAATTAATTTTTTTGGGGGGGTTATATCCCTTTTAAAAATATTACTTCCCTTGTGAAAATGATCTGTACCTGCCAAATGATATAAAATAGAAATTATCCCCCTTTAAAGCTTGTTACTTCCCTTGGATTTTGTTTTTTGACCTTTGATCTTGAAGGATTACCTTGACCTTTCACCACTCAAAATGTGCAGCTCCATGAGATACACATGCATGCCAAATATCAAGTTGCTATCTTCAATATTGCAAAAGTAAGCACAGACTGACAGACGGACTGACAGTTCAACTGCGTTATGCCACCCTACCGGGTGCATAAAAAAAGGAACCTGGTTAAATTAAACAAGATGATGTTGATGTTTCACCAAATCATGGCCATGCTGCTTTTCCTCTGAAATCCCAATCTTCAAAAGTAGCAATAATATATGCAGAATTTTACTGTTGTTCTCTAGAAACTTTGTTCAAAGAATGCCCCTTGCTTCAAAACTTGCCACACCCAATGGTCCAATTTTCTTTGTAACAAATTGCTTCATATGACTTCTTTTGGCGTCGGTTGAATTCGTCACTACTGCAACAAATGGATAAAAATGTCATAGTTGCATCACCCTTATATTTCATTCAGACATTACAAAGAGAACTAGAGAACTATGCAATGCGTATTATCTTACGTCGAATATTGACCCTCGTATTTATTATTTCAAACAGGCGGACGCTTGTCCTGCGTTAATATGCGGTCACTTTTTTATAAAGCGGAAATTAAGCTTCACTTAGTTTTCGAATATGAGTATGAGAATATTTGTCCCCATTTAAATTTCCATATACCCGATTTTTTATGTACTTACGTTGTTTAGAAATGAGGGCTTGAAACGTTTATGTTCATAGACACGTTCTCCTTTATTTTTCATAGATGCGTTTATATCCCCTTTGGCCTTTCTTTATTTTTCACGCAAGCGGATTTGTGTGTCTTGTATATGTTATTCATACCTTAAACTGAAATACCTTCTCTTATTTTTCAATTGTATGGTGATATTCAAAATTTCTAAGTTGTTTGCCAACACGAAGGGTATAACATTAAAAAAAAAATTTGTTAAAACGTAAACGTTAGAGTCTTATTATCAAATGTTAAGACCATGCAACGAAAACCCATGTAAGAAATGTTTAAACGTTTAAAGTAAATTGATAAGTGGAGTGTTGTTCCATAATTCTGAAATCCACCCGCATAACGGTTAATACTCGTACGCTAATGTATATATGTCTGCCATTTTATGTAAATGCATAAAAACATAATGCATCTTTCAATATTTATTCATTCGTTTTGTTTAGGATTGTATTTAACTTACCAGTCGTACCTGCTAACGAATATTCATAGACAAAGTAATTTTAAGTTACTGTTTTTTCGCGTTCGTATACTACTCCGCGTAGATACATAATATGCTCATGGAAATAGCTTCAGAAGATTTGTTACCCAAATATCGGTATCAATATAAAATGACATTTGCACTTAACGACCCCGAAACAAACAATGCCCATGGTGTTCATAAATTTGTTAGCGTTTTAAATTCCTTTCAAAAACATGTGTATATGTATCAATTGCTTAGTTTAAACATATTTATTTGAGCTCGATTGCATCGAAAGCCTAAGGCTTATTTGACAGGCTCTCGAGTCCGTTTCCTGGGACCAGAACCAGCGCTTGATGTCTTCGGGAGAACTAAGGAACGCTCCCACTTTGGGGATCGACCTCACGTTCTCCCGATTGCTAGTCGTACACAGAATCCATTACGCCACGGCTATCTGTTGTTTGAACACACAATGCTTGTCATTGGTTGTTCCGCTCCAAGATTTCATTTGTTCCAAACTGAGATAATGGAATCAACGAATTAATTTCAAACATGAACATATATTACAAAAAGCTTCTTTAAAATAATCAAAATTTCAGGCCATTAAGAAATCTAATTTCAGGCCAATATGGAATCGAAATATCAGACAAGTTCATAGAGAATCAAAGTTTCAGGCCGGTAACGAATCAAAATTTCAGGCAGATATGGACCCGAAAAGTTAGGTCAGTGGGGATTCGAAATTTACGGCCAGTTAGGACCGGAAATTTCAGGCCAGTAAGTTTTCGAAATTTCAGGCAAGTATATTTGTGAATCAAAATTTCAGGCCAGCATGAAATTAAAAGTTAAGGCCAATACTCATTCGAACTTTCTGTCAAATATGGATTTGAAATTTCAGGCCAGTATGGATTCGATATGTCGGTCAAACGTGGATTCGAAATCGATCGCATTTTCTTAAGCAATCGCCTAGGTAAGATGTAGACTTTTTGAACTAAAGCATACTCAGATTTGTCTCTTTGTGCTATCAGTTTTTGTGTTTCCTTCTGTTGCTGTGGGTTTTGTTTTAATTACTTTCAAAGAAAATTGTTTAAACGTTAGATATGCCTTAGTTTAAATGAAAAGTAAAGCACATTTAGCTAAAACGTATTATTAATTGGTCCTCATAACAATCAAGCAGTTAAAAACAGCTACGATATTGAAACTATAAGTTTAGAAATTGTCATTATATTGTTCACAGGAATACTGTTTAATCAACATTTTAAGTTTCACGACCAAAACCTATTATGTATCTACCCACAGCGATCAAATCATTATTACAACTATGCCCCGATTGTAACATCTGGCCTGTATGTGGATATTTATAAACATGGAATTTCCGACAAAAATGCAGTTTCTTTTTGCAACCTTATTTTAAGTTGGTATTTAACTTCACATCTGTAGAATTTCTTCTGAAAAGGTATAAATTAATATTTTGTTTTATAGTCATATGTTTAAAAACTATCTTTGTTAATGAATATAAGTAATTGTTAGAATGTAAAAAATAATTACTGGTGCAGTGTTTAAAGGGGCCTTTTCAAAGATTTTGGCATGTATTGAAGCTTGTCATTTAATGCTTTATATTGATAAATTTAAATATTGGACCTAAAAATCTCCAATAAAAATAAACAAGAATACAATTAAAAAAAGTAACCCTAAACTGGGCTCGAACCACTGACCCCTGATGTCCTGGAGTAAAAAAAATCTGCCGCTTAGACCACTCGACCATCCGTGCTAATGGTGAAAGCGGATGTATGTTTTACTTATATAAGCAATCCTCATATTGTCCCAAAAAATAACGACAACAACAGAACTTTCCAAATTATTCAATCGTTTCGTGTTGCAACGCTTTATTATTTTCAGGTTTTCAAATCGTCAAAAGATGCATATACTGGATATTTTAGAGCATGGTACATGTTCAGTATTACTATTTCCTCACAAATATCATAACTAAAACGAAAATTTGCGAATCTGAAACAACTTTTTTAATTTTGTCAATTTACCAAAACGTCAAAAGGCCCCTTTAAATTTGACACATTTTCAAGAAAGGTATTTGAAAGATATTTTATATACCGGTAGTAGAGAATCGATGGCCCAAAATTCACATTAATCAGGTTCGGTACATTTGTTAGTTTGTTTTGAGTTTATTTCGACTATTTGGTATTTGAAAATTATTAAAGGGGCCTTTTCACAGATTTTGGCATGTATTAAAATTTGTCATTAAATGCTCTATTGATCAATGTAAAAAAAAAACAAGAATAAAATTAAAGAAAGAAAAAAAGTAATCCTCAACTGGGCTGGAACAACTGGAGTAAAAGTCTAACGCAACCTATCGGCCATCCGTGTTCGCACAATGAGTGATGTATTTTATACTTTATATAAGCAATCCTCGAAGTGTCACAAAATATTTACGACAACAACAGAACTCTTCAAGTTATTCAATTGTTTCACGTTGCAACGCTTTATAATTTTCAGGTTTTTAAAGCGTCAAAAGATGCATACAATGGATATTTTAGAGCATGGTAAATGTTCAGTATTACTGTTTCCTCACAAATATCATAACTAAAACGAAAATTAGCGAATCTGAAACTTTTTTTGTTGTACATTTTGTATTTTGTCCATTTTCCAAAACATGAAAAGGCCCCTCTAAGCGATACTCAAGCCTATATTTTTAAGACAGTGAAAGCACCTAATTCGTCCATTTAAGCAATCCGTTTTTCAAACCTTCTCCCATTTAGTTCAAAGCAAAAAAACAACAACAACACTTGTGTATACGGAGTGCATTTTCAAGTGAGTTGTTTAAGGGGCGTGGCTGTGAAATTACAGATCGAGAACCGGGTAAACGTTATTCTTCTCAATGCAGACTACTAGTATTGTTTCTAATCCAAATCAATAATTGACTAGTTTGTAGTTAATACATCAATGCATTGTCGTTAAATAATCTCTTAAACTGATGACATGCATCGGGGAAGGAAGAGCTTTTTGAACGACTTGATTAATAACATTCAACATACACTTACGGGCTTTATTTGCAATTTTGTGTACTAGTATATAAATTTCAACATGAAAAGTCTTTGATAACAATAAATGTGTATATACATAACACAATGACATGATTCTATCCTGGACACAATGCTTGGCCTCCGAATTTCGTTTGCGCAGTATGAGACATTGATTCGCTCAGTGTCATATAGATCTATTTACATTCACGGGGCCAACTACACAAACCTGATTAAATATATAGATAAATGCCGGTTAAATACGAAAAAATGTGTGTGCTATTAATTTACTCTTCTGTGTTGATCAAGACTAACAAAACAACCATCGCCGTTCTAAATTTAGCTATTGTGTGGATTAAGGACAGTGGCGTAAAAAGCACTGCACCAGTATCTCACATTAACGAAACGGCTACTGTTGATAAGTTAAGAATGCGCTATTATCAGCCAGGATTATGGTGGTTGATAGAGGACACAAATTGTAGCAGTCTGTAGAGAACTAGTAGAATTCTAACACTAACGTAATGGGTTATTTTTCCTATTAAGAGTTACATATGCATGGACAACAGTTCAAGAAACATTTATGAAACCCAAGTACTTAATATAACACGAATTGCAATGACCAGGAAAATGGTCGATAACTAAATTTGCAGCACAGTGACCAAACTGTTGAAAAACGCGATGTCGAAAATTATAGTACATCACATGTTTGACATCTCTCCCATATTAATCCAATATTGTGACCACTTTACCCATACATTGCTATCATTTTGCTCACATTTTCCTACCATTTTTTTCCGAAATGATTCCCATATTGCTCCCACTTTGCGCCCACATTGCGTCCATTTTGCTCCCACATTGCTCCCACATTGCTCCAACATTGCTCCAATTTTGCTCCCATATTGCTCGCACATTGCGTCCATTTTGCTCCCACATTGCGTCCATTTTGCTCCCACATTGCGTCCATTTTGCTCCCACATTGCGTCCATTTTGCTCCCACATTGCGTCCATTTTGCTTTCACATAATCTTATGAGGCCCGGTGGAGCTCGGACGAGCTGATTCGGTAAAAATGAAACACAATGTAACGAACCATTAGAGCATACTGTCATAATAATTGCAAAGAATTATGTGAACTTATTTATCACCACAGCTAGCAAAAAAGTTGCAAAGAATTAAAATACTCTGTCTATGTGATCCATATTAACTTATTATTTTTAGTGAATGACACACTATATACTAGCAAGAGCATTTCGTTTAAAATAGCTGTTCACATTCATAACACAAACACACAAACACTTAATTTCCAAGTTTAATATACATCCACATTTGTTTTTTTTTAAGTTTGTCTTTATCAATTATTGAACACAATCCTCCGAAAATTATTGAATTTAATCAAGAAACCCACGCAGTATCGAAAAATAAACGTTTTAATGACCTCCCAGATAGATTATAGCTTAACTAGGAACTGTTTATTTTAAAACGTGTCTTGAAAGCAAATAATTACAACGCATTTTTGGTTCAAAGTGTTATACTTCAAAAAGACATGGATGTACTCATTTAATAAAGTTTCCTACATAACTTTACACGTGTCAATGGAATCATCAAAATCGCAAGAAGCGTACAAATTTGAATTTACCTCCTACAAATTAATTTGTAATCTGATGGATTCTGTGCATATAGAAAGAATATATGAAGAAAAAAGCAGTATGCTTCTTCAAGTAAATATAATTTTCACTGGCTTTCAAATAAAGAAAAGAACTTGAATATTTTCCCAGAACTGTAAAGGAAATACTTTTCTAAGACGTGTTAACGTTACTTTTTTTCGTTTTTGAAGGCTTCAGATTAAACAAAACAAAACATTTAATCTTTAAATCACAATATATCATTAATATATATATAACTATAAAAGGTCTATGAAATTGGATTGATCAAATTTGCCAGTAGACATAAGTCAACACCAAAACCTATACGTCTTTTATGATTAACAATAAATTAGTAATACATTAATCGTAATCATTATGATTGTCATAATAATTCATTTGATGCACACTTGATTTATGTGTACATGTTATTTATAATTCGAGCTACTAACATGACTATTAGTGAATATTTCTCGTATGTGCTATATGGTCCTACACAAGTATTGCAGCACAAGGTTTAACTGCTTTAATACGTAATACATGTATACTAATTTATTTATAATTACTATTAGTGTGTAAAGTTCAAATAAAAACATGCTTTAATAAACAAAAATAGGTTATTATATATGTGGTCCATTTATCTGATGTACTGGTATCGGTATTCTTATAAAATTATACATATTTTTTATAATAAATTCCTAACTGTGAGTAGACATTCATTACAGAGAAATTACAAAAACAATGTGCTTCTTTCTGTTAGATTTATTTGCAAAAAATCACCAGAGAAGCAATTAATTCAACAGTCTTACCAGACTCACCTGTCCAAAATCTCTTTCTCTATCATGAATATTTTGTTACTCAAAATAGGAATTGGAGAATTGAGAGTGACGTTGATTTATAATAGAAGATAGAAGCAGTCTGATGTTTACTCGACCGGAAAATTGCTTTATTATAGGGTCTTATTGATAAAGCAAGAAAAAATCGATTCTTTGTTATTTTTGTAATACATGTATTTATAATATTAAAAAACGAAAAACAAAAGGCGCAAATGTAACATTTTAAAATTTTGAATGACTTCTGGCATTGGATTTTCCAAATCAGTGACATAATCACATTTTAATGTAAATTAAATTGATAAGAGTGATTAACATTTGCTTCTGTTATCTGATTTGTATGTAATGTCCTTTCATTATTTGAAAACATTATCTGATAACCTGGTACTATTTTGTTTTGTGTGTAGCTAAGTTTAATTTGGTTATCATCATTCAAACAGACGTTGTTCACGGGTTTGTTATGTTTAATGCTTCAGTTTATTTTGTATTGAATGGTACTTAAGAAAGAATGTTTGGGCATTTTTTTAGTTTTCAATCTTAGACCTTACATCATTTAAATACCTTTGAACACGTGTAATGGTCCATGGTAAATATTGCTTTTTGCAATCGATTTTTGAAACATTAACAATAATTACAGGGTGATAAAGTCGGGAAGAGGACAATTACAACGACCGAGGCATGGTATAGGGGAGATAACCCTGGGTTATGGTTAGGTTAGGGTTAGGGTTAGGGGTCGGGCTAGGGTTAAGGTATGGGTTAAGGCTAACCCTAACCCAAACCCGACCCCTAACCCTAACCCTTACCCTTACCCTAACCATATAACCCCCCCCCCCCCCCTCCCATGCGCTATACAATACCATGCCTCGCTCGTTGTCGTTGTCCGCTTCCCGATAAAGTCAGCTTGTCGATGTTGAATTCTTTTTGTTTTTGTCGTTGTGTTAGCTAGCGGAAACCTTTTGCTTTAAAATAAAATTTCATTATTGTTTAGTGATGGTATGGCTTTGTAACTTGATTTTCCGAAACGATTCACTACTGCAGTATTTTAATTCCAAACTGTCACATTATACTTGTATTTTGAGATGGATACATTTATTAAGGAAAAACAATATATATTTTTATATTCAGATGGAACAGTGTTTGCAGATTTTCACCATTCTTCAACTTGCTTTACCAAACAGTTCCTCGCCAACAGCCGTTTCTAACGGTATACACATTTAGAAATATACCTATCTACGTAATGTGCGAAAAGAACATCAACTATGCTTGAGTGTCATTTAAATGCAACGCGATACAATGTGCTACACGACAGTATTATTTGTGATATATCGCTTATTAAGGGTTTCTAAATGAATATCCAAGTCCATTGAATACTTAGTAATTTTAACAAGTTTATGCGTTACATTTTTCTAAGTTGATGATTAATAAATTAGTTCATACATAATTCAATGCAAAGGTGAATAATACTGCTGATTTCTCGTTGTTTTTGTGTATCTATTCCGTAGCTTCTTTGTTATAGATGATGCTGAAAGTTCTAGTGGTTCAGATGAATCAGGGGGCAATGAAGATGAAGCGTCTGGAAGTCTTCCGAACGTGGACTTTTCCACTGAATCTGGTCATGAAGTTTTAGATGTTGACATACGATACGACATGAGTCCGGGTCCTCCTGACTTGCACACAGACCTTCCGCTAGCAATAAGTCCCAATTTTTCTTTGGAAAATATGCACCCACAGGACGATCTCCAAAGGGAAGCTGTAACCATCCCTTCGCACCCTCCAGGCCAGCAAGGCGGTCCTCCCTCGCCAAACGAGATCGAGCGTTTGGTAACAATATTGCATTACACGACATTCAACACGCCGTCAAATTTACCAGAGTGTTCGCAACAATATGATAAACCAGCAAATCACACTATCTCAAATGTGCCAAAGTGTTCGGACCAACTGTTCACGAATATTGGGTATTCCCCACTTAAATTGAGCCAGGAGTTGGTGCATCATCAACGACCTTTGCTGCCACACGTTCATGATTATTCTGTGCCTGATCAAGATCAACAACCGTCAAACCATTACAATCTTCAAAGCACAGTGAGAGGAGCACAATCAGAATTGTTAGAAGATGATGAACATCACCCAAAAACACAAAAGAAAGAAAAAGAACAAACAGTTACCTCTATGCCAATCAAAGATGAAAAAGGCGAACACGCTGAAAAGCGCGTTAAATTCAGTGAAGACGTGAAGCTGGACAAGGCTGATGATTCTTTCAAAGACCTCAAGGAGTTTATCAAACAATATGTAAAACAGGAAATAGGGTCCAAACGGTCAAATATCAAACGTTTGTGTGATGCAGTAATTGTGTATGACAAGAATGATTATGATTATGCTGTTGATATGAAAGATGAAATCAAAGCTATGGTCACTCAAGAGCTAAACGAAAAGTTACGGATAGAATTATTTGACGACGAAAAGTTCATGCAGTCTCATGTTCAAGTTGTGCAAGATGTTCTGAAAAATGCAAATGTCGTTTTGGTCTATCTTTCCAATAATACGGAAAATTCGAGACAGGTTCAGTTTTTCATTGAAGAGGCAGTCGCAGTTACCAGGATCGGTCCGATACACAAGGGCGGTTTAGTGTCGGACTGTGAGTTCAGTGTCCGACCAGTCCACTCACAGCCTCCTAACCGACGCAATTATCGGATACCTCCCGGACTTGTCAGTGTCAGCGGAATTGACTGGTATGACAAATCTAAACACACGTACGACAGAATTGTTGCAATCATGAAAAACGCCATTCGGCGAAGAAAACTTATAGAGAACCCGCGACAAGTACAAGAGGATTTTAGACAAACGTCGCTACGAACAGGTTCATCGACCCATCAGCAATTTCACAGAAGGCACGCACCTCAACAAGCGTGGGTCGCTGGTACAAGTGCTTATACGACGTCAGTGCCACGATACACGCCGCAGGATACCACTGAACGTTTGTATAAAGGAATCAATGACCCTACCCAGCATGGCTTCAACATAAGTGATGCTGAAAGACGAATGAGCATTGAACCTAACCAAGGTTCCGCTGCGTCCTCTTACACAAAAGGCGGTGATCATTTTCTTAGAACGGGTGAAACATATTCACAACCCGAGTTTTGTTACGTGTATGCGAACGTGAATACATCGTTCACACCTTATAGTGAACCAGTAGCACCTTTCGGTGTTCAACAAAATATTTCGCGACCGACTAGGGCTATGGGTCTTGAACTTGGTCATCAACCTGCAGAGGAACCTGAATTTCATGGTTACCATAGAATAGGTCAGTTTTCAAGGATCGGAGAGCAGAGTCATTTTCTCAGACACAATCAGATGCCTTTGAACGAGGAGCCGCAATACAGACGGGATGGCGGTGACGAAAAACATGTAATGGGGCTTGTAAACGACGGGCAAACGACAAACACAAGTCGTACAAACAACCGTTCTGCAGACGGGTATGATGCCACAAACCAACCACACCCAAGGCATTCTGCAATGCAGCAGGCACCAGGTGCACGACGACAAAGAGCGACAGAATATACTCCCAGACAAATGCAGCAGCAGACGCAGCAGCAACAACAACCAAGAGGTCAGATGGATAATGGCAGAGGGATTATAACTTCTGAGATGTTGATTTCTAACCTGTCAACGAACGACGTGGAAATCGATAATCCTACAAGTATACAAGAAAGCAGACGGATGTACGACCAGGGTCCTGCAGATAATGGTAATTAAGGTTATTAAAAAAACGAATGTTTTTGTATAAACATTTAAATTACTACGGATAATGTTTCATTTGTAATCTATACGGAACAAAACACTATGTCAGTTTTTACAATTATGTTCAAAATTGAGAAACAGACAAATTCAACTTATATTGGCCCAACCTTAATTGCTACAAAAGGAGAACAATACAGTAGTTTCCTTTGACTAAAAAGATGTTCCAGCATTTAGAGTGCCCTAATATATTGAGAAAAGCCTGGTAACATGAATCAACATTTATAACAAAATCTTATTTTAACATGAGCTGCGACGTGTTTGTTTTTTACAAAAAGGACAATAAGTGTGAGTTATTCTGCAACAAAAAATTGGCGGAGCCTAATGTTATTAGATTAGTTCAGGGAGTTTGAAAATATTGTTCAGCTAATAGGACGAGCGTTTATGCGCGATCCAGCAGTAAAACAACATTGTACAATTGTAATATGAAAGTTCAAGAATCAATCAATTTTAAAGTTTTGTTTAGTTGGCAAACGCTTATTTGTTTTTAACAATAAATATGTCATCACTTTGATATTTCATTCGATGCTAATGAATGAAGCTAAAGTCATTTTGCATAGTTTGTGTGTGCTGAGGTTACGGAAACCGATCATATCATAAAAACGAATTATTTATAAATTCGTTGTAGAACCCAGCCTTTATAATGTGTATGTTAATTGGCGTGCTGCATGTAATGTCATGTATAATGTAATATTACGGTTGGTAACACGAATAATTTCTCTCTTGAAATATATCTGAAGTTCATTATTCGTATATTTAAATATTTACTTTTACAGTTTACACAGAAGATTCTGACAGCAGTGAAGACGAGTTGTGGGATCCACTTGGAAATCTACCCGGATCAAAAGGCGGGCGGGTAGTAAACATTGTTGGAAGCCAGGTCCTGCAAATCGGTAATCAAAACAGCGTAACTAACGTCAGAAACATTGTGAAGAAAGACAGAAAACAATCGAATGAAAAGAAAACTCAAGATAAAGACAACGCAAGGTTTATTTGTTTGCTTTCAAGTCTTTTTTTCCTACAGTTTTTTTTTAATTCTAAGACTATTTGTAAAGATACAATATAATTTAATATCCTTTTTAACATAGACTGATGTTGTTATGTTTATTATTGTTTTAGAAATGTTTGTATTATTACAGTTATGTGGACGCGCCAAAACATAATTTAGCCGAGTTAAACAAGAACACAGAAAGCGAGGAAAAGCCGGATGTCAGAAGCAAACACATAAAATATACTAGCAAACCGGAAAGTGTCTCACAGACATTTCTAAACGAAGAAAAACAACCAAACGGGGCAAAGAGCGGCTACGATTTAAGCGATTCTGTAGATCTTGTTTCCAAAAATAATGACATACAGAAGACAGACAATATCTTTGGACATCATGTAAAAGATGTAGTGGGCAGGTATAAACTGAATATACCATTGGAAGAGCCGCGACGTCATAAAAATACCGACGCTCAAGTTGTTGAAAATGTTAGATACATGTCTGAAGAAAATACACAGTTAACAGCAACGGTTTCGTACTCTGTCCTTCAAACGACGATAGAAAGACCTAGGTTACATGACAAGAGTTCCGGGGAAGAACATTTCATGACCACAGATGGTAATCCTTCGGTATTGTCTTTGAGTTCCGCGCCAAACACCGTTGAACGTTCTCATCCACATGCCTTTACAAATCTAATGGCAGTTGCTCACCTCAATTCACTGGATGAAAACACGGAGATACAAAGGTTGGACGATTTCGCTTGGACTGAATCAAACAATGGAGAAACCGGAATGTTCACAAGTGATGATTTATCAGACGCGGACCTTTTTGGTGATGGCAGACATGACCGTCAGAATGTTGGTCGAACATTATTTACGTCACGCTCCGCTACGTCGTTCTCAGACCTGGTCAACAAATCCCTCGTGATTGAAGAAGAGAGTTTCATTCTAACGAATGTTAGTGACGTGGATTGATTTTATCAAAAGAAGCGAAGCGCATAGGGGCTTTATCTTCAAAACTTCAAAAATCCAGCTCAGCTAAGGTCGAATTACAAGATCTATTTATAGATCTATTGATAGATGAATTACTAGTTTATTAAAATTATGAAATTATCTTGATGTTTAATTGAGTTAAACCATTTGAAAAAACTTGATGTTTTTATGAAATTAAGAAATTAACCTCAGTTTTAACTGAGAAGCTTTGTGGGTATGCGCCAAAGACTCGAACGTGCTGATACAATAGTCTCAATTGAGTATCTGGTAGTATGAAGCAGTTACACTTGACCGCTATTTTTATACTACAACTTTCTTGATAACATCTAACATAGTCATATATATCATTATACCATATGTGATACTTTTAAGTATGGTCTATACTAGTAATGGACATGCGACTTTTTTATGCATACATGATACAAAAATTGCATTAATAATCTTAGAGATCAAAGGTTCCTTATTCTAAAGTTTATTTCACCAGTAAATGGTCGCTAAAATTAAGACCATCGTCACGTTTCTTCATAGTGACTTTTATGTGTTAAATTTTGATATCATATTACTTTTATATTTCTTGACATTGAAATGTGTCGGTTACGTTCATTTGACATTTTAACATATACACTCAACGCTAAGCATAATCTGATAAAATAATGAAATAATAATACATTCTACATTTTAAATTTCAATTAAATTTCAGTAGGTTTTGTTTCTTTACTGCTCACACGTAAAACGTTTTTTCAATAATCTGCTATGAATCTTAGAAATGCAAACGATTATGTCTATAGACCAATTCATTGTTATTGTTTTGATTCCGAATTTTCGCGCATGCGCGATGCGCTGGTAGGCAAAAGCACTGGGTACAGTTACGATAAACATTATGTCGTATAGATAACGGCACGTGTTTAGTCAATATATCGAAAACATTAACAACAACATCATAACATCTAAATACTATTAAAGATATTGCATTTTTAATGTCAATATTGTTTAATTAATACATGTATTCTTATCTATAAAAAAATGTATACTCGTTAGTCATTAGCATCAAGGTAAAGGTGGTCTGAAGACTAAACACCGACAATTTTACAAAACAAAGCTATGCATTAGCCGTTTTATTTCTTGCAGAAGCACTTCAAAAATAACAAAAAATAATAATGCATCCCATTATATAATTATAATTATCAATTATATGAGTATCAAAGTGTGATAAAAAAAATATGAGTGAAAGAAAAGGGGTGCATTAAAATCTGACATACCGGTACAACAAAGCCCTATTAAGGTAGCGCACCTCTAATGATTTCCCGCGATTTCTTCGAAGGTTGAAGAGCCTACTATTAGGTGCCGTAGCCTAGTGGTTAAGGCGATAGCCTAGAAATCTTTTGGGATATTCCCGCGCAGGTTCGAATCCTGCCGACGACGTATACTTTTTGCGACGCGTTTTATTTATTTTCTAACGTAATTTGATTTAATATGGCATATAAGCTATATTTATTTTTAAATATGTTGCAATTTTTATGCACATTCTTCAATAATTAAAATTAAAACAACGTTATGGCGAAATTGGGTGATTTACTGTTGAAAGTACGAACCATGCATTTTTATTTTTATTTCAAAAAGTAAACGGTAAATCTGTCTAGTTATTGGTATTTTTGCTGTATATAGTGTTTCTATAAAAACTAAGTTTTAAATATGACTTAAATGATACTATTTTGAATTTTATGACACTTTGTTTTTAACCGACCCAATTTTTACTTTGCTGAAATCACTTACATTTCATGGCGCTCTTCCATAGATAAAAATTTGTAAAAATAAATGTCTGTAAAAGAATACTTATTTCATCTTGTTTAAACTTTAAACACCTTTACAGCATCTGTACACACCAACTGCATGCCCATATTTGGAAATTTGAATGAATTATTGAACTTTTATATACCCCAGGGGTGAAAATAAACTGGACAAAAGCCGAGCGTGGGGGTGGTTTTGAAAAAATCGGTATATTTTTTTAAAAAGCATGGAAAGCCTACCTACAAATTTGCATGTAGTTCAGTGAAATGATGCTGATTAAGAAAATAATTAATTAGATTATATTTGGATATGTGACCATTAGAGGTGCGCTACCTTAAAAGCGAAGTGCATGACAGTATTTAAATGTTATGATCATTTTCTTTTAAATTGGATGATTGTTTTTAAGGTGAATAACACTATAGATGAATCGTAACATACAACTGAAAAACACAACTTCACATGATGCAAATTAACCTGTGAATTCATGTATATTGAAATTTCTTTACTGGTGTATATGAGTGACAAATATCTTATATTTTATACTATATATCTATATTGCTTTTTATTTTTCGTAAATATTATTTACCCCGGTAGTCATACGTAATTTCTTGTTTTCATGATGTCGTTTGTGCATGGCCGTAACATTCAATCTTCAAACGGAATGACGTAGTTTTCATTAACCGGTACCCGCTAAATACGTTTAATGATTATATGTACATTTACCAATTATTAAATACGTTTTGTTATAAATTACTGGTAAACAGGCTAGTATCTTCACAGCGTACATTTTCTGTTAATATATACTAGACAAATTACTTTATATTTTTTTACAATATGTAGCATATCTAATTGAACAGTTGAACTTTGGCGGTTTATTACTCAACCCCAAATAACTGCTCAATACTCCTAGAAAGAGAACACATGGTGGTATCATCAATTGACATGACGCCTTATCTATGATCGCTCCGCCCACTAGAATTGATCCACCAATCAGCGATCGATTAATCGGGCGCACTCGTTAGCAACGTCCTGTCCGCCATTTTCTATACAAGCTACGTGTTTAGGTTCACTTTTATTCCAACGTGTTTCTTTTGTTTTCCTCTTAAAAAAAAACGATTAAAATGGTTAAACGGTGTCAATGGGGATTATGTAACTCGGACAATCGATATCCTGAAAGAATAGTTGGTGACATTTAATTTATATCGTTTCCAAAGCCGAAAAGAGATCTTGAGAAGTGTAACAGATTTATAAATACATGCGGTCGTCACCACGAAAAACTGAACGTCAACACTCAACACTGTCAAAGACAATTATAATATATTTTTATCGAATATATATATACTAGCAGATTTAAATAGTTTATGTTATCGATCTGATTATCACATAATATTTCACTTTTTTTAAATAGTTTTATCAATTACTAGGTCAGAAGCGAGGATCATCTGCATTACTTAAAGAGAAATAAAACCCAGCATGAAGCCTAATTCATGCTGTGTTCTATTACTCTGATAGTAATGCACTTAATTGACATCATACATGTTATTTGAAGGTGACATGTGATATATTATCTTATTAACGGTATCTACACATTTGCACTCATGTGGTGTCACCAATAAACGCTTTTAATCCACACTAGGAGCTCGAATGCATAGATCTCATTTTTTAAACGAGTTTCGTTTATTTTGTTCGGATTAAAAAACGGCAATGAAATACGGCAAAAACGGTGTAAAAAGGGTTAATGCAACTCTGACATTTGGCATCCAGAAAGATAAGTTAGATGAATTAAATTTATACCATTTCCAACGCGGCAATGCGGTCTTGACAAGAGCGAGTGGAAGCTTCAAGAATTACCGAGATCCCCTTTATAGAACATTAATTAATTTCACAAACTTGAAATGTCATATAAGCAATAAATAAGCATTATTAAGTATGTATTATGTCACGTGTGCATGTAAAATAATTGAGAATTTGGTACCCAATTCGTGTAAATTTAAGAAATCCCCGTTAAAAATCGCGTTTCTGTGTGTGTCAGAAACAAGTGAAAACCATTTTGTTATTATTTTAATAAAGACGTATCGATAAAAGCTATTGTAAAAGAGTTATTATTACTGATATTAGTTAACCAATAAATGCGGTAACTTCGGGGAAGTCGGTACCTGCGCGAGCGTCTGATATTGGTAGCCTTATTAATTTATAAAAGCCTGACCGTATTCCATTTCGTACAACGAATATTTTATATCAGACAATGTCCAAATTTACTGTGTTGTTTTTGCGCTTTAAATTATAGTGATTCTGACCTAGTAACTGATAAAACTTTTTTTTTTTAAAGTGAAATATTATGTGATAATCAGATCGATAACATAAACTATTTAAATCTGCTAGTATATCCGATAAAAATATATTATAATTGTCTTTGACAGTGTTGACGTTCAGTTGTTCGTGGTGACGACCGCATGTATCAAACATCTCTTACACTTCTCAAGATCTCTTTTCGGCTTTGGAAACGATATAAATTAAATGTCACCAACTAATCTTTCAGGATATCGATTGTCCGAGTTACATAATCCCCATTGACACCTTTTTACCATTTTTAATCGTTTTTTTATAGAGGAAAACAAAAGAAACTCGTTGGAATAAAAGTGAACCTAAACATGTAGCTTGTCTAGAAAATGGCGGACAGGTCGTTGCTAACGAGTGCTCCCGATTAATCGACCGCTGATTGGTGGATCAATTCTAGTGGGCGGAGCGATCATAGATAAGGCGTCATGTCAATTATATGCCAAAATGAACTAACTGTACAGATCAAGAATTTACATCTATGTCACCAGTTTTTAGCTTACCTGATTGCTCAGGTGAGCTTTTGTGACCGGTCTTTGTCCATCGTCTGTCCGTCCACATTTGTTCGTAAACACTCTAGAGGCCACATTTATTGTCCGATCTTCATGAAACTTGGTCAGAAGATTTGTCCCAATGATATCTCAACCAAGTTCGAAACTGGGTCATGCTGGTTCAAAAACTAGGTCACTAGGTCAAAAAAAAGAGAAAAACCTTGTAAACACTGAAGAAGTCACATTTCATTCCCAATCTTCATGTAACTTTGTCAAAATGTTTGCCTTAATGATATGTTGGTTTAGTTCAAAAGTGGTTCCGGTCTGTTGAAAAACATGGCCACCAGTGGGCGGGGCAGTTTTCCTTAATTGGCTATAGAGAAACCTTGTAAACACTCTGGAAGTCACAATTTTTGCCCAATCATTATGAAAAGTGGTCAAAACATTGGTTTTATTGATATCTCGGACGAGTTCGAAAATGGTCCAGATCGGTGAAATAACATGGACTCCAGTGCGCGGGGCATTTTTCTTTATATGTATATAGTGAAAACATGTGAACACTCTAGAAGTCACATTTTTGGCCCAATTTTCATGAAATTTGGTCAAAATGTTTGCCTTAATGATATGTTGGTTGAGTTCAAAAGTGGTTCCTGTCCGTTGAAAAACATGGCCGCCAGTGGGCGGGGCAGTTTTCCTTATTTGGCTATAGAGAAACCTTGTAAACACTCTAGACGTCACAATTTTTGCCCAATCATCATGAAAGTTGGTCAAAACATTGGTATTATTGATATCTCGAACGAGATTGAAAATGGTTCAGATCGGAGAAACAACATGAAGTCCAGTGCGCGGGGCATTTTTCTTTATATGTATATAGTGAAAACATGTGAACTCTCTAGAAGTCACATTTTTGGCCCAATTTTCATGAAATTTGGTCAGAACATTTGTTTTCTTAATACAAGAGTTGAGTTCGAAAATGGTTCCGGTCAGTTGAATAACATGGCTGCCGGGGGGGGGGGGGGCAATTTTCTTATATTTATATAGTAAACACTCTAGAAGTCACATTATTTGCCCAATCATCATGAAACTTGGTGAAAAGATTGGTTTTGTATATATTTCAGATGAGTTCGCAAATGGTCCCGATCAGTCAAAAAACATGGCCGCCAGGGGGGTGGGGCAGTTTTCCTTATGTGACTAGAGAGAAACCTTGTGATCGAACACTATAGAAGTCACATTTTTTGCCTAATCGTCGGAAACTCAGTCAATACATTGGTTTTATTGATTTCTCGGACAATTTGAAAAATGGCTCAGATCGGTGGAAAATACTATTAGCTCACCTGATTGCTCAGGTGGGGTTTAGGATTGGTCTTTGTCCGCCGTCCGTCCACATTTGGTTTGTAAACACTCTAGCATTCACATTTCTCAAGCATTCTTTATCAAAGTTGCTGAAAGATCTCAGTCAAGTTTGATAATGAGGAAAATCACATAATAAATGCCATTATTCTATATCCAATAAATTCATCCAATCGGCATTCTTCATATGTACCACGTGACCGTCCAATATATTCCGGTATTGGATCCAAAAAGTCTGTATTTTTTCGGCGTAAGCTGCATAAGCCAGCTTTTCACCCTGACTTGACCTTTGTAAGTGTCCAATAAAATTCAAATACAATTTCCCGCGGCTAGGTACGAATGAATACACTTCATTTATTCCATTGGCTGATTTGAGTATACCACCAGAACATTGGAAACATATCCGCGTCTTTGTAACACTGTTTTACTGTATGAAACAATTTTATCTCTAATGAAAAGGCTTAATAGATAGAACAGTTTTACACTCAATTCTCGACATCAATACAGTTTGTGCGTACACCTTTTATTTTCAGAGTATTACCAGCGCAAAAGCGTTTATACTTAAAAGGCTATGTTCTCATATTTAGTACTTACTTCCATATTCCTGTCAACATGTTAACATGTAAAAGTATAAAGAGCAGTGGAAGCGAGGCCTCACTTTAAAGAATTGCATTTCAACCCGCGAGGTTTCGGGTCAAGTCACGGACATTCAGAGTTTATATACAGGTCATCACCGGAGTTCGCGGTCAGTAAAATAATCGTTATATAATAAAGACGCTATCCGTGAACTAGGTGACCTGGAATTTTCTTTAGACCAGAAATATGTTAAAAGAAGATATTCAGCAATATAATTATGGTATGTCAATAATAGATTCATAATGTGTTTTCAACAATACAATGATAAATATTATTTTTAATAAATTTAACAATAATTATTCCACCATATTGCCTAATGTACTAAAGTGATATTATGAGCATGTAACAGTTTATAGGTGTCTATCGCAACCGTTGATTATTTTTGATGTTTCTACTTCATATACACTTATAGTAATTAATGCAGCATCAACATACTAAAACAATATACCAGAAAGAGAAAAATAATGCATTTGAATATTAACCGTACTTTCGTTTGACAACTGATCATGCGTTTACGAGTTGAACCTAAATTTAGTTTTAGTGCAGATTTGTTCATACGACACAAAGACACAATATTGTTTTACGGATCATTTCGGCTTACAGGACTGGGTGGGTCACGTAAGAATATCGAATATAAAATATATTTTTATAAACAACTGGTAGCAAGGTGAGTTGCAGATAATTGATCAGTAACCACATTTTAACTAACTATTTTGACCTGTTAATTCTTTTCAGCTCAATTCAACAGTGCAAAATGCCCATAATATCACTTTAAGCATGAGCACGATGATTCTCGATACTGTTAATAATCGAATCAAATAGCAATGCCCGACAGACCACTTAAACAGGTTTGTTCTCGTGTGGCCGGTTGACTCATATGTTTAAATTTCACTTCCATTCTTCTTTTGGTTTTCTGTTTTGTATCTATAGGTTTATGACCAGCAATATGTTATAATGTAAAATAAGCCGCGAAAACTCCCCGTAACATCCCGTACTGCGTGTGATGCAGCTAAGAACTGCACAGAAAAAGACATTCGCTATCCTTGATCTCATTCATTAAACTATTTACGCCGTATATCTTTTTTAAAGATATTTCTTGTTCCATATTGGACAGTTGAGTACAAGTGCACTAAGCAATTGTTTTATAACGATAAAAGCCGTTACCGAGAAAAAGTATCCGAATGTACTATAATCGACTTGGGCGCTTGTCTTGAAAATAGCACGGGTGGAATAACGTACCCTGGATAGTATATTCAAATAAATATATAAAATCACGTTAAATGAGAGGGAAAAAAAATAAAAAAAGCGGAAAAAAAATCCCCACCCTCTGGGTTTTTTTGTTCACGTTTTTTTTTTCATTTTTTCTCTCATTAAACATGATTTTATATATTTATTTGAATATACTATCCAGGATACGTTACTTCCACCTGTGGAAAATAGTATAGATTCAATTAAAGCATTTTAAAATCAAAATTAAAATGAAACAAAGAGCTGGAGAAAGGGATATAGAATAAAAAGCTTATTAGACGTTTAAACTGTACAATACGTGATATATTTGGACTCGCACACAGTTTGAAGTCATATTGGACTCGCTTAACGGCTCGTCCAATATGACGTCAAACTGTGTGCTCGTCCAAATATATCTCCGTAGTGTACTGTGAAACGTCTAATAACCTATAATAATTATTGCCCTTAGACTGTCCAAATTTTGATTATATTATACAAAATCCTTGCAAACACTCTAGAGGTCACAATTTTGTTTCAGATTTTATGAATCTTGGTCATATTTATTTTTGTAAGCAAAGTTTCATGTTTGGTTAGGGGGGTCAACTCAAAATATAGGTAACCAGGTCAAATCTTACAAAAATAAAAACACTCCATGCGCCAGAGTTTTAGTTCAATAATGATGAAAGTTGACCAGGATGTTTGTCTGGACAATATCTAGGTAAAGTTTGATATTTGGTAAAGATTGAATGAACCGACTCCTCTCAGGTGAGCAAACTAGGGCCATCTTGGCCCTCTTGTTACTATACCAACAAGTAGCGGGGTTATTAAGGAATCGCTTTGTCGGTCTCTCTGTGGGTCGGTTACAGTGGTATATGGGGTAATTAATCATATTTAGTTGACTTATAGTTCTTGTTATTGCCTTAGGGGAGTAATAGGTCGAACAAATGTTAACCAATGCTTATTTTAAGGTATACTTCTTCAGTACACCGAATATCTACTGATCCACATAAACGTTTGTATAAATTCTTAACTTAACGTGTCCATTTAATTTGCACATTTTACTGAGCTCTACGATGTCAAATAAGTGGTCGAATCATCTGAAGAATAGACAGGTGTAAAGCAAATTCGGAAGGCAATGGATAGTTGCTGAAATGCTGTAATAATTAGTCCCCTACCGGTTTCACCCTACCCTCCGACCGTCATGTCTATTCGCTTCTCAGCCCGTCCGTCCGCACATATTGTTGTGCAATTTAGTAAAGGTACATTACATAAAATCATGAAATTTGATATACAATAAATAGCACTGGGACGGTTATATGCACAGCTTTTTTCACCAGAGTTCAATTGTGGATGAAAGTTTGAAAATATAAAGTCAACATTGATGTGCTTAAATAATGTACATTTGATTTCATCGTAAAGCAATACAGGTGTACAAATAGATAGCAGTAAGAACGCTTATTTTTAATTGGTTGCGGTTTACACCCGACCGGCAGGGGACTCCTGTATTGCGCGTTATGCTGTCAAAACTTTGTTATTTCCTTACGTGTATGCTCTGACTTAAACAAAACTTGTTTATCAATTTGCTTATCAGCGACAGGATTGGAGGTATTTGTATTACTTCTTGAGCAGATTGTTAAGTTTTTGAAGAAAGTTTATGTTATTTCACAACAATTGATGATGCAAATTTATTGTAAGACAAAGTTGGTGGATTGTTCAAACTGCTATTCCGAGTTGCGTAGACTGGATTTGGGGTTTCAGGTGACGAACTAAGCAAATTTGGCACTCCATGGAATTTTTTTTATAAATAAACATAAAAAAGTCAACAACACTATAAATAACTATTCCTTTCGTCAATAAAGACGTAACGCTCATATAAATAAATGTACCGGTAATACTACATCATTTATGCAAATCCAGTTTTATATAAATCTGACTCCTTACTTGATGTGTGTAACTCCGGAATCAAACATTGCTTAACATATGCAAATACGCATAAATAAATGACTTAAAATAAAAAATATTGTGCCGAGATAGACAGTGCGTTATTATGTAAATGTGTGGCCAATATGATTACATATGTAAATGTCATGTTCTGAGATCATGTTCTATTATCTGTACGCACAATTGTATCGTTAACCAATAGTGTCTCTCTCATGCGCATATATTTGTCTACACAGAGCTGGTTTAATTGTATACATAATTGTCACCTCTGTTATTAAACATGTCATAAAATACTCAAGTCATTCCAGATTGTGTGCCAAAAAGTGCACATTAAAATGAAACAGCGATTATCAGAAGTTTCAATCGTTATCTTATCGGCTTCCTAGTTTCGTTGCCCGTGCATTCAGTAAGAAAATGTCAAAAATATTCCTGCTTGTACACGTATTCTATGCCGAAAACTGAACCTTCAAATCTAACAACTATGATTTAAGTTGTGTAAGCTTCAGTCTTTTATTCTACAATGTGTCGTCTGCGACGTCATCATTACTGTCGTCTTCTTCTCCTTCGTCTTCCTCGACTAACGAGTCGTTTAGAACGAACCTTTCCGGGTACTGGACCTTATGTGTGATAAATCCATACTGATTAGTGGCAATCGAGATATTAGTTGCTTTTATAACTTTATCACCATTTTCTTTAATCACAGTATTGTCGTATGGCGACATGGATGGATAAATAACCCTTTCTTCATTTCTTTCATTGCGTCGCGGTGTTCCTTCTTCGGAATTACCGACTTTCGGTTCAATGTAATCTGGGAAGTTGAAAACTGGAAGTTGTCTTGAGCGCATGCGTAAACTTTCGAAGTCGTCCCCACCACTTGCCCCGTTCTCTTTTTGCTTAATTGCAACGTGAACGGAAATATTGAACGGTTCAGCGTCCTGATCAGGAATGCTTTGGTCGTCGTGGTCATCCTTTTCTATAGTTCGCTCTCCGCTGTTCTTTTTCCCTATCTTTCGTTTAGCGATTGAGTCATCGGTGACGTGCGTAGTGTTTGTTCGCTTGCTTGTGGCGGAGAGCGCATACTTGTTTCCGGTTTCTTCGGACTGGCTCGTTTCTTCGGTCAGTGTCCCGATGGCGCTATCACCCTCGCATGACCATAGCGGAAGTTTGTAAGCCCCATCTTTGGTAAAAATATCACTTTGTTGACCGTTTACTCCATCGAAGGGAGTGTTTCCGGTTGATTTAACGGTACCCGGAACGAATCCGACGGGTACATCAATTTGCTGAGAAATCTCTAAACGATGTTTCAACTTTGTTGATGGAGGAGATGGAAATCTGGAATGTACGGTCTTCCGCTGAGTTTTTGGTGACGTCATTGGTCCGCGATTTTGCAGTGCTTCGTTGGGATGATTGTATTTTTGGACAGACATAATGGCAAATATGTCACGGCCGTTCACACCGTCGGCTTCTGGAGACTGGATATGGCCTATGGGCGGCAGTCTAGAACGTTTAAATATCCTCTGTCCAGTGAGGAAATTCGAGTGCACGAAATGCACGTTCTGATTGGAGTCGTAGACTTTCTTGTACCGCCGTTCAAATTCAATCGCGTCGTAGACGCTGCCGAAACCTTTGGGGTTAAACTGTGGCGGGCGTGATGCGTCGATGGCTGAGTGAGATTTCTTCTTGCCAAACTTGTACTTGAGATTATTGACGTCCGTCTCTTGGCTACCCTGAAAGCCGTTATAATGGACGAACTCCTTATTCAATATTGTGCTGTCTGCGGCACTGTCGGAGGAGGCGTGCGACGCCGTTTTCCGTCGCTCCTGAGATCTGCCTGTAGACGGCTTCGTGATCTCGTTAAAGCGTTGGCGGAATTTCGAGCGCGGCGACGGAATCGGATCAAGGTGCTCGGGTTTCATCCACTCGTCCATGTTTTCTTGCCAGAAGGGGTTCTTCGCCTCATTGGCCTTTGTTGGCCGCGCGTGGAAACGATTCTGTTGGCGGGGTACATCCCTCTCCGCCTCTTCCACCCGTCTGTAACACAGATAAACGATAATGAACCATAAACCCGTGGTAAGCCTTTATTACTTTATTATGTGTTAGATTTATGACTTTCTTGACCGCTTACCAGAGCCTACACGATATAATAATACATACCAACGTACCTTTCTAGTACGATTAATTGACATGACGCCTTATGTATGATCGCTCCGCCCACTAGAATTGATCCACCAATCAGCGATCGATTAATCGGGCGCACTCGTTAGCAACGACCTGTCCGCCATTTTCTAGACAAGCTACATGTTTAGGTTCACTTTTATTCCAACGTGTTTCTTTTGTTTTCCTCTTTAAAAAAACGATTAAAAATGGTTAAACGGTGTCAATGGAGATTATGTAACTCGGACAATCGATATCCTGAAAGATTAGTTGGTGACATTTAATTTATATCGTTTCCAAAGCCGAAAAGAGATCTTGAGAAGTGTAAGAGATGTTTGATACATGCGGTCGTCACCACGAACAACTGAACGTCAACACTGTCAAAGACAATTATAATATATTTTTATCGGATATACTAGCAGATTTAAATAGTTTATGTTATCGATCTGATTATCACATAATATTTCACTTTTTTATAAATAGTTTTATCAGTTACTAGGTCAGAAGCGAGGATCATCTGCATTACTTAAAGAGAAATAAAACCCAGCATAAGCCTAATTCATGCTGTGTTTTATTACTCTGATAGTAATGCACTTAATTGACATCATACATGTTATTTGAAGGTGACATGTGATATATTATCTTATTAACGGTATCTACACATTTGCACTCATGTGGTGTCACCAATAAACGCTTTTAATCCACACTAGGAGCTCGAATGCCTAGATCTCTTTTTTAAACGAGTTTCGTTTATTTTGTTCGGATTAAAAAACGGAAATGAAATATGGCAAAAACGGTGTAAAAAGGGTTAATGCAACCCTGACATTTGGTATCCAGAAAGATAAGTTAGATGAATTAAATTTATACCATTTCCAACGCGGCAATGCGGTCTTGACAAGAGCGAGTGGAAGCTTCAAGAATTACCGAGATCCCCTTTATAGCACATTAATGTATTTCACAAACTTGAAATGTCATATAAGCAATAACTAAGCATGATTAAGTATGTATTATGTCACGTGTGCATGTAAAATAATTGAGAATTTTGGTACCCAATTCGTGTAACTTTACGAAATCCCCGTTAAAATCGCGTTTCTGTGTGTGTCAGAAACAAGTGAAAACCATTTTGTTATTATTTTAATAAAGACGTATCGATAAATGCTATTGTAAAAGAGTTATTATTACTGATATTAGTTAACCAATAAATGCGGTAACTTCGGGGAAGTCGGTACCTGCGCGAGCGTCTGATATTGGTAGCCTTATTGATTTATAATAGCCTGACCGTAATCCATTTCGTACAACGCTAATTTGTTATCAGACAATGTCCAAACTTACTGTGTTGTTTTTGCGCTTTAAATTAAAGTGATTGATAAATGTCCCATAAGCAATTTTTAATATGATTAATATCACCTTTATACGGAATAACATGTGGGATTGAGGTACCCACCCGGCGTCAGAAAGCGCGTAAAACGTCACCGAATTCCCAGTTATAAATCGCTATTTCGTGTCAAATACACGGGTAGGGGGGAATGTTTCGGTAATAATTTTGTTAATAACACGGGTAAATACCGGTGAAGTGTTAATTTATTGCAAATACCACCATTACACGTAATAACGGGTTCGATTTCGGTAAGCGCGCAAGCAAGTTTGTTCTCTTTAATCGTATATTTTTTTTGCATTAGCAGAATAACTAAATGGCATCAACCCCTTTACAAGTGTAATATGGTGTTAAACAAGTCCATAAAATCATCCGGAATATCGCGTAAATCTATATGCAGTCTATAGGCAAAGAAGCCATTTTGATGTTAGCTTGTCTAGGTTTTCTTCCCGCTGAGCCACGTGATTAAGTGGGCGGAGCGATCACTGATAAGGCGTCATGTCAATTAAGCTTGAACTGCATTTAAGTTCAAACTTGAGATATTTCGTAGTTGAATAAATCTGTCATTTTTCCATGCTAATATACCGGTAATACTGTTTGTATGACATCAGTGTTTTCTTTACAAGACGAGAAGCTAAACACGTGGACTCTTACCTTATAACCATGGGAAGATGTTCCACGCATTCGGTTAGCACTTCCTGGTTCCTTTCCCGCTCTTTTTGCAACTTTTCTAAGTACCGTCTGCTGACTTTCTGTGACGTAAGACCTATCAACTGTTCTTTCGAAGTATGAAGCGCCACCTGGGCGGGCGGCGCGCGCAGCGACTGCACGTGAGGAATTGTAGGATGACCGACCACTTCCAGCCAATCAGGATCTGCCATTGTCTTAATCCCGCGGTCATGGCTGAAAAAACAAAATACCATTTAAAATATATGAAACTGCAGTGATAATGGTGGCTGATATCTTCCATATCGGTGTTGCGTGTTGAAGGATGCGAACACGAATGCACGCAAGAAAGACAAAAGTACGCGCCTTAATTACGACAATGAATATTCTTTTCGTGTTTGTGTATCCGCGATTTTCGCACCCACCTACACGCCAGAACAACTTATCAGAGGCGCTAAGGCGACAAGACATAGTATTTAGACGCAAGAACGACTGCACGACACATAAATGTCTCGTTTTTGCGCCTATCTTTTGGCGTCTTGGCGCATTTTATATTGTCGTATTGCTCAACACAAAATAACGACGAATGGCAAAATAGTCGTTTTGGCACGTGTATGAGCCGTTCAGCGAGTTGTCGTTTTTGGCGCGCTCCAAACCCGCTAAAATGACAAAATCAAGGCATCCAACTCGCTAAGAGTGATCTCAAAAGTGAGAGATTTTTGTGTAACATTGTCGTTCTGACCAGATTCCATATCATGATCTACAACTTAGCCGAATTAAGCTCCATTTTGTACTTATTCTGGTTATACATGTAGTTTGGATGCAACTCCTGGATATTTCTATATTGACTACATATAGAAAAAACGTAATAAATATGTTCAGGGTCTTCATGAACTGTCCCCAATAAAGACCTGTAACTGTGGTGAACGTTTAGCACGGGTATACCCCTTCTTGTAATTAGAGGCCAACGTCACTATAGCTTTAAATAACATCAGTTTTGATGGGGATTTTGTCCTGAAATTTTACGTGTATGTAGATTATAGGCTTGTCTAGCCAGAGATTGAAATTGGGGCCTATGCGACCAAGCTCACGGTTACCAAACATGCACAATAATTACCGCTCGAGAATGTTAGTACGGATGGAGGTATTGCACTGCAATTTTGTTTGAAGACAGCTTTAATGCAGATCTAGAGTGGAATTAAATTAGGGACAAGTAGGGTCTAGGTTATATTAACAATTACAAATTGTAAACGCTCAATAACTGGAAATGGATTCAGGTATAATGCAGTAAATCTGTAGCGTATATTGAGCACTTGCTTTCAAATTTAATTAAATTCAAAGAACTTATTTGGTAAATCTTGTTCCTTTGGCATTGTCACATTTGTTTTAATTTATGAATGATCAGCTCTAAGTTTACAAATAATGCATAATTACTAATATAAGGCGACTAATCGAAAATAAACATTATACCATCAAAGCGATAAAATAGTCGAATGTTATGCAAACACTCGTAAACCGAACAGCGTTTAATGTTTTAATTCATCTTAAATGTACAAGTGCATTTTATGGTACGTTATTAAAAAAGGCCAAGCAAATCAGTAGTATCGAATCCCTTATATGGAATATGAAGTGCCTTTTGAACAAAATAAATATGTAAAGCAGTATGTTTGCTGCGAGTTTGCTATATGGTGCATTATTACTTAATACAAAAGCAAACGTGAGAAAACGTTGCCTTAATCCCGACATTTCAACTGTGACGAAAGATATGGGAAAGTTTATGAAATATGACATTGATTGGCTACACACATAAAGCAAACTAAAGCCTTGTTGTTGATAACATATCAATAATTGGAATCTACTGTTTTTAATGTGGAATCAATCGAGGCTTAAATGAGAAGTAAAGAGAGTCAACGAATTAGTGCGACGTCTTTGCAAAAGATGACGGCGATAAAATGATATGATTCAATACGTGGCCTTAAAAATGAACGCGGGTTATACCGCGACAGTTACCGTATGAAAACCAAAGAACTAGGTCCAATTACTTGTTTATCAAATAATTGCTTCTAAAACTGTATTAATTGATAACGCAAAGTAAACATTATGAATCAAAAGATATCATTCGATGATCAAGATTTTTAATAAGCAAGTATAGTAAAGCAGCAGGCAGAAGTGAAGATCGTAATCGATTCAACATCAGGAGTAGCAGCAGCTATAGTAGCAATTGGCTTAACATCGCCTTCGTCGTCATTAAAAACAATTCTTAATTTGACACATTAGCGTCATTGCAAGAAAATATCAATTTCAATGAAATCACAAGTATTTGCCTAATCGATTATGTCTATAGATTTAGCAGCTTTTTTAAAACCCGCCTTCTAATGTACAATCCACCCGGTATTACGGAATACGTGCTTGATATAGGGCGGTCATTAGTAAATGAAACCGTGCTATTGATTTTATTGATGTACCGCAAGCAATTTTGACTCCGACTTCCTCTGGATTAGCCTCAAAGAAAATCCAGGTTTATCCTGTTGGAATATTCAAGGATCAAACTTACAGAGCGATGATCCCGACGGAATGTGAAATGAATTTATAGATGCCACTTTTCACATTAACTGATATAGAGATGCGATTTTAATTGACGAATGGTTTTTAATAAAGATACCGGTAATACGTACGATAAAGCATTGCATGCTAATATTTTTCATACCCTTTAAACATCTGTAAAGAATAGCACCTCACTGGTTACAGAACAGAACTTAACAGAACATATATTTATTGTTTAAGTTTAGAATTTTAACTCATTAACACTCATATACAATATCAACGGGCGTTTGAAGTTAATACAAAATATTTATCATTCCAAGATAAATACATTTTAATAGACAGAAAATACACATGTTTTGTGACAATTGCACATGGTTGAGGTTAACATATTCATAGTGACTTCATAATGTGTTTCACAGAAACATAGTGACTTCATAATGTCAAACCTTTTAAACAGATGTAACAATTATTACATCATTCTATATCTGTTTTCATTGTTCAAAAAATAGTCTACACATGTATGTCATTTTCTCGTTGTTGTTTTTTTCACAAAACATGGCTACCTGTTGAAAGTGAAAAGTATGTGATTGCCTTAAAACGGGAAAGATGTGTGCGTGCGAGTCACAAAAGATTACCAGTTAATGATCCATTGCATATCAAACACTTTGCGCCATAACAAAATACCAAGAAAACGTGCAAAATATTAATGCGATGCAAGATAAATACGCTGACAAATTTTACACAACCGACATTTTTTTTCTTATTCTAAGTCTATAATTGATCAGATTGGATATTTCGCTGAAATTTCTCTAAACACAAATCAATGGACTACCCATAGCTTTTTGGGTATCATTTCGAAAATATTTTTTAGAAAAAAAAATGTTTTAAAATTCAAAAAAAAAAAAAAATAATAATAACACCTATCACATTGGCTTCTTTACCTGCTAATACGTACGACTTCCTGTTGACTGTTTATTTAAATATATCTTATATTTAGATTGATAAGAATTCAGTTAGCATTTAAATATATAGTACCGGTATATTTACATTCATTAAAGTTCATTAAACACTATCTCCAAATGTTATATCCAACCGCAATGTACGGTACTTACTTGTAGCAATTTAAAAGTTCCACCATTTCCGCGAGAAATTCGTCAATGCTCGTTTCTCGACTGGGGTAGCACATATTGGTTATATTTTATTGCCGCAAATCTTATTAAAGCATATTCATATTTCTATGTTTACATCAAATTTCATTCAGCGCATTTGCAATAGTGTCCACATGATTTACTCATATAAATGGATACAGAATTAGCTAGGGAAAACACTTATACGCGATCGATTAGTTGTATTGATAGCAAAGAATATTTTCAAACAAATGTTTTAATCCTGTATTAATACACAAATATTTTAGTTGACCCGTTTTCCCACAATTCTCTGGTCATTCGAGTTCACTTTTAAGCTGTTTTTATCGTTCCTTTCAATTCTTTTTTATTTCATCAATATATCGGAGTCAAGTACTTTATAATAATCATGTTTCCTTTTTTACAGATTGAAGGCTATTTTCAATTCCTCAATACATTAACGTTTGTTCACGCACATTTTACTTTGTATTTCGACAATTGATCGATGGGAAGCAATATCCGCTTATACAAAAGAAAGGATGCATTACACTCATTAATTTTCTAACAATTATTAGCGTCTAGCAACAACGTAAGCTACCCTATGTCTTTGAAGCACGAGGAAATAAGCAACATTGTTCATCGCTCAGCTCCATCACAATTTACAATGAATATCGACAAACATCGGTTCCCTTTGAAAAGTCCACCAATCCATCGCAAACTCTTGAATTTTATTATCCTTCAAGACAACAGCATCTTTTATTTCCACGACTATACTAATTTCCGTGCGTTCATTCGCGAGCAAAAGTCAATCATGTTACAACACCCATAAACGTGAAACATTGAATGAACTACTAGTGTTCTTTGTTATATATATGTATTCGATAAAGATAACCATCGATTTCAACGCATGCTTATATTGACAATGAACGCGTATCCCTTCAGTAAGCTGATCATATCTTTACAATATTTTTTTCACAGTAACTGCAAAAAGGTTAAGCCAGTTTGTCACATTGTAAACTAATACGCCACATTTTAGGTGTAATACACCCTAATCGGACAATCGGATTTAACACTATTAATTATGGCTCGATCAGGTTAATGTTCATTGAATGTATTTATTGACAATGGGTAAATAATACTGGCATAAATTTCCGACAGTTTAATAAGCAGCTGCTTATTGTATGAGAATATAATATGAATTTGCGCGAACGCTGCCACTGCATAATTATTACCCATTAATTACGAAAAAACACTTCTGAGTTCTATATTATTGATGCTATTATAACGGGCTGTCCAGTAAGCGAAGTTGTGAGTATCGCGCCTGTCACCTAGACGACCAGGGTTGGATCCCCGTTCCAAAACAGAGGCACGTCAGTTTGGTTTGATGTCAACATACCGGACAGGTGGGATACTCCGGATCCCCTTTCCCAACACTACCAAACAAGAGCACACCGAAATGTAAAATCTTCAGTAACAAATACATAGCTGGAAATTGAAGTTATAATTCAAATTTCGTCCTTACTTTCGCGAGTCTAGCAAGTTAATTATTTAAGAGTGCTTGGGCAATTGAGTTTACAAGAATCGGGTGAATATTGTTGATCTATTCGTTTCCGAAGAAATATTAATGTTGTACATCCTCATTCAAATTGTGATTGCTTAAGTAAAGTGATTGTTTTCAAGGGTATCTCGCACGCGTCTTTAATTTTGCGTGCGCATATTGACCATTAAAATCGATATGCATTTTAAACAAGAACAGTTTAAGCGTAATTTTAACGTGTACTAATATCTTGATAAGGCGGAGCAATAATAATTGAAGTACTTTGTTACAAATCGGGCATGTTGGACAGTAGTTACATTTCGATGTAGGGGCTGACAGCAAATGTTCACACAAGATTACATCGTAATAAATAGTAATGCTATATCGTAACAACCTTTAATGATAGTTCGATTTGTCTTAGTCGAATTTCGTGCACTTCAAAAAATCCATTCGTTTGAAAACGTCCAATTGTACAAATAACCACTTTCGTTATTTATAATACGGGTAAACCGATACAGTAATTGCATTCAATGGTATATTTAAACTTCATTATTCCTTCGGTTATACGAGATCAGCGAACGCTCAAATTGCAAAATGTGCTTTTCATTAAGGTTCAAGGATATGATGACTTTTGTTGCTTATTGTTGTAGTAACATTTATTACTTAATTGTTGTGGAGGAGTGGTATAGCACTAAGAAGTGGTTGTATGAATAAATCGCAAAGTAATAAAAATAACATTGAATCAGCATTTTGTTTGTGGGTCACCATTTAAGAAAAATGACATTCATGAAGCTGTATACCTTTTAATAAGAAGTGCGGAATGTGTAAGCTATTATGTGTTAATCCGCTTATATGTAATTCATTTATAAGAGGTATTAATCTGGTTTCATTATTCAACAAGTTTAACCCACATACCAAAAATTGCAATTGGAATCGTCTGTTGTCGTCATATACGATACAATATCTTGTCCGACAGTATCGGAAAATCACCTAGCGCCAGTAGTATGTAAATCGAAGTGATCTACCAAATACTTGTTCAATCGGAAAAAAGCATGTGTATTGTATAATATTTATTAACTTAGTTCATACAATAATAATAGTTGTCAAATGTAATTGGGTGTTTTTCTGCATTTTCAGATACAGTAACTTGTTCCGTAAATATGCAAAGCGAACTCATTAGTAAAACAGTACACTTGTGAGACTGTAGGATTATGAATTTGCACATTCTACGTCTCAATATTCGTAAGATAGCATGTTTTCTAGACCTCATAACAAAATGACCTGAAGTTCCAGAGTTACAAAACTACATTTTTTCTGAATCATTGGCATTTCAGGGAGCATGAATGGAGCAAATTTTCCTGTTTATTGCGTTTATTTGACATGAGTATTACATGCGTATACTTACATATTGCAACATATACATATGGCACCGACCGAACGCTTCAGCCTCTCCGACATGACGGTTTTGAGCATTTATTGCACAGTCGTGATCCCCGACATAATATCAGTGGATTTACCCATCACGCGTTGAAAAAAAAGTCCGAAAACGTGTGTCTGTTAGCATAAAAATAGTTTCTTAGACAATTAATATCGTTTCCTTCAAGGCAGACAATTTATCACTGTTACTCTTTTTTGTCATTTATATTAGAAATAATGGCGTCTCTTTTACGTTGTAATACAATACAGTTGTGTTGACTTTGAATTTGAATTAACATAGATCACTTTATTCTTGATTTAAAAAATAGACATGCACAACTAGTTTGTAGTTGAAGAGTACCTTATTTCACAAAGTTCAGGAACAAATCGATATATATTTTTACTTGTTTTCTTCAGATTATTTTTTCCAAACAAAAACACACAAACTCTTATCCCCAACACAGCGAACGTCTTCGAATTTTTCAATAAAATCAAAACATACAGTTACTGTTGTCAATTTTCCCGTTACTTCTATAAATACTGTAAAGTCCTATAAGCTTATGCCTCACATAGAAGCGTACCCATCGTTTGGCTTCACTTTTACTCACAACCGCAACATTGGCACATCAAAACATCCCCAAAGAATAATACTATCACACAAAAAACAATAATATTATTTACTTAAAAAAGATAAATGCTTTAATGTTACAAACATATGTTCTGTTTTGTAGTGAAAGGGACCAGTCAAAAGTAACTAACAGTTTCAATGATTTCTAAACAATTATCTAAACACAAATCGGTGATTTAAAGCCCAAGAAACAATGGTTTGAAATCGACCGTGCCCGGCACTTTGTAAATGATATACTTGCCGTAAATACCATTTGTTTGCCTATTTAGGGTCTATTCACAATAAGATCAATGCATAAATAGAATATGTTTAAGAAACGATATATCACTTTCATTGTGTGTAACCGAACAACATTTATCACTAAATGAAGTCTAGTAATTATTGACGAAACTTCTTTGCACCCACCGGTTTTCATTTGAAAGGAAAAATAATAAATTGAGTAAAAATGTAATAAATTCTGGGCTGTAAGCATTGATACATTATGACCATGTGTACCTCTTACAAAATGTTGATTTGTGCACGTTATATCCCTCTATAAAAAGTGTTGCAACTGTTAATGTGAGTTTATACAGGCATGGTATGTAGGTAAATGTTTAAACATAAACAATACAAAACAAATGGACGTTTTATAACATAAAAGGATAAAATCATACACACATTGTTATATATATAATTATTTCGCAAGTAAATAATTAAAATGTACACATTTATAGGGAATCATCAACAAACTCGTAAATCTATTATATCGCACATAGTAAATTACTAAAACACTCTGTATATATAACCTCCCTAAATATAACATGTATTTTTATAGAATAAGTATAGACCTAACAGTCGTGAAGGCGAAATGGCGAAATACACACATATTCGATAAATGCATGATCATATATAAGGCAAAATAACCAACAAATAAACAGAAACGTACGTCTTATGTTAACGTTGATACAAATTGTCTGAAATGAGCTCCATGTAGCGTCGCTTTGAGACAACCCAGGTAAGGGAGGTAACCCAGTATGTTTAAAATAAAAGTTACTTCCCTTTTCTGCCGTCTGCAAATTGAGGCTGTGAAATTGAATACAGATGGTGTTGTTTTTTTTATCAAAAATAGATGAATAAAAAAAGTATACAGCCTTGTGTTTATTATATCATGTAAGAACTGATTGCTTGTGGACTAAATTATGAAAACTTGCTGTGATTGCACCAGAGAGTTTCTTTCTTGATTGCGTTAGATTATGTCCTGGTAGAGACAAGTCGGTGAAAGACGACATTGTGAAGGGGACTCACATTAATCAGATCGAAGAATTCGCAGCTATTATACCCAGGGTTGATCAACATGTCAATAAGTACTGGGCTCCAAGTCCTACACCCACAAGGAGTGGATATCAGCAGATACGCTTCAGAAAGTTGCGGATAGATGAGAAAAGAAGTTTAAATAACAGCAGAACACGAGCCGCAAAAGTCAAAGCACAAGAAGAATACATCGAAACAAATAGGAGTGCCAAGCGAAGTATTAGAGCAGACAAGCGGAAATACCTAGAGACGCTTGCAACAGAGGCGGGAGAGGCGGCCTATCAGAACAGAACTAAAGATCTGTACTCCATCACCAAGAGATTAGCAGGAAAGTTTGCCAAGCCAGAGAGGCCAGTAAGGGACAGAAATGGAGGAGTAAAAACAGATGACGAAGGGTAGAAGAAGAGGTGGATTGAGCACTTCCAGGAGCTACTTAACCGGCCAGCTCCTGCGAACACACCGGAGATTCTGCCAGCTACCATCGATCTGTTAATCTAATGCTGCACTCCCACAAAGGAAGAGATCAGCAGCGCCATCAAGCAATTGAAGCACGGCAAATCTGCAGGACCTGACAGTATACCGACAGAAGCGCTTAAGGCTGACGTGGAGACCAGTGTGGAGCTACTATACCGACTCTTCAGCAAGATATGGAAAGAAGAAGAAATTCCAACAGAGTGGAAAGAGGGTTACCTCATCAAGCTTCCCAAGAAAGGCGACCTCAGCTCCCGCTCCAACTACCGAGGAATCACACTGTTGTCCATCCCAGGAAAGGTGTTTAGTCGCATCCTGTTGAACCGAATGAAAGACGCAGTAGACCCGCATCTTCGTGACCAACAAGCAGGCTTCCGAAAGGAGAGATCGTGCACGTATCAGATCGCAACCCTGTGCATCATTCTGGAACAATCCCTGGAGTAGAATTCGCCGTTGTATGTCAACTTCATTGACTATGAAAAGGCGTTCGACAGCGTTGACCGAGAGTCTCTCTGGAGAATTCTGAAGCACTACGGAGTGCCAGAAAAGATCACCAACATCATCAGGAAGTCTTATGAGGGAATGACCTGCAGAATCGTTCATGGCAGACAGATCAAGGATGTCTTTGAAGTGATAACCGGTGTGAGGCAAGGCTGCTCACTCTCACCGTTCTGTTCCTGCTGGCCATAGACTGGGTAATGATGACATCAACGGAGCAGAAGCGGAATAGAATTCAGTGGACACTCTAGAAACAGTTGGAAGACCTCGACTTTGCCGATGATTCGGCTCTTCTCTCACACACCCAACAACAGATGCAGAAAAAGTCAAACATGGTAGCGGATAACTCACCATCAACAGAGGGAAGAGCAAGGTGTTCATGGCCAACGCATCCAACAACACACCCATCACAGTCCATGGCACGGCCCGGGCACTGGAAATGTCAGAAATGCTTCAAGTGTTTCCCACCCAACTAGAGATGTACTGGTATGAAACCCAGGTAATTCTCGCGTGTATCGGTGCTATACACTGAGCACGTAAAAGAACCAAGGGATCTATTCGCAAAGAGCTAGGGTATCGCACTCGGATTCCTTGTATCCCAATACTGTCTCTTCTTGTTGTTGTCTCTTCAGCAAAAACCAAAGGACCCCATTGGAAATAAGTGCTTGCACTTTCATGGTTTAGCCTTGACTGCAAGGTCAAAAGAAATACATACATACATGGCGAGGCGCTGGAGGAGGTGGACAGCTTCACCTATCTCGGCAGCATTCTGGACAACCAGGGAGGAACGGATGCAGATGTCAGAACCCGTATCGGTAAAGCACAAGCAGCCTGCCATCAGCTGAAGAACAAATGGGAACCAGCGCAATCGGCATCACCACCAAGAATAGGCTCTTAAATACCATCGTGAAGCCACCACTTCTCTATGGAGCAGAGACCTGGAGAACCACAGTCACCACCATAAAGAAAATACAGGTCTTTATCAACACCTGCCTCAGAAAGATCCTAAAGATCCGCTGGCCAGACAAGATCTCCAACGAAAACTTATGGAGAAGAACAAACTAGCAGCCAGTTGAAGAAGACATCCTTCAGAGACGTTGGCGGTGGATAGGTCACACCCTTCGCAAGCCTTCATCCAATACGACAAGGCAATCTCTCACATGGAACCCCCAAGGGAAAAGGAAGAGAGGTCGGCCTAGAAACACCTGGCGCCATGACCTGGACGCAGATGCTAAGCAGATAGGCCAAACATGGGGGCAGCTGGAGAGACTCGCCCAGAACTGAGACGCCTGGATGAAGCTGGTTGGCGGCATATGTCCCAGATGGGACCACATGCGTAGATGAGATGAGATGTACCAAGGGTTACAACGAAGGTCGCCACAGATAATACATCGTTTCCAAGTCAAAGCAATCAACAGTGTACTATTTAAAGTAAAAGTAATCTCGGCTATTAACCCTCAGGACGTGATTAGAACGTCACAGTTTGTTGTCCATGATGAGCTAGAAGTGATAGTCGTCGCTCTAAAATAATTAGATTCTGATGGAGACTGTTCAGAATATCACGAAAATCACGAATAATATAGTGGCTTTTTGGCGTGGAGTCTCGTACATGGTTGTTACAAACGTGCTAGGATCTTATATCTAACCAACTTTATCATGCTTTAATCTAGGATAAATTTACCAGATCGTACTTTTACAAACGATTATATACTAGCAGACATTGTGCAACGTCTTTTCAAACACTCTATAGTAGGATATGTTGATCATATATGATTGCGTTGTACTTAATACAGCTAGGAATAAAACATAACGGTATGTTTATTTTATGTGTGAATCTGACATTTTTACTTAATGTATGTGATTATGTTGTTGTGTTTTTCGACGAGAGTTCCACAAATCAGCTTGGTGTGTGATTGCATGTTCTTCGGTATCCTACAATACCCGTTTGTATAACTACACCCACCTAGACTCTGTCCACATAATATTCTCCCCGAATAGCCTCTTCCCACATTGACTCTTCCCTCATAGCTTCATCCGACATAGCCTCTTCCCACATTTACTCTTCACACATAGCTTCATCCCATATAGCCTCTTCCCACATACCTTCATCCCACAAAGCCTCTTCCCACATAGCTTCATCCGACATAGCCTCTTCCAACATTGACTCTTCCCACATAGCCTCTGTCCCACGTTGACTCGTCGTAAGTAACATAGCCTCTTCCCACATTGACTCTTCCCACATACCTTCATCCCACATAGCCTCTGTCCCACGTTGACTCGTCGTAGGTAACATAGCCTCTTCCCACATTTACTCTTCCCACATACCTTCATCCCACATAGCCTCTGTCCCACGTTGACTCGTAAGTAGCCTCTCGCAACAACAAACGACAATATACTCAGAGATCTATCAATAAACACGATTATTCATAGATCTTTGATTTTCTTGTATCTGCTCCAAGTGTTAAACTGAACCACTCTTATGTATTTTATTTACACATAGGCGGAACCATTTGAACATGTGTAAGTGATAAGATCTGATAATTTATTTTTTAGAACAAGAAACTCATTTTGTACGCCTACTTTTGTTTCAGTGAAACATGCCATCAATTAATATTACGGTAAATGGTGTTAAGAAACTCCTCAAACTGAACACTTACAAGGCCGCAGGGCAAGATCAAATCAAACCCAGAATCTTACGGGAATGTGCAAATGAAATCGCTACTATTTTTACAATTATTTTTAACAAATCACTTAATTTATTCCTGGTTCTGTCCCTTCTGATTAGTCCATGGCTTTTGCAACTCCTATTTTTAAAAATGATGAAAAGTACCAAGCTAGTAATTATAGACCAGTCTCAATAACATGTATTGCCTGTAAATTGCTGGAACATATCGTTGTTAGTAACATCTTAAACCATCTTGACAACTATAATATCTTGGTGGACAACCAACATGGTTTTCGTGTCCGGCAGTCTTGCGAAACCCAACTTGTGGGTTTTATCCATGACTTAGCTTCTACCATGCAGAGAGACCAGATGGATGTTGCCATCATGGATTTTAGCAAAGCTTTGGTGTTGTTCATCACGGTAGATTGCTGCTGAAACTAGCCCATTATGGAATCACGGGCACTACACATTCTTGGATTAAAGCTTTTCTTGGAAACCGTAGTCAACAGGTTATTGTAGATGGGACAACTTCCACCATGTAATTTCTGGTGTACCCCAGGGATCAGTTCTTGGGACTCTTCTGTTTCGTCTCTACATAAATGATCTACCTTCGTCTGTGAAGTCAAGCGTCCGTCTATTTGCTGATGACTGTGCCATGTACAGATCCATAAAAACTTTGGCTTACACTATTCAGTTTCAGAGAGATCTTGATAGTCTATCATTGTGGGAGCAGAAATGGAAGATGTCTTTTAACATACATATCATGCATGTTACCCAGTAAAAACAGCTTACACTCTTCACAATCAACCTCTGTCTGTTGTAAACCAAGCATCATATCTTGGCGTTGAAGTAAGCTCAACTTTAAATGTGTCACCCCATGTAAATAAAATTAGTAGTTAAGCAAGTCAGAGCTTATGATTCTTAAAACGAAACATTCATTCTTCTAAAATGGAAACTAAGGCATCGGCATATAATAGCATTGTTAGACCATCATTGGAATATTGCGCTAGTGTGTGGGACCCTTACCATCAAAAGGATATTGATAAAATTGAAAATGTTCAGCGTCAAGCCGCCAGATTTGTAACGAATAATTACAGCAAGACCCCTGGCACAGTCACAAATATAATTGGGGATTTGATTTGGAATACCTTGCAATCAATAACACAACAAGCTAGGCTCATTATGTTCTATAAAATAGTATATAATCATGTTGACGTCAATCCCCTACACTATCTCACTCCACCATACAATAGACACACACGCCATCACCATCACATGGCATAACAAATACCACCAAGTACAGTTGATTATCACAAATTTTCATTCTTTCCAAGAACAGTTGTACAATGGAACACACTTTCATCTTATGTAGTCAGCGCTGATACGATCCCTGAATTTAAATCTGCGCTGTCTACATCAGTGTTCCGTCCTTAGTTCACGTGTTTTTTTTCTGCTTTTATCCTGTTTTTCATTGATTCTCCACTAAAGTAGTAAATTAGGAGTAATTTCTGTCCCACGTGTATAATTTCCTGTGATGGTGCTGGAAAACATGTTTGCTGCTGTGTATTTCACGAGAGTGTCATTACGTACTTAAAACATACAATAAATGATGTTTCGTGTGCGTTTTTTACAATAATTCCAGCATGTAAAGTTGCTATTAAAACGTTTTTTTCAATGTCCCCCAACCACCGCAGCACATACTGCGTTTGGTTATATATCACTTTCCCGAAAATTATGAGATGAAAAAACTCCATCAAAAGTATAAATAAAGTTCAAATAACTTAGTGTATACATCAAATTCTGTAAGAATATTTTATTTTTGAAAATATTCATGTTGAAAACCATGTCCCTGAACCATTGAACATTTACAAATTTCATAGCTACTTGAATAACAATAGTATAGCCCGTTTGATTATTAAAACTGCCTTTTTTAATCACAAAACATTATATTTCATCATCTAGACATTAATACTGTTACCAATAACATTGAAAAGCAATGATGCCTTCATTAAGGTAAGGCGACGTGTAGTTTTCTTTAAAACGGAAAAGATACGTTACCATCCTTTCTCACTGAGAAATATAAATGACGCATCTGATGTAGTTTAGTTTTGGGCAAACAGATACGTTACGAACAGATACGTTACCGATTTTCGCTAAATGAGATTTAATTGGTATTCTGCGCGATAACCAAATGGTGTCATATAGCTGATGGCGTCATGTATCAAGCAACATCGCTGGACGGCGTTTTTCCACCATTTTTGTTTAAAGAAAGAAAAACAAAATATTAGAGGCTCTGGAAAATAAGGGTAAGTGGAGATGTTTGCAAATTTCGTGGGAAAATAGCTATGACATACATTAAATATTTTACTCTTTATATCATAGAATTATATTTTGTTGCTATTTGATGACATATATTGTAGAACTCTTTGACATTCTTGGTAACGTATCTGTTTTTCTGGTAACGTATCTGTTTTAAAACGATACGTGATTATATTTAGGAGCTATAGGTGAAATATGCTTTTAAATTTTGAATAAAAATGTTTCGTTATGATAAAATATCATAGTTTAATATAACAAATAACTTTTTTCATGTAGCCTGTGTTAAAAAGGTAGACCTATGTAGTATTTAGATATCCATCATTTCAGACAGCATGGCAAAACCAAGGGCCGAGATACAACGCGATAAGAAAAAGTGGATTTTTTTTAATTTGATAAATCCCCTATCTAATTATGTATAATAATATTCGATGGTGCTTCACAAAACACAATATGTAGATCTATTATATAAAAGTGATAAAAAATAAACCTATATTTGATATCAACATTATTAAACATTGATTTTAAAAACGTGATACCGGTATCAAACGCTTTAACAAATTAATATACAAATATTAAGACACGTACTAGTACTTACGATATTACTTTATGTAATATTTACATTTTATATAGAACAAACAGTGTGTACGGAGTAAATTTGTATACCCATGATAATTTTGTTTAATTAAAATCTGATAATTTTGTTTAATTAAAATCATTAAACCATTCTAATGATTTAAGGCCAAATTAATCGGAACATAAAAATACAATTATTCGCTTTCAAAACACTCAAATTGAAAATTATCAACAATTAACGACTAAAACACAAAATACACTTCAGGCTTAAAAAGATTATGTAAATATATACAAACCAAGTTTTAAGGTGTCGATACAAGATGCCAGCGAGTTCTATGAATGGGCATCAACACACGAGAAGAATATCAAATTCGTATTCTACACACAAGAGGACTAAGACGCAGCAGATACGTTACTGAAATTGAAAATGACATTGTGATCGATGTTTTACGTGCAATGTAGTCGTTCACACGCATAAACAGACACATGTGTTGTTTGAAAGTGTTTTAAAGTTATTGTCAACGTTCCTTCTGCGTTTTGTCAGTATTTATTTGTATGTAAAAATTAACACAATTTACTTCCATTCCATACCATGTACAATACAGCAAAATAATAACATTCGTTGCGTACATGCATGTTTATGTTTAAGTTTTGTAATATACATATAAAACATATAACATTTTGACTATCACTGTCACATTACTATTTTTATCATTACTGTTGATTTCTATTAAATACCATAAAACCATATTGTTATTGCTGACACATGTAGAAAACGGATACGTTACCACGATTAAATAGGACTCAATGCTCGGTATTTTGCACGTGGTGTAGTAATTAACACAAAACATTTGAAGGATATGTTGTTTTACCTAATGTTTGAAAGTTATTGTTTATTCTCACACTGTTTTGTGAGCTTATATTTTGCATACAAACATTAACATTATAAACATTAACACACGTCTAGAACAGATACGTTCCCATGACCAAAATGACATTGAATGCTCTGTTTATTAAAAATTGTACAAAAACTGTACAAACATTTCTTATTCAGACATATAATCGATTGGTCAAATGTGTTCGAACTGTTAACATGTGTTTATGTTCATGTTCAAAATCAAACATAATTTTGTGTCTTGTAGAATGAAATAAACAGATACAGTTACCATCTCTTGCCATTTATTTACTCTTAATTGTATAGAGATATATTACAAACTTTATCCCTACTTAATTGTACTATAATCCCAGTAAGGAACACTGGTACAGTAGTTTGATTAACTAATTCACATTGGATTGATATATATCTTTTTTTTGGAATACATACACCTGATCAATAAGACGTATTTTTTTCCAGCACATTTTTCACACTCCGGATGGAACTTTAATATTTCATTCAAAATGTCTAACGGAGCATCAAATCATATAACATTTTAATGATTGTTGTGATAATATTAATCAGTCGTTAAATCAAATACAACCATGCTGAGTTAAGGGTGACTTAATTTCAACATAAGTGAACAGAAATCGGGTAAAAAGTTAGAAGAACCAGTATGTTTTCAATGTTATACATGCATTGAACTTTCATAAAAAGTTGGTTTTAGCTGGTAAGTGCAACATTTAATTTTAAGCTCGACCCACATCCTAATTTGCTACTTTAGTGGAGAATCAATAAAAAAATTAACTCTACTAATATTCTCACCACATGCACAGCAGTTTATGTATATATTTAAGTCCTAAGGGCTTAAGGTGTTGCACCTTTTGTATCACTGTTGATAGGATTTTCATGGGTGGATTGAGTAACTTGGGTTATAGGGGTATTCCACTACGACCCGATTCCCCTTGATTTGTCCCGATTTCCAATATTTTGTGGTCGGGGACATTCGTAGCTCAATCGGCGAAGGTCCTTACTCATTCGTAGCAAGTCGTGGGCCGGTCGTAAGTGATTCATGCAACTCGTGAGCTTCCGAAAAATCGTGGCCAGATTTTAAACATGTTTTAAATTTGGCCAGGACCTCCAAGACTGAATTTAATCGCAGTTGACTCGTAACAGCGTCGTAGTGCATTCTTGTCCTGTGCGTCGTAATGGAATCGTAGGTAATTCGTGACTCAATCTGGAAATCGGTGATCTGCATGTCTACGAATCAGCTACGACTTTGTCAAGACTCTCACGAGCTCACCCCGAGTGAGTTGCGAGCCCGCTACGATTCTCGCGATTTAGATCAAGACTCTCACGGCTACATCCCGATTGAGATGCGAGCCCGCTAAGATTCTCGCGATTTGGATCTATTGACGCGGCCGCCTTATTCATGGATGCGTTCGGTGAGGTCCTGGCTTAGTCGTGACCTTTCTGCATCATTCGTAGTACAGTCGCAGTAGATTCTTACATATCGTAGTAAAGTCGCGACCCTATTCGCAAGACTTCAACCGAACCCCACGATTCGTCTTAACTCAATCGTACCATGGCAGTGTCGTAACTGAATCGTAGACTTTCACAAATCTTCCCGATTCAATAAATGCGAAAATTGTATAATTAAATTCAAAGAAAAATTCTTCTACTTCTTCTTTTATAATAATGGCTATGTTCAATACTGATACATTATGGCCATGCGTGGGGGCGGGGTAGAAAGAAATAGATTGCTGGGTAATGGCCCTATTCCACTACGAAAACAAGCCCACGATTCGCTACGATTTAGGTTACCAGACAACTCGCCCCACAAAATGCGTTATTTTAGAATCGTTGCATTATGAATAATTTAAATCCACATTTGTTTCACAAGTAGGTTAAATTACACAGTTTTAGTCAGAATCATGGTAAAAACGAAAACAACTCATGACAATAAAGTAGAGTTGACTTGTCAATCCAGCCAAACACAAGTTTTTATTGGATTGTAACCATTACAGATGGCGCTTCATTTATCAAAATAATCCGTGACGTCACTTGTTCAGCAACGAAGAAGGATACTGATCTTTTTAACGTAACTTCTGTGCACATCGACTTCAAGTCTACCGTTTTAAACCACGTTAAGTTTTTAACGATCCCATCCCGATTAAAGCATGACGATTTTACCCAAGAAAACGGTATCCAAGAATAAAAACGAAACCGATAATGTCGACAAAAATTTACCCCACCATCCTCGACATCATTCTCATGCTACTACGTCGGAAACTCGTCACGAAAAACCAGTGCGCGTAATAAACTCGCCTACCCGGTGGCTACCCACCCCAGGTAGGGAAGATGCCGCTCACGTTGACCCCGGGCCCTATGAAGGCCACGAAGCCTCGAGCAGTCATAATAAACGAAGGCACAGGACGTCTCCCCATAGGAATCATCCTAGAAAGCATAGAGGGGCACACACAGCGCATTCGTCCACCGTTGTTACCCACATGGCAACACATACTGCTCCAAAAAACGTTCCCATTGAGGAGGAAGAAACTAGACGCAATAGTGACGACGAGTATGTTCCACCTGCGCCATCAGAAAATCTAGAAGAAGTATGATTATTCTGTAATTGATGCTCTATTTGTCGATGTTTTCGAAGGTACTATTCTAAAATACTCCCATTACTCTAAAATATACAACAATATACCCTGGGTACGAAAAGTATACTTCATAGTTACCCGGAGAAGGCCCTGGTGCATTTGAGTGTATTTTCTGTACCTACCCGAGTAGGATACATATAGTGTTTTATCCAGGCCGTTTTAGCGTGGCGCGGCGCCACGCCGCTTTTTTGAAGCGCCTCGCTGCCCCTTTCAAAGCAAATCAGCGCCACAATGCCCTTTTCAAAGGCCGCCGCCCTGTTTTCCGCCGTGCGCGACCTTATTGATCTTTATTGCCTCTTAACCAAGCTTCTAAGCCGACTTTTATCAGCGAAGATTCGCGCGGTTGTGAATACATCATGCATGAATAACCATGTGTCAATATCAATCGATAATTTCAGTGGCTTTGTACCACCAATCGGTCCGGATACAATCGTGCACAGTTACATAGGAGACTTGATGAAAACCTCGATGTTATTCACGTGGATATTGTGCATTTCATGCATAATTCAGTTATATCAAAACATTTATTTTTACGCGTAATTAAATTTAAACAAAAACACCAGTTGTATCTGTAAAATATTGATTTGATTTCAAATTAATGCAAAACAGTTTTAAGTTAATAAAAATTAAGTTACAGGGCTTGCACTAAGCGGCGTACGGCCGTATATTACGCCCGATAATTGTTTCCATACGCCGATTACAAAACCCCATGACGTCCACTGTACTTCCTGAAAATTGGCCATACGCCGAAAATAGCAACCCGTGACATATTAAAACTGTCGATTAAAATAACGCTCCGCCTCCTATCCAATACAATTGGCGCAGGCTCACAGTAGATGTGTGTTAATGAATTGTAGCAGACGACAATCTTAACACGTTTGCTGTTCACTGTTAGGCAGACCGCGCTTAATTGGAGCACGTGCTTGTTTATTGTCACGATTACAATAACGTGTGAATGTCGGCAAAGAAGTTGCTACCCCGTCTTGGACCCTGTTTGGCCAAAAGTTGTTAATTGTTGTAACAGTAGTAGGCCTGCACCATTGGTTCAATTAAGAACATTATGACCCGTTTGTAACTTGTCAAAATATGTTAATTGGCAAACACAGATATGAATTTTACAAAAATATTGAACTTGTACCACTTATCATTCGTGTTTAGAATGTCGCAACGTACGCTTTCCGATTTTGGCATTCCACTCTCGACGAAACGTAAATTAGAAATTGATGCAAATTGCTTTGTAAGCAAAACAAGTTATCGCGATCGTGTGGGATAATAAAGGTACAAAGCGTTGTGTGTTCAGGTTCTTCCTTTTACTTCAGATTCAAATAAAAACATGACGTATATAAACAACAACAAATATGGCGTGACGTCAGGGACGTAATACACTTAAGCGCGGCGCGGCTAATAACGTTACGTTACATTCACAACATTCTGGGGGCCGCGAAAAGTGACAATTATTAACAATCAGAGGAGAATATGTGTCATTACTTATGAAATCCTGAATCATTCGTGACAATCGTAAGATTGCAGAAACACTAATTTGATCACAAGTATACACGTTGATTTGAAATGAATATCAAATGTTTATCACTCAGTTTCTGAATAACAATTTCTTAACTGTCTCTCGTATTTCAATTACATGTACACTCAGCTGTCTATTTCAGTATTTCAATCACAATTGCGCGTTTAACTTTTAATACTTAAATGGTTTCTATTCAATATCATTGACTGTCTCTAATGGTTAGAGTTTGCACGTTGTACGTTTTGGGAATAAATCGCCACTCTGTTCCACTGTTTGCTAAGTTCTTCTTGTACGACTTGGTAGTTGAATAGCTTCTTAAGGTGATTGGAAGCAGCAATATAAGTCGTAGCATTGTCTAATACCATCACCGTGGGCAACGACTTCCTGCTGGCAAATCTCCGGAACGCTTGAAGGAACGAGTCGGTTGATAGGTCAGGTGGGGGTGGGGTAGGCGGAGGTTCGTCTGACATGTAAGAGCAGGACTGAAAGCCAGGGCTAATTGTCGCGTCGTACACATTACCAACTGGCTGACTTCCGGACGACGTCTGCCTTTGAGCACGTGGATGCTGTGGGCTGTTGTCGGTGAAGTTATCTGCACAACCGGGAGAAAATGGAGTAGGTTTTTTAAAATAACTTTGAGGGTGACCTGAATAAGGAAATTGACGATTAGAACCTACCGATGTTTGCCTTTGATACGGAGACTCAGTCCTATTTTCGTTCGTATATTGCACATGCGACATTGGCTGACTGTAACTACCACCATCGTTATAATCTCCTCTTTGGTTGTAGCTGTTGTCATTTCGTATATCAATTTGAGTTGGTGAATTCAACTGTAACTGAATACCAGATTTCGACATATAAGGGTACTTATTATGTTGTGATTGTTGCCCAGACATTGGCGGAGTTTGTTCCAACTGACGCATGTCATATGCACTACTTTCTTGGCCGCTATTATATACACTAGATACATTATTAAGTGCTTGGTACCCAGTTCCGATACGATAATCTGGAAGTGTAGAGTATTTATCACGTTTCTCCAGAGGGGTCGAAAACTGACCGGACCCGATGGGCGTGGGTGACATAGAGGCGCTTTTTCCGGGACCTTTCTTGATTGTGAGTTGAAGGATGTTTGTGGCCCCGCAGATCACCTCCTGGGCCTCGTTGTGGCTGATGTTCGTGGCGTTCACGTTTCCTATCTTCAGTACAACATCGCCGGGAGCCAGGCTGTAAGAGTTCGCCGCCACACTTCCTGGCGTCACAGTTCTGTCGGGAAAGAAAGAAGAAGCGTCTGGGTTCAAACCATTGCTGTTGCGCTGCTGATTACTTAAATTTCTCTGGTCATCTCGTGGTAGATCGGTAGCATGCGGGGCTACTCTCTTCTCCTGTTGATCTCGGAAAGCTTGTAAGCGACACAGCTGGATATCCAGTTCCGCTGAATACGTGTCTGTTTGAAATATTTCTTCCTCCAATCCCTCTATCTCCGTCTGTGAAAGTATTTTCTCATTCAGTGTCTCTAGAATCGTGACTTTCGCTTCAATAGCGTTGAGAATAGCGTGAAAATCGGTCAATGAATCGTTCTCCTTAGATTGTTCGATTTTCTCCAAATATTTCTCAATGAAACGGCGGTGACCCTCTCTCTGTATCTGTATTCTCTGTAGATTCATTTTAATTTGTAACGGCACCAATATCGCGATCGTGTGGGATAATAAAGGTACAAAACGTTGTGTGTTCAGGTTCTTCCTTTTACTTCAGATTCAAATAAAAACATGACGTATATAAACAACAACAAATATGGCGTGACGTCAGGGACGTAATACACTTAAGCGCGGCGCGGCTAATAACGTTACGTTACATTCACAACACAAGTATATATCGGAGACCAATTAACGTGTATTGAATTAATTGACAATGAACAAAAGACAGTACGGCGCCGTTCCTAGTTACACTTTTTGCGAAATAAAATGTACACAATACAACACGTGGTCATGAAAACAATGACATTACGCAGAACTTTCTGACTATTCAACAAAGTGTTAGTGTTTGTGAATCTCCATTTAAGATGCATATAAAGGACTTGTTCGTGCAATGTGTGTAACATTTTAAATATAAATAATTGTTTAAGAGAGTAACTCATTTAACAGTATTCTAAGACTTCTTTGAAAAGCTATAGTTTGTATAAGATATATATCCTATGGTGTTTAATCTTGTTTTTTGTTACAAACATGAAAATATAAAACACATAATAAAATATACATTCTGGATTTTGTTGGTTTAATTATTCAACAAAAATCTCAAAACTATACGTACACTGTTTGTGTGTAACACAGCTTGTTATTAAGTCACTATACAGATATATGTGTGCCCTTTTTATGGATGTCGCGCGCTAAAGTGCCCTTTTTTGAAATTTTGCACCACGCCCTTTTTCCTTCCTGTATAAAACACTATACATAGTACTATGCTTTCGAGTACCCAGGGTACTTTTGAGTAAAACCTGAGCCGACAATGACCAAATGAGCATACTTTATATGTATTTTACAGAGATTTTAATTTGATATGTGCTACTTTTGTATTTTCATTAGAATAGGCTCCTAGGAGTAAGATTGTGCACACAATATGCAGACAGAAATCTGAAAGGGATTGTAATTACCTTCAATGTTGAAATAATTGTGTAACATGATGATGATGTTTCTACCTTAAAAATATGTTATATATATCTCTTGACATATTTCAATTGTAGCTCGAGAAGTGGTTTGAGAATGGCTTGAAAGAGAAGAAAGGATTTGTTATAAGGAAGATGGGAGAGGATGGGGCTTGTCTTTTCAGGGCTGTCGGTAAGGCCAAGACATATTATTTCAGTTTTTCTAGCAATTTAAACATGCCTCTTGAAAACCATCATGACCCATGAGATTTGAGCTACGACTGTGTTGTTATGCCCGCAAAAGTTGGACGGATATGGAGTTGGGCGTTGTCTGCAGTCCATCTGTCTGTCTGTCAACTTATTTGATGGGGATATCAATTCAACCACGTTGCTTTTTTCCATTTAAATGGAACTAGTCTGGTTGTTGTATGCTTTTTGTAGTAACCGAGTTTTATTTATTAGATAGACACTGTTGAAAGCGTGCTTTAGTTTACACCTAATTTTTAGATTGATTGCATGGAAGGCTTAGTGAAAGGCTCTCGAGTTCATCCCTGGGTAGAACCAGTACCAAATGTCTTTTGGGAGGATATAAATAATGCTCCCATAGTGGCTGTTGAACCCTGATCTCACAGTCTAAATGTGAACTTAAGCCGCTATGCCATGGCTACCTCTGTAACATGCTTTATACATAAAATTCATACATTATTATGTAAAACTTTATAATAGCTGACCCTTTTGTGTACATCAAAATGAAAAAGGGAATAAGAAAACATAATTTACCAAGACCTTGTTAAGAATGTCAAAAGGAAATGGAAAGGAAAATAAATCCTTCAACGTTTTAAGGATGTTTTCCATAATATTAGCCCATGTAAACTCTGTCCCTTTGTGCATGAATAGGTCTTGGATAGTTCTATTGTAAAATACTGTTTTAATTAAAACAATAGTAGTTTGTAAACAGCTTTGTTAAATATATGTATGTTATTTTGTAACTGGATGTGTCATAAACTCCTCTTGAACTACTTATTCTGACAGTGTTTTCTTTCTGACAGCGGACCAGGTGTATGGGGATCAAGAAATGCATACTACCGTTAGAAAACAATGTATAGAATATCTAGTAAGTAAATAAAACATAATTAATTAAGGAACAAAAAAATAAAATAAAATATGTTTATGTATTATAATTGAATAATCAGATGAATTCTTTAGCAGAGGCCCATAACGTAGTCACATAAGGAGTGTGTTTATCCAAACCAATAAAAAAATACTCAATTCTTTGAAGTTGTCAATTTAGTATTTTTGTATTGTTTGGGTTTTACTATTAGATAATAAATACCATTCTGGAACATATGTTATGCTCAAAATTCTTTGCAAAAAAGGTTCACATAATCAATGGTTCTTTATTTGCATATTGATATCGTACAAGCAATAATTTTGTGAATAACTGACCACTAAACATTAAAGATCCATAAACACTTCCTAATTCTATAATGCAATAAAAAAAATCTAACTATAAAAGTACCATACCCTTAACAAGACCCTTAAACAAATAACATAAGTGTTAAAATACAAACATTATGCAATTTATTAGCATCTAAAAATCATTTTACGATTTCATCTTGTTTTGTTTTATGGATGATCTTGAGTAAGGGTCTGCCCATCAAATTCCAAAATTCAACTGTTTAAAAAAAAAAAGATCATTTTGTATCTCGTTAAGTCAATGTTACCAGACTAAATCTAACATTGAAATTTTTGCTGCTATTGCAATAAGGAACACTGATTTTTGTATGGGTTATGAAGAGGTATTTATCCCCACGCTTTTTGAAAAAAAGGTGGGGATATTGTGGTTATCTCCGCCGTCCGTCCGTCTGTCTGTCCGTCCGTCCTGGCCACTATCTCCTCCTACACTAAAAGCACTAGAACCTTGAAACTTACACACATGGTAGCTATGAGCATATGTGCGACCCTGCACTATTTGGAATTTTGATCTGACCCCTGGGTCAAAAGTTATAGCGGTTGGGGTGGGGCCGCGTCAGAAATTATCACTCATTTTTTTAGGTTATTTTACATTTACTTCTTTATTTCTACACCGATTCACTTCAAATTGATACTGGACCTCTCTTATGACAATACGGTCAATCTCAACCATGCATGGCCCCATTCCCAACCCTGGGGCGCCCCGCCCACATAGGCCACACCCACCAAAAATTTCCATTTACTATAATTTTTTCATTTCTACACGGATTCACTTCAAATTGATACTGAACTTTTGTTATGACATTAGGGTCAATCTCAACTATGCATGGCCCCAATCCCAACCCTGGGGCGCCCGCCCACATAGGCCACACCCACCAAAAAATTCCATTTACTATAATTTTTTCATTTCTACACGGATTCACTTCAAATTGATACTGAACTTCTCTTATGACATTAGGGTCAATCTCAACTATGCATGGCCCCATAACCAACCCTGGGGCCCCGCCCACATAGACCACACCCACCCAAAATTGCCTTTACTATAATTTCTTCATTTCTACACCGATTCACTTCAAATTGATATTGAACTTCTCTTATGACAATACAGTCAATCTTAACTATGCATGGCCCCATTACCAACCCTGGGGCCCCGCCCACATAGACCACACCCGCCCAAAATTGCCTTTTACTATAATTTCTTCATTTCTACACCGATTCACTTCAAATTGATACTGAACTTCTCTTATGACAATACGGTCAATCTCAACTATGCATGGCACAATTACCAACCCTGGGGCGCCCTGCCCACATATGTCACACCCACCCAAAATTGCCTTTTACTATAACTTCTTCATTTCTACACCAATTCACTTCTAATTGATGATGAACTTCTCTTATGACAATACGGTCAATCTCAGCTATGCATGGCCCCATTACCAACCCTGGGGCACACCTAGGTCAAACATTCGGCGTGGGGATACGCGTCGGCCTCTGCCGCGCCATTTCTAGTAATGTTTATAAGAACAAGGTCCTTACATTGAAGGTCAAGGTCACAATCATGGTCAAAGATAAAGTTGACTAGTATATAAGTTGTATTGAATTAAAAGATAACATTCTAAATATATCAAGCTTTAAATAGTTGTGTAAGATTTCATTTTTTTCCAGGCTAAGAATGCTGATTATTACTCCCATTATGTAACAGAAGATTTCACCACATACCTGAATCGCAAGCGGATGGACAATTGCCATGGAAACCATTTAGAAATCCAAGCCATGTGCGAAATTTATAACAGGCCTATCGAGGTGTATCAGTATAGTTTAGGTTAGTACATGTGTGAAATATTTTCATTATTTTGAAATATATTTCCTTTTGTGCTCACTGTGCCATTTAGTAAAGCAACAAAGGCTTGATTTGTAGACATTGAAGGAGTAAACTTGTACTAAATTTTGCAGGAACAATTCCATAAAAACTTTGCTTTACCAAAGAAAGCTCTGTCATGATTCCTATTGAGCTTGATTTAATAGATCAGAGGGCCATATCAATAATGCTTTCCTAAAATAAAGACTTTAAAAATGAGGCATCATTGAGATTTTTGTATAACACTCCTGAATGGTTATTGATAATATGCATATGTTTCATGCATTCATGTACTTTAGTCTTTAATGCAATTTTATTACTAAATATGTTTTTCCCACACTCACCAAAATTTTCCTTTGATCGATTTACTTCTAAGGATACGAAGAAAACCTTACCGCACGTGTAATTTGTATATGAAATTCACTTTCAGATCCAATGAACACTTTCCACAGCTCCTACAAGACTGATAATGAGCCCATTCGCATCAGCTACCACAGTAATGTCCACTACAATTCTGTCGTAGACCCATATAAACAGACCATTGGAGTTGGGCTGGGACTCCCTCTGGCCAACTTTCAGCCTGGGGTAAGACTTTTCTTTCATCATTCAACCTGCAAATGTTCTCTTGCCTTAGCCCAAAACAGAAGATCAGTACATGGACAAGTTAAAATGTCTAAAACACTGACTGGTATGGTAAAAAAGTATGGTTAAGTGCACACTTGTTGTCTTAATGCTTGTTTTTATGCTCCCCAAAAATTTTCAGTGAGCATATAGTTGCCAGTTTGTCCTTACTTCCTTACTTCCTTCCGTCACACTTTTGTTACAGTTTCTCATAGCACCTTCAATACTTTACCGATCTCTTTCATAATGGCATGTAAGTACCTTGCATGGACCTCTACCTTTTAATGAGGTCTCTGGGGTCAAGGTCACCGAGGCTAATAATAGATTTTTCCGTCACACTTTTGTTACAGTTTCTCATACCACCTTCAATACTTTACCGATCTCTTTCATATTTGGCATGTAGGTATCTTGCATGGACCTCTACCTTTTGATGAGGTTTTAGGTAGGGCTGTCACGATACGCCGTGAGCGTACCGCGGTATATCGTGGTACGGCAACACTGTATCGTGGTACGTACCGCGATATTTTACAGAATATGTATCTGTGAAGAAAACAGCAGAATAACAAGTTTTACAAACTTTATGAAACTCAATAATCAGAAAACACTGGTATCATAGAATGACTAGAAACTGTAGCAGAAACTGTAATAAACTTGATAGAAGTAGTCATTGTTATTGTTATTGTTATTCGCGTCTTTTTCTAAAATGTCCGCCATGTTGTTTACAATAGCTGTGACTACAATCTGTGTAAATCGAACGCTTCAAGGGCATGTTTAAAATGCGGAGTCAGCAGGCCCAGTATTGAAAATCCTTAGCGTTCTGACTCTTCCTCGACTTATTCATAATCTTTAGATAACATGATTAGGAAGTGCCATGCTTTGAACGATCGATATACTAAAGAAAGAAAATAAGAAATAGAGTAAACATCTTTTGGATAATTATGAACTGATTTGCAAAGGAAATCTGTCCCAAATGCCAAAAAAGGTACGGACCCATACATCGCCGTATTTTAAACGTGAAAATTAAACATCTACCAGTGGAAGCGCTTGCTTGACCTGGATATTAACGGATTATTTATTTAGCTCTTTTGAATCGCTTCTACAGTTTTTAAAACGATATCTATATCAAAATAATTATGTAATGTATTTATATCTGTGCTAATATAATACTATTTAAAAAACCGGTGCGGCAACGCCGTACCGCGGTGCGATTTTTTTCACGACATGCACCGCGATATACCGGTATACCGGTGAATCGTGACAGCCCTAGTTTTAGGTCACTGGGGTCAAGGTCAACGAGGCTAATAATAGATTTTTCCGTCGCACTTTTGTTAGTTTCTCATACCACATTCAATACTTTACCAATCTCTTTCATATTTGGCATGTAGGTACCTTGCATGGACCTCTGCTTTTTGATGAGGTTTGAGGTCACTAGGGTCAAGGTCAACGAGGCTAATAATAGATTTTTCCGTCGCACTTTTGTTAGTTTCTCATAGCACCTTCAATACTTTACCGATCTGTTTCATATATGGCATGTAGGTACCTTGCATGGACCTCTACCTTTTGATGAGGTTTGAGGTCTCTGGGGTCAAGGTGAAGGTCACTGAGGCTAATAATAGATTTTTCCGTCATGCTTTTGTTACAGTTTATCATAGCACCTTCAATACTTTACCGATATCTTTCATATTTGGCATGTAGGTACCTTGCATGGACCTCTACCTTTTGATGAGGTTTGAGGTCACTGGGGTCAAGGTCACCAAGGCTAATAATAGATTTTCCGTCATGCTTTTGTTACTTTACCGATCTCTTTCATATTTGGCATGTAGGTACCTTCCATGGACCTCTACCTTTTGATGAGGTTTGAGGTCTCTGGGCTCAAGGTCACCAAGGCTAATAATAGATTTTCCGCCACGCTTTTCTTACAGTTTCTGATAGGGCCTTCAATACTTTACCCATCTCTTACATAATAGCCATGTAAGTACCTTGCATTAACCTCTACCTTTTGATTAGGTTTGAGGTCACTGGGCTCAAGGTCACTGAGGCTATTAATAGATTTTCCGTCACGCGTTTGTAACAGTTTCTCATAGCACCTTCAATACTTTACCGATCTCTTTCATATTTGGCATATAGGTACCTTGCATGGGCCTCTACCTTTTGATGAGGTTTGAGGTCACTGGGGTCAAGGTCACAGAGGCTAATAAAATATTTTTTAGGTGGTTATTAACACATAAATTGACAAAGCGCATCATCGGGGAGCATCCATCAGTTTCACTGATATTCTTGTTTTTAGTTAGTTAGCAGAGAATGGTGTTAATGCCAGAAAGGAATAAAGGAATTACAAGACCGTTTGGCCAGAAATAGTTTTGAGAATTTCACCAAAATTTATTTCACAAATATAAAGGTGCCTTAATATATACAGGTTGTGGAGTTTAAATTAGTCTGTATAGAGTCATCAGTCAAGAAATGTATTTTTTACACAGTTGTATTAAAGACAGTGTTGCAAAACACAAGCCTGTTCACATGCCATATATCAGGGTGCAGTATCAATGGGGTTCACAGGGGTTTACACACAGGCTGGACAGAATGTAAACTCACCTTTAAGAACTTTAGTTTTGCAGATATATGAAGTTATTGAAATACAATTGCAAAAATCGTTACTGCATAAAAGACAGTTTTTGTTGCCGTTTTTGCAGATATCTTTTAATCTTTAGGTTTAAGAATAAATCCTTGTGTACGTCTGAAATCGGTGCCAAAATTTAATGTTGCATAACTGTGTCCATGAATGCTGTAAACATCAAATTTTTGGCCAAGAACACAGGTCTATTAAATAAAGTAATTCTGATGTATTTCACATTTCCATCAGAAACTGTCTTATATGCACTAGTTGAAATTCGTAAGAATATTTGTTTAAAAAACTTATTTGGAAAAAAATCCACTTGCCGGTGTGTTTACATCAATTAACTTTTAATTGTGAACTCCACAAATTCACATAATCCTGCACCCTGACATATTAGCCTTCAACTGGGTAAACGGTGCTTAATGCATGTGTGTAAAGTGTTGTCCCTGATTAGCCTGTGCGGACTACGATTTTTGGAGTTATCTTCAATGTTGATCTCAATGGATTTTCCTAAAATGATTGTCCCTTCTTAGCCTATTTGAACTGCACAGGCTTACCTGGGATGAAACTTTATGCACATGAAATTAAACCTGTTAATAAACAGATCGATGCTCAGTCATATGTTATAATAATATTACAACTAACATAATTTGTACTTCCTGTCAATGCAGCTTGCAGAGACCCACTTGGTGCACGACGCGACGCGCCAGTCTGAGGAGCTGCACCTTGAGCAGGCGATGTTGCAGGATAAGATCCGAGAGACAGACTGGGAGGTCACACAGGAGACCCTGCAGGAGCAGGTGGCTCGAGAGTCCTACCTGCAGTGGCTCAAAGATAACGAGAAACGGGCCCGCACTAATGACCATGTAGGGCTTTGTACTCGAATGTTTGTATATTGCCTAACTTGTGGTTTGATTGTATATTAATAAATCTCATAGTCATAACTTTACCTACTTTTGAGAAAGCAAAAATCACTTAAGCATATTTTTGTTGGTTATTCATAGTTTAAATAAACATTTAGGCATAACCCTAGTAGCTCAAGGATGACAAGAAAGAAGCTTATTATTTGCTTGTCATAGAACAGAAGTTTGATTATAGAATTCCCCTATATCCGTCCATCATTTTCTTCGGATTTTTAAAACACTTGCTTCAATTATTAGGGGCATTGTGAGAATTTTTAGAAGGCATGATTCAGGTACACTGGTCGAGTTTCAAGTTCATACTTAAAGGTGAAAGGTTTGAGCCTTCATGTCTTTTATAGTCTGAACGATTTTAGTAAAATTTACAAAACACCTAAATTGAATTGAGATCATGTGCAGAAGGCATGAGTCAGTCATGACTGCTCAAGGTCAAGGTAGTTAAAGTCCATATATCCTAGAGCCTTCAGTGGATTTCATGCACTTTGCATCAAATGTTAAAAGCATTGAGATAATGTTCAAAAGGCAGGAGTCAGTAGTGCTGGCTTAAGGTCAATGTTGTACTTCAAGGTCAAAGGTTGTAGCCTCCATTGTGGTGTCCGCTTCATATCACATGAAATTAGACTAATAAGTTTATTGCGATAATGTGCAGAAAAAATAAGTCCGTTATGCTTACACAAGGAAAAGCGATGCTTTAAGGTCGAAATTCTGAGCCTCAGTTTCCCAGTTTGCTCCATATCTCCTTTAATACATATTGAAGAATGTTCATGAAACTTGGCTAAATTGTTATGGTCATTCAGACGCTCTACAAAAGTCATGAGTGAGTCAGGTCAACTCAAGGTCAATTTCATACTTCAAGGTCAAACATTTTAGTGTCCCTTATTCCTCTCAACCCCAAATCTACTATATTGTTTAATGGATTTACATGAAATTTGCATCAAATGATAAACAGAAGAGAAAATTTCAAAAGACAAAGTCAATCAGGTGAAGGCTTTTTATCGAACTTGGCCACAAGATTTAGTTCAAATGAGTAAAAGTTTGAGTCTCAACCTATTTGTCTGGTTCATATCTCTTATGTACCGTAAAACTTAGAAGGTAAAAAATCTTGGCAAGGGTTATAGCCATCTTGGGGACTGCCTTGTGAGAGATTATGTGAAAAAGTATAGCTTGTTGGTTATCCACAGCTATATGATGAGTGTTTGTAAGGTGAATGTTATCAGTGACTCAAGGATAACAAGAAAAATGCAGACAACATGTATATTTTATCTGTTTGCCAGCGTACAGCCTGTGCCACATGCAGTTCCTCTAGTGATAACACACAGCTGTTGGAGAGTGCCGGTTCCCCAGAGGTCCGAACGGGCCGATCGCCGCACCAGAAATCCAGTGCCACCCACGGTCAGGATAGCCCACCTAGGCTTGAGTCAGGGGACCACCACAACTCACCACGAATTCCGGAACAAAAAGGTTAGCAACTCAGAAAAAAACAGGTTCCTCTTGTTGCTTGTATTTTATATAATTAAATGTATGTGACTAATGATTTTAGTGGCCAGCCCATTTGCTTGTGTGGGTATTGATCTTGAATATATTTCTACTGCCATCATCCCTAAACATCAAACTTAAGTTTAGCAGTTTTCACTAAATGTCGTAACTTGCAGAGGTGTGATTTTCTCTCCTTTCAGCCGATCTCCTCCCTTCAATGCAAAGTTCATTCAACCAATAGTTCTAAAATTTGTTAGAAGTATTTAAAAGTGAGTTTTGGTAAACCCAGTACTGGGGTAGGGTATTTGTTCCACTGATGTAGTACCTAAATCTCACCCATGCATGATATGTATCTGCAAGTAGTATGATGAACTACTGTATTTTATTTTTGTATTTTCTCTTTTGCAGTGAATTCCCCTGGGGCTAAGTGTGATGCAGGAGCAAGTAACTACATGGAAGGTGCAACAGGAGGTTATGAGTTTGAAACCCACTCCATTGTCAACCAGTTCCCCAACTCCATATACGGTTGGTTCGAATTGGTGTTTTCTTTTACAGCTCACAGTTACAAGTACACATTTTTGTCCCCTACCGGTTTCACCGGAGGGGACTTATGGTTTGCGCTCTGTGTGTCTGTCTGTCAGTCCGTCAGTCTGTCACAATTTTCTGGATCCTGCGATAACTTTAAAAGTTTTTCATATTTTTTCATGAAACTTTAAACATGGATAGATGACAATATGGACATTATGCACGTCATTTCATTGTGTTCCTAGGTAAAAAAATTCTGGTTGCTATGGCAACAAATAAAAAATGTAAAAAAATCTGACAATGGTGGAGCCGGTAGGGGACATATATTGCTTGGCAATAGTCTTGTTTAAGTCTTTTTTAACATGTTGAAGAAAGGTCTTGTAGCTTAGATGGTTCAAAGATATTTTTTTTTGGTTCTAGGTCACTTTGTTTTGGGAGACTTTCATAGCAGCATCCACATTTAATGTAATTTTATGAAGTAATTTCAAATCAAAAGCACATTTTATTAACGAATATCACATACATGTCTCTAAGTTAATGACGATTATTACTGGTAATGAAAACGATATTTTTTTGCCATATTTAAAGAATCTCTCGTGCTTTTACATGTGGTACATTTTGGATTGATATCACAGTTTATTTATGTTTTTTTAATTTCAGCTGACTTTGCAAATTTTGATGAAGACGATATTTTGGCTCAAGTGATCGCGCAGTCGCAGCAAGAGTACATAGACCACTTTAAAAAAAGTACAAACTCCCCGCTGCCTTCCAATGAAAGCACCTCTACCGGAAACCCCTGCCCATCCCCTGACAGTTAGCGAATGTTTGATAAGCAGCATTCAATCTCTTCAATAAAATGATGGGTACAAAAGTTGAGAGCATGTAACAGCAATATGGCAAGCGATTGCAGTTTGAAATGAGGAAAGTGGATAAAGGAATTCTAGAGTAGGGATGGATACTAAAAATATTAGCGTATCATATCATGGCTTTATTTGTGATAAATGAGTTTTACGTATGCAATGGAAACTTAATTGATCTATAAGTCTCTATTGGTTTGAACTCTTTTCTTTTTGAGAAAATTGTGCTGTTTATCCCCCCTCCCTCCCCCCGATTTTGTGAACAATGAAAAATGAGTCGCGATCTGTTCAAATTGTAAAAAAAATTAGTTGCAAACTGGTCAAAATTGTGAAAAAATAAACGCGAACTTTCTAATATAGTGAAAATTGGCGTCACGAACTTCTTGACATTGTGAAAATTTGAGTCGCAAATTTCCCAAATTCGTGAAAAACGGCCGTTCTCACAGTAGGAAAAAAGCCCTGATCTGTTTGTCCGTCACAACACAGATTATGAAATTTCATTTTTTTTTCGTTACATAATTGATGCTTAAACTTGATATTGGAGACTCATATTTAAGCTTTAAAACTTATTGTTTCAATAATTTCAACACTTTGTGTGGGGGTGGTATATGTTTAAAAAGTATAAACATGAAAATATCTTTAGGGGTAAAGCTAGTTAAGTTATTTTTTTGATATTCCAGTATCTTTTTTTTTATAAAGAACTGCATTTATTATTGTGCTTATTATTTATAATATTGCCAACACTTGAATTGTATTATTGCTCTGACAGTGGAAATCTTTTATTTACATAAGCAATACAGATGTAGTACAGATAAATGAGTATTACAGCAAGAAGAAGTGTAGACTATGAATTGTTTGTGCGATATTACAGAAAGAAATTCTAGACTAGATTAACTGTTACACACAGGAATTGTATTTGGCCTGTTTGTTTTCATTCCTATCCATTATATATCGGTATGCATTGTTTGATACCATTATCTTTTATTGTTTCCATATACCATCCTTATCTTAGCATTTGTGAAATATCTGATTTTTGGAAATAATGTATACTGAAAAAACATGCCCTGCATATACTAAGACTGCTACACAATGCTGATTGTATTGACTTGTCTGTATGAGCCATTTGCAACCCAACATACTATTATTACTATCACACTTTATACAAATATTTACATTTATTATTGCGACTTAATATTTGTGTGATAAAGATGTTGTTAAAGCGATTGAAGGAGAGCAGTTTAGTTCTAATGTTTATTTATCTGTTTTTCTGTGTTTTTAAAACATCAAAATAATGGAAGGCTTGACTTTTTGGTTGAACGTTTATTTTGAGGTCACATAAAATGTTTTACATATTTTCTTGTACGAAATTGTAATCTAATGAAATACATGCACATTTTCCTTTAAAGGGACCTTTTCACATTTGATAAATTGACAAAATAAAAAAAATAATTCAGATTCCCAAATTTTAGTTGATTTTATGGGTTTTTTTTGCAAGAAAACAGTAATACTGAACATTTACCATGCTCTAAAATATCCATCATATGCATCTTTTGAAGAGTTAAAAACTTTACATGTTTCAAACGTGAAACGAAGGTAGAAATTGGAAAGTTGTGTTGTTATTGATATATTTTGTGACATTAAAGGGATAGCTTATATTATTAATAAAACACTAAGCATGAATGGCCTAGGCGATTAAATGTTAGACTTTTACACTAAGGGTCGGTGCTAGCATGAATGGCCTAGGCTATTAAGTGTTAGACTTTTACTCTAAGGGTCGGTGCTAGCATGAATGGCCTAGGCTATTAAGTGTTAGACTTTTACTCTAAGGGTCGGTGCTAGCATGAATGGCCTAGGCTATTAAGTGTTAGACTTTTACTCTAAGGGTCGGTGCTGCATGCTATTTTTGTTGTTGTTTTATACTGGAACTCTTTAGTTCCGATGATTACATTTATCAATTTGAAGCCACTTCAAAACTTGCAAAAAATCTGTGAAAAGGTCCCTTTAATATGTAAAAAATATTTATTAACAAACACAGTGCCTTCTTACATTTTAACTTGTGAGTTACCATCTTTCATTGCAGCATTTTCTTAGCATACTGCAACTTTGAAAACTAGCTTGTTCCTCAATAAACACGATTGTTGTTACAGCTTTGTGTGCATTGACAAAATAAAACTATCATTGACTTTGTCATGTGGTTGATAATGATTGAAACTGTTCACAATACAAATTGTGCTTCGTCTTTTGCAATTTTTGACATATGCATGCAACTGTTGCGAACCAAGTGGCTATAGAAATGTGGATAAACAGTTGTAGATATCATTTTCAAAAAAGCTTGTATAAAGCTGGTATAAATTACTTTTTTTTTTTTAAAAATAACGATGTACAGACAAATGAATTGCATTGGATGTATAGGTATGTGCTCTTTGTGTGATAAAATGAGTCGCGTTCTGAGAAAACTGGACATAATGCATGTGCGTAAAGTGTCGTCCGAGATTAGCCTGTGCAGTCCACACAGGCTAATCAGGAACGACACTTTCCGCTTTTATGGTATTTTCGTTTAAAGGAAGTCTCTTCTACACGAAAATCCAGTTAAGGCAGAAAGTGTTGTCCCTGATTAGCCCCTGCAGACTGCACAGGCTAATCTGGGACAACACTACGCACATGCATTATACCCAGTTTTCTCAGAACGCGACTCAAATGGTGGATTGTGCTTTTAGAGTAGATTTTTTGTTAGTGATGGATATTTGTTGAAATTCGGAACCTGGGTTCCAGATTTTGTATTCAGTTGTTTTTCTTTTACATTGAATTTATTTCAGATGCTTTTATGTTGTTTTCCTTCTTTTGAAATATTATTAAACATTCAGATGGTGTTTCTGAATATTGTTAATCTCTTTATAAACTCTTTGAGTCTTGCTCTGGGAAAACAAGGCTTATTGCATGTGTGTAAAGTGTTGTCCAATATTAGCCTGGGCAGTCTGCACAGGCTTATGAGGGGCAACACTTTCCGCTTTTATGAAATATTTTGTAAGAGGAAGTCTGTTCTAAACAAAAAACCAAGTCTAGGCAAAAAGTATCGGACTGAACAGGATAATCTGGGATGATACTTTGTGCACAGACATAAAGGACTGCCGAGGCTTATCTGCGATGTGTTCAAACATAAGGGACTGCCGAGGCTTATCTGCGATGTGCACAGACATAAAGGACTGCCGAGGCTTATCTGCGATGTGCACAGACATATAGGACTACCGAGGCTTATCTGCAATGTGCACAGACATATAGGACTGCCGAGGCTTATCTGCGATGTGCACAGACATATAGGACTGCCGAGGCTAATCTGCGATGTGCACAGACATATAGGCCTGTCGAGGCTTATCTGCGATGTGCACAGACATATAGGACTGCCGAGGCTTATCTGCAATGTGCACAGACATAAAGGACTGCCGAGGCTTATCTGCGATATGCACAGACATATAGGACTGCCGAGGCTTATCTGCGATGTGCACAGACATATAGGACTGTCGAGGCTTATCTGCGATGTGCACAGACATATAGGACTGTCGAGGCTTATCTGCGATGTGCACAGACATATAGGACTGCCGAGGCTTATCTGCAATGTGCACAGACATATAGGACTGCCGAGGCTTATCTGCGATGTGCACAGACATATAGGACTGTCGAGGCTTATCTGCGATGTGCACAGACATATAGGACTGTCGAGGCTTATCTGCGATGTGCACAGACATATAGGACTGTCGAGGCTTATCTGCGATGTGCACAGACATATAGGACTGCCAAGGCTTATCTGCGATGTGCACAGACATATAGGACTACCGAGGCTTATCTGCAATGTGCACAGACATATAGGACTGCCGAGGCTTATCTGCGATGTGCACAGACATATAGGACTGTCGAGGCTTATCTGCGATGTGCACAGACATAAAGCTAGGTTTTCCCAGATCGCTGCTCATTTATATTAACTCTGTTTCATTGCTAATAATAAAAAGATACTATAATCCCAGGGGTTGTTATACTTTCTCTTCAATATTAATTTTAATTTAAAGAAACTAGATTGTTAACAAGGTTTTAATATAGCCATAGAAGGAAAAATGCCCCGCCCCCTGGCGGCCATGTTTTTCAACCAACCAGAACCATTTTAAACTCGTCCAAGATGTAATTGGCACAAATCTTGACACAATTTCATGAAGATCGGACAATAAATGGGGCCTGTAGAGTGTTAACATGGCAAATGTTGACAACGCACGACGGGAAAAGGGCGATCACAAAAGCTCGCCATGAGCACATTGTGCTCAGGTGAGTTAAACAATAAATTAAATGAATATTACTCTTTGATTTTTTTATTCAGTATTTATGCCATGCTCAACAGTTTGGATATAGTAAACCCAAGACGGTCTGGCAGTAGAAAGCATCTTCTCTTTCTACTGTCTTGTGTGAACAATCTTTCCCTTGTAGACCACATAATCGATAACCTCGTTATAGCAACCGAACTTGTAGATCAGATTCTCCCATCTGTAACAGAACAACATACATATTTTATCAGTTTGACGACATTAATTTGTTAATGAATTTGGACTTGCGATTGGAGCTACTACAGTAAGTAAGTAGGTAGTTAGTAGGTTGAGTAAATAAAAAGTATTAATTGAAAGTGTCACTGCAAAAAACAACGGTCCTTGTAGTAATATTAATAGTGTGTTTGAATTTTGAGATGTCATTGAGAAAAACATATTTGTAGAGCTTGTTCACAGGGATGTTATTTCTTCTCATTTCAGCTGATATTATTATGGGGGCTAAAATTGTCTCACAACTAGTCCGTTTATTTAATGGATCTTTTAAAGAATGAAGGGTTTAAAAAACAGTAAGCGGATGGTATTTTGCTATTTAAGTGTTTTCAAAATCACACCCTTGTGTAAGAAATATAAATTAGACTCATTTAAATGTTATTAACCTCTGGAACTTATGTTATGCTTATGTCTTCCCTTATTTACGCGAAAAGTGTCGTCCCTGAACAGCCTGTGCGAACTGCAAAGGCTAATCTTGGACGACATTTTACGCACATGCAGAAAGTTTCGCAGGCAGGTGCCTGAAAAAACAGGACTTTGTGATGTTGAATTGTTTGCAAACCATTACATAGTTTTTATATTAAAAAAGCCGTTGTCGTAGTCAATTTCTATGGTATGCCTACCGCGTTTGCAATTTTGTCCATAAAAAAACTACCTCAAGAAACGTAAACCACAGACAATATGCTACAACATAGACACACTAAGTGTCACTAGAAACGTGATGCTAGTTTTGGACGTTTTTCACAGTGAACCCTGAAACTGCTGTGAATGAATATGAACAAGAAATATCTTTAAAAAAGATAAACGGCGTAAATAGTTTAATGAATAAGATCAAGTATAGCGAATGTCCTTTTCTGTGCAGTTCTTAGCTGCATCACACGCAGTACGGGATGTTACGGGGAGTTTTCGCGGCTTATTTTACATTATAACATATTTTGCACTGTTGAATTGAGCTGAAAAGAATTAACAGGTCAAAATAGTTAGTTAAAATGTGGTTACTGATTAATTATCTGCAACTCACCTTGCTACCAGTTGTTTATAAAAATATATTTTATATTCGATATTCTTACGTGACCCACCCAGTCCTGTAAGCTGAAATGATCCGTAAAACAATTTCGTGTCTTTGTGTCGTATGAACAAATCTGCACTAAAACTAAATTTAGGTTCAACTCGTAAACGCATGATCAGTTGTCAAACGAAAGTACGGTTGATATTCAAATGCATTATTTTTCTCTTTCTGGTATATTGTTTTAGTATGATGATGCTGCATTAATTAATATAAGTGTATATGAAGTAGAAACATCAAAAATAATCAACGGTTGCGATAGACACCTATAAACTGTTACATGCTCATAATATCACTTTAGTACATTAGGCAATATGGACGAATAATTATTGTTAAATTTATCAACAATAATATTTATCATTGTATTGTTGAAAACACATTAAGAATCTATTATTTACATACCATAATTATATTGCTGAATATCTTCATTTAACATATTTCTGGTCTAAAGAAAATTCCAGGTCACCTAGTTCACGGATAGCGTCTTTATTATATAACGATTATTTTACTGGCCGCCAACTCCGGTGATGACCTGTATATAAACTCTGAATGTCCGCGAATTGACCCGATATACCTCGCGGGTTGAAATGCAATGCTTTAAAGTGAGGCCTCGCTTCCATTGCTCTTTATACTTTTACATGTTAACATGTTGACAGGAATAAGGAAGTAAGTACTAAATATGAGAACATAGCCTTTTAAGTATAAACGCTCTTGCGCTGGTAATACTCTGAAAATAAAAGGTGTACGCACAAACTGTATTGATGTCGAGAATTGAGTGTAAAACTGTTCTATCTATTAAGCCTTTTCATTCGAGATAAAATTGTTTCATACAGTAAAACAGTGTTACAAAGACGCGGATATGTTTCCAATGTTCTGGTGGTATACTCAAATCAGCCAATGGAATAAATGAAGTGTATTCATTCGTACCTAGCCGCGGGAAATTTTATTGGAATTTTATTGGACACTTACAAAGGTCAGGCTAAGGTGAAAAGCTGGCTTATTCAGCTTACGCCGAAAAATGTTGCTTACTTGTCCGTATTCAAGACGACCATATTCCCGAGCTTTCCGACCTCCAGTGACCCCTGTTTCTGTGAGACGCCAAGCGCATGCGCAGCGTTTATTGTGGCGGCGTTCAGAGCTTCCGGCATGCTCATGTGCAAAATGACGCAAGCAAGATGCATTACCATCGGCTAAAAGGATACCATTAAAGGTTGCAGTTTAGTGCTACAGAACGGATTTTTCAAATTTAAGTTAGAACCTTAGATTGAAATTAGATATAACGAAAACGTAGGCGAATGAATACGACAGACTTGTTTTAATGACATTGGTCTGTTCGTTGGAGTTGATTCTTTCGACTTTTATGCACATGTACTTGTCATTACATGGGTTAGGCTATAATCAAATTGTTAAACTATATATCTATATCTGATAACATTTTGTATTTTTCGTAAAACTGTTTCAATCATTTCTATAAAACGAAATAAGTGTTTGATTCTGCTTATTATAAAATAGACATCAATTGTGAATATATAATATGCAGCATTTATTGCGCATAATAGTAAATAAATATGATATACACATTTTATAAGGCAAACATTATGTTATGTATATTCCATTTCATGTCATCATCAACCAACCAGCAAACATACCATAGCCATGCAGTAAGCGTTTGGGTTAAAATCCGAGCCCAGAGCGATCGCCATGCTTTGTTCCAGCATCTTCCGTACAGGCGGCGGTCTCAAGCGCAAGATGTACGCGGTCGTGGGTAAAACAACTCCCACCGAGCCGGATGTTGCCATAGCGACTATTCCGGCGTCGGAAATCTCCTCGAGATGACTGATTGCTAGCGCGCCAATGTCTGCGCCCATCTGAACAGGACGATTGAAAATTCGGATTAAATAATTGCGAGTTTTTTTTATCCGCACACGTGTGTGGCTTGAGGTGGTTTAATATTTCATGCTTCCTGTCGTACTTTTTCTGCGGTAGTGCATAATATAATTTTTACACATGAAAAATTTCCCCCGTGCTTCTGAAATTTTAAGCCTTGATCTGCTTTTATTTTCACTATGGATTGTATTCTCATACCACGTAAAAGACAGGTACCGATCATAAATTATAACGGCATTTAAATAGTATTATAAACTTTAATTTAGCATCGATGCACCATTCATTTTATACACAGTTGATAAACAGTGTAATACAAACACACATATATTTCTTTTCAATATACACATTGCTGTTTAATCTAACTTTTGTTCTTTACAAAAAAAAGAGAAACCAGCTTTATTATTAACCTCGGCGGATCCGGTCGGGTGCAGTTCGTCGCCATGGAAGTTAATATTCAGTCCGAGAGTTTTTCCCGCCTCCAGAATGCGCCTCGTCTGCTGCACGTCAAAGACGCCGCGCTCGCAGAAGACATCGATATTGTCCACGTGCAAAGCTTGGTCGGCCATTAGACGCTCTAGTTCTGGTATTTGTTTGGTCAGTATATCAGCGGTAGCTTCTTCCGATGTCTTGTTCCTGCAAGAAGCAGAAAAACTCCATATACGAGACAATTGTTCATTTTGCCTTGACCAAAAGTGTCACATAAACACGTGTTTTGATTATCATATTTTAATAGTAATAGTGGTAAACAATATGTGCTGTTTCTATAACAGTGTGCATATTTTGATTAAACAAACAATATTCCAGATATATCCTTATATTTTTCTTGTCAAACAATCGGCGGGAGATGCACCGATTTAGAAACCATACGTAAAATATTGTTTCTGTCAGTGTCCTATCATAGTTATTATTTGCTTAATAATATCGATGCGAACGAGCTTGTTTTGTATACATGTATCAATATTTATTTTATTTTTACATAATAAAGTATGAAGCCCGTAAATTTTTGGTGCGTCCAAAATTATTTTATATATCAAATGGTCTACTTTGGCACTGCATGAGCCCCGCAGTATGTCGACGATATACCAATGTCCAAGTCGCGACCCCGTTCAATGACCTTCAACATCTTCATCTCGGTGTTAAGGTCAAGTCCATATCCGCTCTTGCATTCCACCAGCGTCGTCCCAGCGCGCCGCATGAACTCCAGCCTCGATTTGAACGAAGAAAATAGTTCGTCCGCGGAGGCGTTTCGTGTATGTTCGACTGTAAAGTGTATCCCGCCGCCGGCCTTATGCACGTCCATGTACGTTGCCCCTGCAAGCTTGAAGCATACAATGACTTTTGTTGATACATTTGTTGGTACTTAGAAATCTAGTGAAAAATAACATTTACCGGTAATTTAACTCGAACAATTATTTATCACTAACCAACAATGTCCGAAAACTCTTTACATTTAATTACGTTCGTGCACATAATCAATGAAAAAAACGTAACAAGTAATTTTAAAGGTTTACATGTTGAGCTGAAACGAAGTTTATGTTGGAGCAAAATTCTTAAAATAAAAATTTTCTTGTTAGATCTTTAGTTTGATATTGTTGAATATTTTATTTTGGTCATTGTGCATTCAGATGATTGTGCAGTGATACCTTCATTGCGAACTCGTGCACGCGGTCGCCTGCCCAGACCGGATGTGTGTGGGCGTCCACTAGACCTGTGGTACAATAATACGAATAACATGGCATATATTATTGTGCTACTGCAGAAAGAGTAATCGTTATTGTTTTATGCATTAATAACAGCGTACGCTCGTTTTTAATGCTATGCGATTGTGTTAGAGTTACAATTGTATGTCACCGTTTCAAGTATAAGGAAATATGTATGTTAGCTGTTCACCAGCAAACTGGATTGTATTGGTAACATAAAGCGGTATTTTGTGTGTTCATATGTTGATGAAATTATGCGTATACAAAGCATATTTTGCGTTTTTGAATGTAATTCAGAAACGATAATTTGAAGGATTGTTCTGTTCGAAATAATGGTACAACATAGTGGTTACATGCATAGTTAAGCTAAGGTAATGTAAGGCATGACGTACACTAACTTACTATATGACTTTTAGTTGTTGTTGTTGATGTCTTTCTGTTTTTGTTGTTTTATTTAAATTGTATGAGTCATACATATCAAGACGGTAAACATACCCGGTATAATGCATTTTCCGGTGGCATCCATTACAGTGTCCGCTTCCAGGTCAGGGTTTCGAGCCCGAACTTCCGCGTCTGTCCCGATATCGGCAATATTGCCTGATCTACATCAGTACAATTAAGTCAGGCCTTTTTCCTGGCCATGTCGGGAAAAGCAATTTCGGGATTTGGATTTTTGAACGCAAAAAAAACACTAATTCGGGAAAAACTAATTTAATATAACTCTTTATAATAATTCCAATTATAACAAAAAATATGTTAATTATAGTTATATACTTGATTAGATATAATTGAAATAAAATTGAGATATAATAATAATTGGACACTTATTTGATTTTTTTCAAATTGTTTTTTTTTACCATTTCGCTTGGGAATGGGTCCGTGAAACGCATGTCAGGAAAAGGCATTTATGGTAACTCTTTTATTTATTAAGTAATGTCATATAACAATTTAATACATAGCCATTGTGTAGCGAGAAAAACCGGTCCAGGCCAATCCAAATGTGAACTACGTTGGAGTTGCCTCCCATATGTACTATTATAATCGCCTACAGCATGAAGTAGAAACATATGCTTAAGTTTGAATAAACGGATGATTCTATTTGAAATGAAAAATTGTTGTTTATTAATTTCTATATAACGAAGGTACACCTTCCAAATGTACCTAGTAATGCATACCTGTCGACAAGAATGCTGTATCCAGTTCCGTTCGTATCCTGGAGTATATCCACTGATTTCATGGCCGATCCGCATTTAACAAGCGTACCGTCCGACACGACTTGCACGATCTGCCGTGCAGAATGTACCAACAGAGAATGCGTCGCCGACATGCCGACGGAGCACGCAGCGAATCGTGTTAGCTGGTTAAATATCACTTTGTGTAAGACGCTACTGCCACTTGCATGCACTACTTACTATCTATGCGTCTTCAGTTTGCACTATCTGTGTAGTTAGTTATCTCAACACAGTGTTAAGATAACCACGTTTGGATAAATTAATATATGGATTCGCATAAAGCCACATATACCGGTATTCTGAAATATATATCGATATTTATCCTTATCCATTAATCCCATAAATGTGTGATTGTGTGTTTTTGTATGGAAATACACACGAGTTTTAAATTGTCTTATATTTAAATGTGAACAATCAACTACTAGTACGGCCATTTATAAATATAAATGAATTATTTGTGTATCTGCGTCCTGCAGAATGATCAAGAATGTTAAAACAATTGACATTAAAACACATGGTCATGTCGTTTGACCTTTTTGGTTAACCCTGGCCTAAAATACATGTACCTACAGATATTTCTCAATGTGGTAGTGGCGAATTTCATACCCAACTTATAAGTAAAATGACTTGTTCCAACACTTTGTATAAGCGTGGAAATAATTATTTTTCGTTTGTTTCTTTATGTTTAACCTTCAGTATGGTGTAATATAAGGACCATAAGGCTACACCAAAAATGTGTAATGTATTGGAGGTACCATGCTTAACTAGCCCTTAACGAAGCTAGAACCTTTGTCTAAAAGTACCTGTATTTTTAGGAGAGGCCCAATCAAAAAGGTCAAATGACAAGCCTCTGTGTGTATAAGGTCAGCACATTCCTAAAATTGATGTAATTTGAAAGATACCAATGAATACAACTACTGGAATCAGTGATCTTAGATATTTTGACTTGGTATTCATGCTTTGTAAAAATGTCTTCTGTGTTATAGAATGTTTAATAAGAACAGTAACAGTTATGTCCAGAAAATAATTGTCATACATATCCCTTAAACTAATAATGATTTGCTACACAAAGTATAGCTGTTTGAATATTACAAGTGGAAGTAACTAAACATGTTTTCATTGAATTATATAGACTATTAAAATGTTTGTAAAACATGCATGCCCCCCATATGGGCTGTCAGTTGTAGTGGCAGCCATTGTGTGAATACGTTTTTTGTCACTGTGACCTTGTACTTTGACCTGAACATTAATAAGTTTTTGCGCACCGAAAAACAAACAAGAGGGTCTGAAAGGCCCAAAGTCGCTCACCTGAGATTCAAAGGAACTGACCTGTTCTGTGCAGCCCAAGATGTAATTAGAACAAATGTTCTTACCAACTTTCATGACGAGTGAACACCCTGGCAGTCACGTTTTTCAACAGACCAGAACCATTTTTATACACATCCAAGATATCATTTAAACAAATATTCTGACAAAGTTTCATGAAGATTCATGAAGCCATATAAAGAAAAATGCCCCCGCCCCCTGGTGGCCATGTTTTTCAAGCAACTGGAACAATTTTCAAACTTGTCCAAGATATCATTGGGACAAAACTTCTGACCAAGTTTAATGATATTTGGACAATAAATGTGGCTTCTTGAGTGTTAACAAGGTTTTACTGTAGCTATATAAGGAAAATTGCTACGCCCCCTTGGCGGCCATGGTTTTCTACCAACTGAAACCGTTTTCGAACTCATCCAACATATTATTGAGATGAATCTTCTGACTAAGTTTCATGAAGATCGGACAATAAATGTGGCCTCTAGTGTTAAAAAGATTTTACTATAGCCATATATACATGTAGCCATATAAGGAAAAATGCCCCGCCCCTTGGCAGCCATGTTTTGAAAAACATTTGCTTGAAAGCAAACGTAACCATTTTCGTACTCATCCAAAATATCATTGAGACCAATCTTCTGACCAAATTTCATGAAGATTGGACAATAAATGTGGCCTCTAGAGTGTTAACAAGGCAAATGTTGACGCCGCACAACGCACGCCGGACAAAAGGCAATCACAAAAGCTCACCATGAGCACATTGTGCTCAGGTGAGCTAACAAATAACTTCATTCTGAAATATTAGTTTTAATTGATTGTACATGTACCATCATTATGAAGAATGCAGTTTAAAGGGAAGCAACTCCAATGCCCTAACTGTAAAACTGGTCTAAGAGTTGCCTCTCTTGGTTTAAGTCAAAAGGCTCTTATCACAATCAAAAACTAGAGTGTTCACAAGCTTTTTTTACTATATAAATATAAGGAAAATGACCCCCCCCCCTGGTGGCAATGTTTTTTTACCGATCCGAACCATTTTCTAACTCAACTGCATATCCAGAAAACACATGTTCTGACAAAATTTCATGAAGATTGGACCGAAAATGTGACTTCTAGAATGTTCACATGTTTTCAGAATAAACATATAGAGAAAACTGTACCGCCCCCTGGCGGCCATGTTTTTTCACCAATCTGGACCATTTTCGAACTCGTCCGAGATATCAATGAAACAAATGTTTTGACCAAGTTTCATGATGATTGGGCAAAAATTGTGACTTCTAGAGTGTTCACAATTTTTCTCTATAGCCATATAAGGAATACTGCCCTGCCCCCTGGCGGTCATGTTTTTAAACGGATCGCAACCATTTTTGAACTTGACCAACATCATTTAGACAAACATTTTGACAAAGTTAGATGAAGATTGGGCATCAAATGTGGCTTCTACAGTGTTCATAAGGTTTTTCTTTTTTTTACCTAGAGACCTAGTTTTTGACCCAGCATGACCCAGTTTCGAACTCAGTCGAGGTATTAATAGGACAAATGTTTTGACCAAGTTTCATGAAGATCGGACAATAATTGTGGCCTCTGGATTGTTCACAAGGCAAATGCTGACGACGGACGACGGACAAAAGGCGATCACAAAAGCTCACCATGAGCACGCTGTGCTCAGGTGTGCTAAAAACTGGTTGGCTCAAAGAAATTTTGGGACAGCGCTAGCCCTGGTAGATAGACCCCATGACACCAGTACAAAATATATATTGCAAATGTGGTCCTAAACTGCATCCAAGAATGAGTCATGGTGACCTTGACCTTTGACCTAGTGACCTTGAAATCAATATGGGGGTCATCTGCCAGTCATGATCAATGTACCTATGAAGTTTCATGATCCTAGGCGTAAGCGTTCTTGAGTTACACCCGGAAACCATCTGGTGGACGGACGGAGACCCCACGACACCAGTACATAACATAATCTGCAAATGTGGTCCTAATCTGCATCCAAGAACGAGTCACTGTGACCTTGAACTTTGACCTAGTGACCTCAAAATCAATAGGGGTCATCTGCCAGTCATGATCAATGTACCTATGAAGTTTCATGATCGTAGGCGTAAGCGTTCTTGAGTTATCATCCGGAAACCATCTGGTGGATGGACCGACCGACATGTGCAAAACAATATACCCCCTCTTCTTCGAAGGGGGGCATAATAAATATAACAAAAGCTTGTCACAGTAGCGCCAAATCCCTGCCGAAATGTGTTTGCTTGTATGACAACATTTATTTTAGAGAGTAGAATAATATTTGTAAAAACAAATAAAGGGAGAGAATTCATTATGCTCCAGACAAAAATTTACTTTGAAATTAAATAAAGGGATATAATTCAAACACTAAGGTTGATAGAGTTATGGTTCTTAGTCACTGCATTTCTCCTACTTGCCATCTGTTTAAATTTGAAATTTCAAGTAAATCCCTTCAGTAGATTTAGATTATGCTCCGGACAAAAATGTACTTTAAAATTATATAAAAGGGGAGATAATTCAAAAACTAAGGTAGATAGAGTTATGGTTCTTGGTCACTGCACTTCTCCTAGTTGCCATATGTTTATATTTCAAGTAAATCCCTTCTGTAGATTTAGAGTTATGCTCCAGACAAAATTTACTTTAAAGTTATATAAAAGGGGAGATAATTCAAAAATTAAGGTAGATAGAGTTATGGTTCTTAGTCACTGCACTTTTCCTACTTGCCATCTGTTTATATTTCAAGTATCAAGTAAATCCCTTCTGTAGATTTAGAGTTATGCTCCTGACAAAAATTTAATTAAAAATTATATAAAAGGGGAGATAATTCAAAAACTAAGGTAGATAGAGTTATAGTTCTTGGTCACTGCACTTCTCCTAGTTGCCATCTGTTTATATTTCAAGTTTCAAGTAAATCCCTTCAGTAGATTTAGAGTTATGCTCCGGACAAAAATTTACTTTAAAATTATATAAAAGGGGAGATAATTCAAAAACTAAGGTAGATAGAGTTGTGGTTCTTGGTAACTGCACTTCTCCTAGTTGCCATCTGTTTATATTTCAAGTTTCAAGTAAATCCTTTTTGTAGATTTAGAGTTATGCTCCGGACAAAAATTTACTTTAAAATCATATAAAAGGGGAGATAATTCAAAAACTAAGGTAGATAGAGTTGTGGTTCTTGGTCACTGCACTTCTCCTAGTTGCCATCTGTTTATATTTCAAGTTTCAAGTAAATCCCTTCAGTATATTTAAAGTTATGCTCCGGACAAAAATTTACTTTTAAGTTATATAAAAGGGGAGATAATTCAAAAACTAAGGTAGATAGAGTTGTGGTTCTTGGTCGCTGCACTTCTCCTAGTTGCCATCTGTTTATATTTCAAGTTTCAAGTAAATCCCTTCTGTAGATTTAGAGTTATGCTCCGGACAAAAATTTACTTTAAAATCATATAAAAGGGGAGATGATTCAAAAACTAAGGTAGATAGAGTTGTGGTTCTTGGTCACTGCACTTCTCCTAGTTGCCATCTGTTTATATTTCAAGTTTCAAGTAAATCCCTTCAGTATATTTAAAGTTATGCTCAGGACAAAAATTTACTTTTAAGTTATATAAAAGGGGAGATAATTCAAAAACTAAGGTAGATAGAGTTATGGTTCTTGGTCACTGCACTTCTCCTAGTTGCCATCTGTTTATTTTTTAAGTTTAAAGTAAATCCATTGAATAGATTTGAAGTTATGCTCCAGACAAAGTTTCAGCCGGACGGACAGACAGACACGACCAATTACTATATACCCTCCGAATTTTTTTTCGGCGGGGATAAAAAGGTTACCAGTATTAACAATGACATGTTTATGATCAATTCTTCATCACAAAACAATAATCATGTCTGAGATTTAAGGACATTATTTCAGGCTATCATGTCAAACACTTATCAAATATCAGAACTATTATAATAGTGAACTTCTATTAGTTCAACAGACTGTTAAAATGGCAGGTATCAATTAGAAATACACATTATGCAGTAATTAGAAAGCAATATGGAGGACAAGTTATACAAATTGAAGACTAAAATAGAATTACAGAATGTTAACTTAATAATATAGCTAGTTTGGAGACAATTAAATATAAAAGATTTAATGAATATAAGCCAATGTCAACTTTATTTTATCACAATACCAACATCATAAAAGCAGATATTTTTATTTTAACTCTCAATACAAATATGCCACCTAAACATAACTACTGGTAATTTAAAACCAGACACCCATATTTCATTATATTGTAAAGAATAATATACAATTAACACATTTCAAGCTTTGCAATAATGTAAGCGAAAGCATTAACAAAGAACATTTACAAGACAAAAATTTCTGAAACTATACAGTAGATAAACACGTTTATTCAATAATAACAATTCATTTGCAACTTGATCTGCTGATTGTCTATTTAAACCAAAAATGCTCTTTCAACATGAGATTTATTTACAGTGCCTGTCATATGGAGTATACTCGAGTTGAATATTGGTTGAACAAGTATTGTATGTTGTCAATCTTCTCTTTAAAATGCTGAGTTTTTCTTCTTCAAATCTATGTGTTGAAAGGTAATTTCTTGGAAGTCCATGTGTTTAATAGTCTTTTCGTAAAATGGTATTCAGCTGTTGATTTATACAGTTCAGAATAATTCTTTTCCGCTGTTTATTTAGAAGTGAAGATCATAATAAAAATGGGCATCCTGGAAATGTATGTCATACTGCCTGTTTTTTAGCTAGGTAAACAGTTGAGATGATTTTTTCTGATGCAACATAAGAATCTGCTTCATTTTTGTTCTGTCCACAATATGTCTGAAAAGTCACCCAGTTTGGTTTTGTGTCTTGTGATGTTCTAATTTATTCCAAATCACACACACTTGCGGGTCTGACAGTCAAACTGTTCACATGCATACAATTATGAGTATTAAAATAATGAAACGTTTTCAAAGCACTGGGTTTCAATGGCAATGGAATGATAAAACGCGTGCGTCTTTTATTTTTCACAGTCAGCATTTCACATGACCAATCACAACCACCCACATCTGTCTCACTATCCAGCGCGTTTCCTTGCGTAATATCCGAGACACGCACATATTCCTAGAATGCCTATAACCAGTCCAAGGACCAATGCTATGGCATCCCCGGCGTCAAACGCGGCAACGCCGGGAATTAAAGAGCATAATATTACAAATATTAACTGGAACAGAACAATGTTGTCTGCCATCTTGACACTTAGCAAGTATCACGTGATCAGTCATATGATATTGATGGAAGTGCTTGATGATGGGTGAAATTTTTCATTTTAAGAATTAGTATAGCGTATACAATATTATATAATTTTAACGCTTTTATATGTATTCGTTCATTATAAACTGTTATATAATGCGTATAAAATCAATCGAAAATTGTAATCGATTAATATTTGGTCACATGACGAGTGATCTCACTCTGGGTTCAAGATGGCGGCTCCCAGTGTCTCAAATTTGGACGTCAAAGAAAATGTTGCCACTGCAAGTCCACAGTTGGGCCGATCGGCAATTAGTGAAATTCATTCGTCAGAAAAAACTGGAGTTCCACTAAATACGCCATGGACTTTTTATCTAGACAAGTAAATATCCGTTTTTACCGATGTCTGTTGTGATGGAAAGGTTCCAACTTTCGTTTTGTTGTTTTGACAGGTGGCGGGAAATAAAATAGATTTTGGCCCGGTACAAGTTACAACTCTTATTCCACACTCAAAATTAAATCAGTATAGTCCTTCCCCCCGACTACTTTGCACAGGAAGTGAGTCGGTTTATCTTTGGTCTGTCCTGTAGGCTTTGGAGTTCCAGTTTATTTATCATGGACATGACACATCCTTCATCCTGTGAGCGGTAAACCCCAGTGATCAATCTAGCCACTTGTCTCTGGATGTGCTTGATTTTGTCAATATGCTTGGCTAGATGAGGGTCTCATACTACGGAGCTGTACTCAAGTGTTGAACGGACTAGAGCTAAGTATGCTGTTTGTCTGTAGGTGATCGGGCAGTATTTTAGGTTTCTTCATATGAATCCTAGGGTACAATTTAACTATTTTGTTGATGTGGGTGTCCCAATTTAGGTTGGCAGATATGGTAACGCCTAGGTATGGATTTTCTTCTACTCGTTGAAGGATGTGTTTATTTAGTTCATAGAAGTGTGATGATTGGTTGTTAACGCTCAGAATATTACATTTCTTGGCGTCGAAAGGCATCCTCCATGAAGATGCCCAGATTTCCAGGGCTTTAAGGTTGTCTTGGAGGGCGATGTGGTCTTGAATGTTTTGTATGGGCCTGTGCAATCGTCTGGCACAGGAACAAAAGTGGGCTGAGAACGGTTCCTTTAGGTACTCCTGAGTCTACATGGAGGGATGTGGAATTCTCCCCGTCTAGTACAAATTGCATGTGGCTGTTTGTGAGAAAGTCATGGAGCCATGTATTCAGAGGTATATCAATGCAGTAACTGGCAATGACGCACATAAAGCAGTGCATGGTTTCAAATCAATCCAAGGTATTCTGAAGCACGTTACACAAACCTCACTCTTGAAGGTCATGGTTTGTTTCAAGAAAAGTTTTGGTGGTAAAACTACAGCAAAACTATATAATCAACATATAAACTATTATAATTAGACTTATTATCCTTACATCAAAAATTTTGTTCTTGTATAGTTCAATTTAAGCTACAGCATTAAAAAACAAAGAGGATTGTTTTATTTATCTTATTATTAGTCTTATGATTTTTTTTATATGTGTCATCTTTTCTGAAAAATAATGACCACACTCTGAGTTTAAGCAACATAAATGATTTAAAAACAAACCTTTCGTATCAATGCCTTTGATATATCACAGAAAATGAAATAATCTCACAAAAATAATCAAGTGCAAAGAACCGAAATATTAATGTGACTTAAAAACAATACAGATCAGCTATCATGCATATTCATTTTGTCTGAAATTGTGTATGAAACAACACAAAGAATTGTTGATTTCCGTCATGCATATGTTTATACATTCTTGTTTTTTAGCTCACCTGAGCACAACGTGCTCATGGTGAGCTTTTGTGATCGCCTTTTGTCCGTCATGCGCCGTGTGCCGTCAATATTTGCCTTGTGAACACTCTAGAGGCCACATTTATTGTCCGATCTTCATGAAACTTGGTCAGAACATTTATCCATTGATACCTCGACTGAGTTCGAAACTGGGTAATGCTGGGTCAAAAAATAGGTAAAAAAAAAGAAAAACCTTGTGAACACTGTAGAAGTCACATTTGATGCCCAATCTTCATGTAACTTTGTCAAAATGTTTGTCTAAATGATATGTTGGTTGAGTTCAAAAATGGTTCCCGTCCGTTGAAAAACATGGCCGCCAGGGGGCGGGGCAGTATTCCTTATATGGCTTTAGAGAAACCTTGTGAACACTCTAGAAGTCACAAATTTTGCCCAATCATCATGAAACTTGGTCAAAACATTGGTTTCATTGATATCTCGGACGAGTGTGAAAATGGTCCAGATCGGTGAAAAAACATGGCCGCCAGGGGGCGGGGCAGTTTTCCTTATATGGCTAAAGTAAAACCTTGTTAACACTCTAGAGGCCACATTTATTGTCTAATCTTCATGAAATTTGGTCAGAAGATTGGTCTCAATGATATCTTGAATTCGTTTGAAAATGGTTACGTTTGCTTGAAAAACATGGCTGCCAAGGGGCGGGGCATTTTTCCTTATATGGCTATAGTAAAACCTTGTGAACACTCTAGAGGCAACATTTATTGTCCAATCTTCATGAAATTTGGTCAGAAGATTGGTCTCAATGATATCTTGGACAAGTTTGAAAATGGTTACCTTTGCTTGAAAAACATGGCTGCCAAGGGGCGGGGCATTTTTCCTTATATGGCTATATATGGCTATAGTAAATTCTTGTTAACACTCAAGAGGCCACATTTATTGTCCGATCTTCATGAAACTTGGTCAGAAGATTTGTCCTAATGATATCTTGGATGAGTCCGAAAATGGTTTCAGTTGTGCAAAAAACATGGCCACCAAGGGGTGGGGCATTTTTCCTAATATGGCTATATATCATGCTTTAGTAAAACCTTGTTAACACTCTAGGGGCCACATTTATTGTCAGATCATCATGAAACTTGGTCAGAAGATTTGTCCCAATGATATCTTGGATGAGTTCGAAAATGGTTCTGGTTTGTGGAAAAACATGGCCGCCAAGGGGGCCTGGCATTTTTCCTTATATATAAGCTATAGTTAAACCTTGTTAACACTCTAGTTATTCTTACAATAATGATTTTTTAAATTACAATTTTTAATAACTTTTAAATTCATTAATGATAGTTAATAACTTATAAATTCATTAATGATAGATCAGGTATATTTTCATTGTATGATAATTCTTAAGAAATGAAATAAATGCTTTAAACTCTCTGTAAGTGTGGATACAGATAGTTTACATCAGTGGTTAGTGCTTATCTTTACCTTGATACTAAGAATAGCAGTGCTCTCATTTGATTAGATGTTTACCTAGGTTGCCAGCTACACATCAGAATCAGGGGACTAGCACATTGTTGGCCTTTCCCATTGAATTTGTGATTTACTATGTTACACTTTCTGGGAATGTTAAGTTAGTGGAGTTAATTTAGTTCTTTTAACTAAGTGCGGTTATTAACATAAGTTATAACTAAGGCAAAGTGACTTAGTTTTTTTTCTCTAAGTGAAAATATGATTTAATAAAGAACAGGACCTAGTGAATTTATCCAACAACAAGTAAATGTTTTTAATAAGTGATTAGTGAACAGAGTGAATTTATTAAATGACAAATCTCAGCTAGTCTTTTAATTAAAGTGACTTAGTGTGTTGTGATTAACACAAGTTATAAGTGATTAATCAAAGCCAAAGAAATGGATTTAAACTGTTTGTTTTCTTTAAGTGTCTTTCATTAGACTTAAGTGAATAATACAATGAAAGTGAGTTCTTAATTATTTGTTTAATGTAAGTGAAGTTTGTGAGTGAATTCAATTAAAGTGATCACGGGTGTTTGTTTATCCTAGTGCTTTATTCAGGCATTTGCCTCATACTGAACACAAACTGTTTACCAAGTTTAGACATGAAAGTGTTTTTGAAACCTTGTGTTAACTATGATTAACTTTTGAAAGTTTATGAACTGTATTTCTATACGAGTTGTTTTTATCCCCACGCTTTTTGAAAAAAAGGTGGGGATATTGTGGTGATCTCCGCCGTCCGTCCGTCCGTCCGTCCGTCTGTCCGTCCTGGCCACTATCTCCTCCTACACTAAAAGCACTAGAACCTTGAAATTTACACACATGGTAGCTATGAGCATATGTGCGACCCTGCACTATTTGGAATTTTGATCTGACCCCTGGGTCAAAAGTTATAGGGGTTGGGGTGGGGCCGCGTCAGAAATTATCACTCATTTTTTTAGGTTATTTTACATTTACTTCTTTATTTCTACACCGATTCACTTCAAATTGATACTGGACCTCACCTATGACAATACGGTCAATCTCAACCATGCATGGCCCCATTCCCAACCCTGGGGCGCCCCGCCCACATAGGCCACACCCACCAAAAATTTCCATTTACTATAATTTTTTCATTTCTACACGGATTCACTTCAAATTGATACTGAACTTTTGTTATGACATTAGGGTCAATCTCAACTATGCATGGCCCCAATCCCAACCCTGGGGCGCCCGCCCACATAGGCCACACCCACCAAAAAATTCCATTTACTATAATTTTTTCATTTCTACACGGATTCACTTCAAATTGATACTGAACTTCTCTTATGACATTAGGGTCAATCTCAACTATGCATGGCCCCATAACCAACCCTGGGGCCCCGCCCACATAGACCACACCCACCCAAAATTGCCTTTACTATAATTTCTTCCTTTCTACACCGATTCACTTCAAATTGATATTGAACTTCTCTTATGACAATATAGTCAATCTCAACTATGCATGGCCCCATTACCAACCCTGGGGCGCCCCGCCCACATAGACCACACCCACCCAAAATTGCCTTTTACTATAATTTCTTCATTTCTACACCGATTCACTTCAAATTGATACTGAACCTCTCTTATGACAATACGGTCAATCTCAACTATGCATGGCACAATTACCAACCCTGGGGCGCCCTGCCCACATATGTCACACCCACCCAAAATTGCCTTTTACTATAACTTCTTCATTTCTACACCAATTCACTTCTAATTGATGATGAACTTCTCTTATGACAATACGGTCAATCTCAGCTATGCATGGCCCCATTACCAACCCTGGGGCACACCTAGGTCAAACATTCGGCGTGGGGATACGCGTCGGCCTCTGCCGCGCCATTTCTAGTTATTGTTTGCATTATTGCTTAAGTATAAATGATGAATGTTTGGAAAGAATAAAAATAGTTTAGTCACATTGTTGTTGACTTTTCTTGTGCCTCAAGCTAGGCTCAGATGAGCCCAAGTAGCTTTCCCCGTCACAGTATGTGATAAATAAATAATAATTAAAATTATTGACTTTTTTCATTTAATAGCCGGCATGACAGGTGAAACGCTTTAGTATATAGTGAAAACATGTGAACAGTCTAGAAGACACATTTTTTGCCCAATCTTCATGAAATTTGGACATATCTTGGAAGAGTTCAGGAAATGGTTCAGGTCTGTTAAAAAAAAACAACATGGCCGCCAGGGGGTCATTTGTTGTTTATTCTTCATGAAACTTGGTTAGAACATTTGTTCCATTGATATCTTGGGCTGCAAAGAACAGGTCATTTCTTTTTATCTCAGGTGAGCGACTTTGGGCCTTTCAGGCCCTCTTATTTATATTTCTGTACAATGGTTTTGCCAGCAGTGTTTTAGATTATTCTTCAGGCCCCATGCCTTAAATTGGACATGGTTATTAAGAATTTGAAAGTGTTTCATATGCAAAGCATGCAATCATAGCACTGCTCTCCATTAGTAGGAGTATTGACCAATAGCTAGAAATAAGAACTCTTGCAGAAAGAAATTCATAATTTGAGATAACCCCCTGTTTCATCAAGTACACTTAGAACTGATCCAAGATCAAGGTATCAACACGTGCTAGAATCAAATTCATTTTATGTGCAACTATTCTTGTTTGCCCCCTCCCCCCAAAAATATTTGCATGCTCCCCCAACAAATTTTGGGGGGGAGCATATAGGCGCCGCTTCGTCTGTCCGTCCGTGTATCCGTCCGTCCGTGCACAATTTTTGTCCGGGCTATTTCTCAGCAATTAATGACCGGAATTCAATGAAACTGTATGGGAAGCTTCACTACCAAGAGGAGATGTGCATATTATCAGCCGGTTCGGGTCGGATGATTTTTCACAGAGTTATGGCCCTTTGAAATTTTCCATTAACTGTACATATAGTGCAATTCTTGTCTGGGCTATTTCTCAGCAACTAATGACCGGAATTCAATGAAACTTTATGGGAAGCTTCACTACCAAGAGGAGATGTGCATATCAGCGGGTTCTGGTCGGATGATTTTTCACAGAGTTATGGCCCTTTGAAATTTTCTATAAAAAAATTCTTGTCCCCCCGACTACTGTGCCCTCAAAATGTTTCCTTTTATCTGAATATATAGTGCAATATTGTGACAAAAAAAACCTTTGGGGAGCATCACCTGTCTCCGACGGTTTCTTGTTTTTTAATGTACACATTGTGCAATTAAGAAGAATCAGAAGCATGCCTTTACCCTTTGAACTTTTTGAATTTAGTGTACACCAAAAAGAAGCACTGTGAATATATCAGATTGTCATAATGATGTAAATTGGCAACTTTCAACATTGGATTTGCTTAAAACTAGTTAGAGAGGGTTTAATTGTTATGTACGGACAATAGATTTTAAAGTATTTTATGTGAAATCGATTTTTAGGTGATCCAGAACTACCCATGATCCTGAACCCTTGAATGAATGTAGATCTATGCAAAATTTATTATGCCCCCCCTTCGAAGAAGAGGGGGTATATTGTTTTGCACATGTTGGTCCATCCGTCCATCGGTCCGTCCACCAGATGGTTTCTGGATGATAACTCAAGAACGCTTAGGCCTAGGATCATGAAACTTCATAGGTACATTGATCATGACTGGCAGATGACCCCTATTGATTTTCAGGTTACTAGGTCAAAGGTCAAGGTCACTGACTCTAAATAGTCAAATGGTTTCCGGATGATAACTCAAGAATGCTTAGGCCTAGGATCATAAAACTTGATAGGTACAATGATCATGACAGGCAGATGACCCCTCTTGATTTTCAGGTCACTAGGTCAAAGGTCAAGGTCACAGTGATTCGAAACAGTAAAATGGTTTTCGGATGATAACTCAAGAATGCTTATGCCTAGGATCATGAAACTTCACAGGAACATTGATCATGACTGGCAGATGACCCCTATTGATTTTCAGGTCACTAGGTCAAAGGTCAAGGTCACAGTTACTTGAAATAGTAAAATGGTTTCTGGATGATAACTCAAGAATGCTTAGGCCTAGGATCATGAAACTTCATAGGTACATTGATCATGACTGGCAGATGACTCCTATAAATTTTCAGGTCACTAGGTCAAAGGTCAAGGTCACAGTGACTCGAAACAGTAAAATAATTTCGTGATAACTCAATAATAATTAGGCCTAGGATCATGAAACTTCATAGGTACATTGATCATGACTGACAGATGACCCCTGTTGGTTTTCAGGTCACTAGGTCAAAGATCAAGGTCACAGTGACAAAAAACGTATTCACACAATGGCTGCCACTACAACTGACAGCCCATATGGGGGGCATGCATGTTTTAAAAACAGCCCTTATTTTAGATAAGGGTAATCATTATCTGTATGGGAATAAGATAACTTTTAAGGATGATGCTTTTGTTTCAGATCAACACCAGGTACATCAGCTGCGGAATATGAGGCTTGTCTCAGGAAACTTTATACAGTCAGTACCGTTCAGGTTAGTTTGTTGGTAACTTCTTTACACAACTATAATTATCTTATTACTATTTTTCAAACTTCACAAGATATGGGTACTTGAATAGGTTTACAGACAATCCTTTATCATATGAACAGTTAATGACTCGTATGACCAGTGCGGCTCGTCTTTTTTTTGAGAGTAAGAATTTATTAAAAGACTGAAACGACTTCTTGCTAATTATTGTTTTTTTTCTGGACATGTACACTGACTAGTTGGCAAAAGCACTGTTTACAGTAATGCCATACACATTTGGTTCTTTGTTAACAATACACATTTCCATGGTATAAATAAATGTAAAGCAGGTACAAATTTTCTAAATTTTATTGACATTTCAATATTAACTAAGCATGTTGTGTGTTTGAAATAAATATTATAAAAGTAGCTAGATATCTTAATTATCAATTTGTACCAGTTGCTTGATCTAAATCTGAAATCATGTTTTTTTCCAGGGATTTTGGAGTGTTTATAACAATATTCCAAGTGTTAGCAAGCTTGGATCTAGATACAGCTACCATCTTATGAGACATGAACGCCGGCCTGTCTGGTAGGTCTGGATATGGACTTGTATGAAATGATTTGTTAAAAAATTCATTATCTAGGACTTGCTGTCTTTATGTAAAAGTGATTATTTAGTCATTCTATATATAGAAAGGTGGCCATATGCTAGAAAATGTTTATTTTATAAATCTTTTGTTAGCTTCTAACATTTTGCTTATTTTGGTACTTCTCAAATTCAAGTTTATTGAAACTTAAAGACATTCATAAATGCATGTGTTGTTTTAAAAGCCTTCCCCCAAAACTTTGGAAAAGTGAACATATTTAAAAGTTCTCTTTGCGATGTTATGGGAATTAAACTCAGTTAAATGACCCCTTCTCAATTACTTGATCCCTGTTTAAGGAGGCAAAAACTGGACTGAGGTTAACAGATCTGTTGGCTTGTTATTTTTCTCAAGTATGCATTTAGGGAGTTATAAGAATATTTACATGTGTTTTATTCAGTTTTTAGCCGGATTTTTTTCGAAAAAATCTCGGCTTATAGATTGATGTTGTCGGGCGGGCGGGGGGGGCGGGCGGGCGGGCGGGGTGGCGGCGTGCTCGAAAATGTTAAAGTTCTTATTTCATGGTATAACTTTGGTATGCTTGGACCTAGAGTCTTCAAACTTGACATGAAGGTTGGCCAGGATTAACAGATGACCACTGGTCATTTCAAGGTCATTCATTTGAAGGTCAAGGTCACTGTGACCTTCAATATAAAAAATGTTAAAGTTGTTATAACTTTGGTATGCTTGGACCTAGAGTCTTGAAACTTGACATGAAGGTTGGCCATAACTAGTTAGTAACCACTGGTCATTTCAAGGTCATTCATTTGAAGGTCAAGGTCACTGTGACCTTGAATGTAAAAATGTTAAAGTTCTTATTTCATGGTATAACTTTGGTATGCTTGGACCTAGAGTCTTCAAACTTGACATGAAGGTTGGCCAGGATTAACAGATGACCACTGGTCATTTCAAGGTCATTCATTTGAAGGTGAAGGTCACTGTGACCTTCAATATAAAAATGTTAAAGTTGTTATAACTTTGGTATGCTTGGACCTAGAGTCTTGAAACTTGACATGAAGGTTGGCCAGAACTAGTAAGTAACCACTGGACATTTCAAGGTCATTCATTTGAAGGTCAAGGTCACTGTGACCTTGAATGTAAAAATGTTAAAGTTGTTATAACTTTGGTATGCTTGGACCTAGAGTCTTGAAACTTGACATGAAGGTTGGCCAGAACTAGTAAGTAACCACTGGACATTTCAAGGTCATTCATTTGAAGGTCAAGGTCACTGTGACCTTGAATGTAAAAATGTTAAAGTTCTTATTTCATGTTATAACTTTGGTATGCTTGTACCTAGAGTCTTCAAACTTGAAATAAAGATTGGCCAGTACTAGAAGATGACCACTGGTCATTTCAATGTCATTCATTTGAAGGTCAAGGTCACTGTGACCTTAAATGTTAAAATGTTAAAATTGTTATAACTTTGGTATGCTTGGACATAGAGTCTTCAAACTTGACATGAAGGTTTGCAAGCACACTTAGATGACCACTGGTCATTTCAAGGTCATTCATTCTAAGGTCAAGGTCACTGTGACCTTGAATGTAAAAATGTTAAAGTTCTTATAACTTTGGTAGGTAAAAATGTTAAAGTTCTTATTCCATGTTATAACTTTGGTATGCTTGTACCTAGAGTCTTCAAACTTGACATAAAGGTTGGCCAGTACTAGAAGATCACCACTGCTCATTTCAATGTCATTCATTTGAAGGTCAAGGTCACTGTGACCTTCAATGTTAAAATGTTAAAATTGTTATATGCATTCAAAACATAACACAAGGTTTGCTCATGCCTTGAAAAGTACTTACATTTCATTTTGACCTTTGAACAATATTTCAGTAATTTAAGTATTGCATTGACAAAAACACGAAAGGTACTTTCCTGTCATTTAAATAAAAAATCCGGCTTCAATGCGGTCATCTCCGACCGCGGAACTCTTGTAATTGATTATTGCTATGCAAAATTACTGAAAGTCCTTTCTTTTCTTTTATATGTCTAATATTACAAATAATTTAAAAGCAATACATTTTGTTTTGGAATAAATAATAAACACTGATCCCTAATGATAAGTGGCTGTAGATTTATTGTCAGCAATATTTCATGCAATATTTCTACTGCTGTTTAGTTCACACTATTTAGAATGCTCTGTTAATCAAGAAATACGGCTGAGGCATGCAGTATGTAAATAAAATTGTGTTGTTGCCTTCATACATTTTTATATGATTTTAGGGAAGACCCAGAGAACTGTAATGGTGGGAACTGGAGAATGAAATGCCATAAATGGGACACGGTAGTTGACTTAATGGAATAATTGCTACTTATCACTGCATCAAACTTGTTTTATCTCTGACATCAGTTAAGGCTGTTAAGAAAGTAACTTTTCTCATTGTAAGGAAACTCAATTTTGATCATAGAATGATGTACAGACCACAAGCGTATTTGTCTACTGTTTCTTACTCTGCTTGTACCAACCCTTGGTGACACTGCTGTAAAGCTTTCACAGTAAATCTTCTCTTAGCATGGATGAATATCACCAATAAACAATAAACATTACTTGGATACTAACGTTCTAATGATATTGCTATTAGTCCTATAAACTTACTTAATTTAACTTTGGTATTTTAAGTACATTGTTGGTACCTAATTCAGCATTTTATTGATTGATATTTTGTTGCAATACCATAAAGAAATTTGAAACATGCTCAGATCATTTTTAGCTCGACTATTATATATGAAATATATATAGTGGAGCTATCCTACTCACCCCGGCGTCGGCATGAGCGTCTGCGTTAGCATCTGCGTTAGCGTGCAAATGTTAAAGTTTTCGTACTTCCCCAAATATTTTTTTTGTCCCTGGACATATTGCTTTCATATTTTGCATACTTGTTTACCAACATGACCCCAACCTATAAACAATAGCAGACAACTCTATCAAGCATTTTGTCATAATTATGGCCCCTTTTCCACTTAGAATATGCAGCAAATGTTAAAGTTTGCGTACTGCCCAACTATTTTCAATGTCCCTTGACATATTGCTTTCATATTTTGCATACTTGTTTACCAACATGACCCCAATCTATAAACAAGAGCAGACAACTCTATCAAGCATTTTGTCATAATTATGGCCCCTTTTATACTTAGAATATGCATATTATTGATAAATGTATGTTAAAGTTTGCGTACTACCCCAAATATTTCCTATATCCTTTGACATATTGCTTTTATATGTTGCATACTTGTTTACCAACATGACCCCAACCTATAAACAGGAGCAGACCACTGTATCAAGCATTTTGACATAATTATTGCCCCTTTTACACTTAGATAATTGAACATTTTGCTTAAATTGCCATAACTTCTTTATTTAAGATCACATTTTATTATTACTTTGACAAAACAACACTTACCTGAATACCACAATGGATTCCACCCAAACAATACCCCACGCCCCTATCCAGAACCCTTCCCCCCCCAACCTCCCCCTGCCAGATTTTTTTTAAACATCATCTTATAAATTACCCCACCCCTTCATTATACCCACCTCTCACTCCCCACCCCCCCTTCCCCCCCTACCCCCCCCCTACCCACCCCATTTTTTTTTAAACATCATCCACCCCCCCCCCCCCCCCCCCCCCCCCCCCCTGATTTTTTTTGATATTTTTTTCCTTTTTTTAGTTTTGAAAGATTGTCTTATAAATTATTGAATATGAATAATTTCCCCATGATGGCTTACGTTATACTGTCAAACACTCAAATAGCCGAGTGCGCTGTCCTCTGACAGCTCTTGTTTTCTAATGGTATCTATGCTGATTAAATAATGAAAATGTTTTTTTGCTCCCTTCATAAACATGGCAGCCTTTGGGCAGGACTGCTGTATATTCCTTGTATGTCTGTACAAAAACCTGTTTCAACCACATATCATGAAATTTGCTCAGAAAATTTATTTTAATGATATCTTTGCTGATGTCACAAATGGTTCTGGTCCCTTGTAAAAATAGTTTTGCCTGGGGGACATGGTAATTTTCCTTTTTTGTTTGTAGTAAACCATGAAAATACTAAATGTCATGTTTCGCCCAATCATCATGAAACTTACTCAGAATATTTGTTTTAATTAAAACTCTGCAGAGTTTGAAAATGGTTCCAATCTGTTGTAATAAATAAACATGGACATCAGGGTGCGGACTGTATTCCTTGTATGGAATGGATATACTTGTTTATACTGTAGAAGTCACATTGTTTGTCCAATCAACATCAAATTTTATTCTAATAATATTTTGGGATAGTTAAAAAATGGTTCTGGTCCATTGTAAAACATGGCTTCATGTGACAGTTGTAGAAGTAACATTTTTTGTGCAATAATCATGAAACTTACTCAGAAAGAGATGAGATTGAAAATAATTTCAATACATTTAAAAACATGCCCTTAACGCCTTAAAGGAATGAGGCAGTTTTCCATATAGTTTTTTAGTGAAATATTGTTAGCATCCTAGGAGTGACATTTTCTGTACAATCTAAAAGAAACTTGCTCAGAACATTTGTATTATATTAATATATTGGTCACATCCAAAAATGATAATGGTCTGATGAAAACATGGCTGAAAAGGACCGGATAGTTTTTGTTATGGCTATTATAAATCCTTTAAAATATAACATTTTGTGGCTAACATAATAAAACTTGCTCAGAACACATAATCCAATAATATCTGGACATAGCTTGAACATGGTTCTGGCCCTTTGGAAACATGGCTGCCATGGGTTGGGGTAAAATACCTTATATGACTTACTGTAAGTAAAATCTTGAAAACACTCAAGAAGTCACATGTTTCACCTTACATTATGAAACTTGGGCATAACATTTTTATGCCCCCGGTAGTCAGTCAGTCAGTATGTCAGTCTGTCTGTCCATCCGAAAACTTTAATGGTCATAACTTTTTCAATATTTAACATAGCAACTTGATATTTGGCATGCATGTGCATCTCATGGAGCTGCACATTTTGAGTGGTGAAAGGTGAAGATATTTGGCATGCATGTGCATCTCATGGAGCTGCACATTTTGAGTGGTGAAAGGTGAAGGTAAGGGTCATCCTTCAAGGTCAAATGTCAAATAAATGGTGTCTGTCCGTCCGTCCGAAAACTTTAACATTGGCCATAACTTTTTCACTATTGAAGATAGCAACTTGATATTTGGCATGCATGTGTATCTCCCGGAGCTGAACATTTTGAGTGGTGAAAGGTGAAGGTCAAGGTCATCCTTCAAGGTCAATGGTCAAATTTTGTAATATTGAAGATAGCAACTTGATATTTGGCATGCATGTGTATCTCATGGAGCTGCACATTTTGAGTGGTGAAAGGTCAAGGTCAAGTTCATCCTTCAAGGTCAAAGGTCAAATTTTAAAATATTAGAGATAGCAACTTGATATTTGGCATGCATGTGTATCTCATGGAACTGCACATTTTGAGTTGTGAAAGGTCAAGGTCATCCTTCAAGGTCAAACGTCAAATGGCTTCAAAGGGGCGCAATAGGGGGCATTGTGTGTCTGACAAACACATCTCTTGTTTTCTTATGATTTTTGTAGCAAGTTAGAAAATGGCTTTTTTCTATTCAAAAAGAGCTGCTGGGTTGGTAGTTTTCCCAATATGGCTATAGTGAAAGATTACCAGCTGAGAACAGTTAATTTACTTTGGATTTTGAGGTGGGCATCTTAGAGCCCCTGGTCCTCTTGTTTTGTATTTTCTCTTTCAATGAAATCTTTTCTAACCAAAAACTTACTGTATTTCAGTCTACAGTGTGGCAGGAGCTCTTGTTGGCAGCAATTGGAGAGCATCTGTCAGATTTCTTGATTGAAGGTTTGTACTTGTGTTATGCCTATATGTCAAAATGAACACATAATGTAACCCATATGTGTAAACACATACAATTGAGTCATTAAGCTGGTGACATGTAATGTTAATAACTTACACTTGTTCATTTTGTCAATTTGTTTGTGCAATTAAATTTAACAGCATTGTTTATCAAGAAGTCCTAAAGGCACATTACTCAAACATCAGTGTAAGTCGAATGGTGTTAACTTGTTGATACAGTTAAGTTAACAACCTACCGGGTAAATGCACCAATTTGCTTGTAATCTGAGTATACCTTTTATGAACATTATTGTTGATTAGAAAAAATAATGGAAATGTAAGGAAATACCAATTTAAACTTTTATTCATTTATCAGCAATCTATACATATTCAGGTGATGAAATAAGCGGTATAAGTGTCAGCATGAGGGAAAAAGATGATATAGTAACGATTTGGAATACCCGATCACACCTGGCAGAACAATCAAATATTCTCGAGAAAGTCAAAGAGCTAGTGCCAACTGTCAACTTTACTGCAACATTTTATAAAGGTATCAGAAATTTAGTTAACATTGCTTAATCCATGTGTATATCACAGCACGAGATAACCATATTGTTGTGAGTTTCCGTAAAACCCAAATTAATAAACAAAAAAACAAGAAATAAATCACATTGAGGCATTTATATTATGTAAGCAAAACTAAACTCACTATGTTAAGTTCTATTCTGTGAGTGATTGCATGTATATACATTTTTCGGAGAAAACCCTTGGTATTGTCATAGCCAGCTCGTCGTCTGCCGTCAGTCGTCCGCTATCCGCCGGCGTCTTGCTAAAACCTTTACATTGGCTCTAAAATCAAAGTGCTTCCATCAACAGCTTTGAAACTTCATATGTAGATTCATCTTAATGAGTTCTACACGCCACACCCATTTTTGGGGTCACTAGGTCAAAGGTCAAGGTCACTGTGACCTCATTTATTCAAAACTGCACCCGCAGCCGAGCGTTGACACCCGTTATGCGGTGCTCTTGTTAATTCTTGATATTGCCTCTTAAGTTCTTGTAGTCAAATATTCAACCAAGAGACACTATTTTGGTAATGGGCATTGAGAGATGATATAATATAATCAGTATATCGGGTGACTAAGAACTAGCATTTATCAAATGTGGGAATACCAGTCGGTCAGCTTTTGAAATCTTCACAGAAACCATGAAACATGTATTCAAAATGCCACAGGCTTAGTTTGAATATAAATGTCAACCACATTTGATGTAAATATAATATTAGCCATTTATTGTAAAAACAATTGATATTTCAGTATAAAATAATACATGTACAAATAAAAAAAATTGTTTTGTGCTTTAGCTCGGCTGAGCACAATGTGCTTATGAGGAGCCTTTGTGATCGCATTTTGTCTCTCCTGTGTCTAGTGTTACAAATATACCTTTGAAGCCACATGTATCACCCAATCCTCATTAAACTTGTTCAGAACATTTGTCCCTATGATATCTTTACCAAATTTGAAACTTTGTCAAATGGGATCAAACTCTTGGTCATTGGATCGAACTAAAAAAAGGCTTGTAAACACTCTATTGGCCGAATTTATTTTTTCAAATTTTTATGAAAATGTGTCAGAACATTTGTCCTAATGATCCAATAATCCATTGAAAAACATGGCTGCCAGGGTGAGGGTCAATATTTTCTTATATGGCTATATGAAAGGGGCCTTTTCACAGATTTTAGCATGTTTTGAAGTTTGTCATTAATTGCTTTATATTGATAAATGTTAACATTGGATATAAAAAGCTCCAGTAAAAAATCAAGAATAAAATTAAAATAAGAAAAAAAAGGACCTCAGCAGGGCTCGAACCATTGACCCCTGAAGTCCTGGAGTAAAATGTCTCCCACTTAGACCTCTCGGCCATCCTTCCAGATACAATTACAGGTGTATTTTATACTTCATGTAATCAATTCTCATAGTTTCACAAAATATAACAGCAACAGAACTCTCCAAATTATTAATTCGTTTCGCGTTGCAACGCTTTATAATTTTCTGGGTTTAAAATCATCAAAAGATGCATATATTGGCTATTTTAGAGCATGGTAAATGTTCACAAATATCATAACTAATACAAAAATGTGCGAATCTGAAACAATTTTTTTCAATTTTGTCAATTTACCCAAACGTGAAAAGGCCCCTTTAAAACCTTTTGAACACTCTAAGGCTCTCATTTATTGCCCAATTTAAATAACTTGCTTAGAACGTTTGTCCCAATAATATGGCTGCAACATTCAAAAATGGTTCCAGTCAGTTGGAATAAAACAGGGCCATCAGGTGTATTGCAGTTTTCTTTTATGGCTTTTGGGGAACCATGTGAACACTATAAAAGTTACATTTGTTTTCCCAAATTCCAATAATCATGAAACTTGCTCAGAACATTTGTTTGTGTTATAAATATCTAGGCAATGTTTATAAAAATTGTTCTTACCTGTTGAAAAACATGCGCACAGGGAGGGAGGCAGTTTTCTTTATATGACTATTCTAAAACTTTGTAAGCAATTTATTGCCCAATATATATGAAACTTGGTCAGACCATTTGTCTCAATGATATTTAGATCTAGTTCAAAACAGGATTACACGTGATTAAATACTAGGTCACAATGTCACTAAATACTAAACAAAAAGCACCTAAACACTATTGAATCCACATTTGTTGCCAAATTTCTTGAAACTTGACCAGAACATTTGTCCCAAAATAATGTTTCCACTGACTTGAAAACTGGGAGTTTGGGTCAAAAACTAGGTCTCTTGTGACTAGAAAATACTTGTGAACACTAGGTTACTAGGTCAAATTAAAGAAAAAGCTTTTGAACACCCTAGAGGCAACATGTATTGCTAAATTTTCATGAAACTTGCATAGACCTTTTTTCAATTATATCTTTACCAAGTTTAAAACTTGGTCACCAAGTTGAAAACTTGTTCACAAAGTTGACAACTTAATCATATTGTGTAATGAACTAGATCACTAGGTCAATTTTTTGTGTGTGAATTCAAGATCATACATTTATTGCTAAGTCTTAATGAATTTTTGTAAGAACATGAATTCATCCCGATTATATCTAGACAGTGGGTCACATAGTGCCAAAAAACAATTTAATTGGTTGAATTAAAGAATCAGTTTTTGAACACTTGAGGCAAAAACTTGGCTTGAACATTTTGTGTAATTATTTACAATGACTGAGGTATTATTCTAGTCCATTGAAAAACATGGCTGTCATGAGGCTGGGCAGATTTTGTTATCTGGCTGTAGTAAAGCGAATTGAACACTCTCAAATCACTTTTGTAACCCACTTGTAATAAAACAGAATATTTTTAGACATTGTTTTGTTTTATCTTATCTGTGTAAAAACTGGTTGGATTATTAACAAAACATGGCTGCCAGGTCTTGGGGCAGTTTTAATGTGAAACCTAGTGAACACTATGTTCTGAGAACTGTTAAGTTCCTTGTGGTCTGGGTTGAGTGTCTTAGGGCCTGCAGCCTTATTGTTATTTAGAAAATATTGCTTAATACACAATGTAAATAATCCATTGTAATTATTTGACATGTTGATGGAGATTCAGCAGGGTTAAGCTAATAGGTTCTAGATCTCAGTTTAAGATCGTATTTAAAATGTTCACTTCTATTTTTGCAGCTTTTCAAACGCATCAAGCATTTGAAGGCCAGGCCAGAGGAAAACGATCTTGAACAAAGCAACACTTGTGATAATAGAAGACCTGTTGTAGATACAGACATGCATTTTATTAGCCACATTACATGTATCACCTTAGGGTCCCTTCTTTAACAGCCTTTGTAACAGAACTTGTTTTTTTCCCAAAGAAAATTGTTGTTAGCTTGATTTTGACATTTCATTGGCAAATAGCTTTTGGTGACATTTCCCTGTTTGTTAAGCATTAATGTTCATGTATACATAATAGTAATATAGATATACTTAAAAGCTTCAATAGGAGTGAGGGCTGGGTATTTTGGTTGGTAGTATTTACCCAGTGGGGCTACAGGCAACATTTTGTGATAGCTTTTAATTTGGATATTCTTGGTTGCTGAACAATGTGTTTGAATAATTTTTTACTTGATATGTTAGTAATAACAAAGCACTTCATCTGTTTAAATATATCATTTTTCTTTGAATAGAAAAGAACAATTTTAGTTTTGACAGATTCATGGAATACAAAACAGCAACATTTTATTAATCCTCACCAACATTAATCCGACACTTGTGCATTTTCGTAGTCTGGTCAGGAGCTTTGCTGTCCATTATAAAGTCACACACGGTTTGGTGGTCCCATTATTGGACAAGGTAGCTACTGACCTGACTGTGTGGATGCACTGTGCGAACAATCTTCCTAGTATAAAAGATACTTTTTGTCCAGGTCCAAGTTATTTTTTGTTTGATATGATGCTAGAAATATTGAATACTATGCTTTTAGAACAAACAAGTACATGTAGTACTGTTATACCTCAAAAGTGTTTGGACACTTTAAGATGATTAAAATTGTTTATGGCCAAAAATTGAGATATACAGCATAATCATGAAAAGATGCAATACATTTATTGTATATAGCTTATTGCCCAAAGTTTGAAATTAATGAGAACGCATATTGGTAAATGCCACAGCCTAATGCATTGCGTAAAGTGTCATCCCGGATTAGCCTGTGCAGTCCGCACAGTCTAATCAGGGACGACACTTTCCGCCTAAACTTGATTTTCGGTAAGGATTGACTTCCTTGAAACTAAAAATACCATAAAAGCGGAAAGTGTCGTCCCTGATTAGCCTGTACGGACTGCACAGGCTAATCTGGGATGACACTTTAGGCACATGCATTAAGCCCAGTTTTCTCAGAACACGACTCAAATAATTAACTAAATATTATATTTTAGCAATATTTGCAATAAATTTGTTATCACTTAATGCGTTGGATTTAACATTATGTCAAGGCTGCATTTATCAGTTAAGGTCAAAGATTAACATCTTGTCTATAATAATATGAATCTATACTCGATTTAACAAAATAGTTGAACTATAATATTGTTAATAGTTCTTTAAGTGTTGCCTTTAACGCCTTCAAATGTTGCAAGTTGTAACACACAATACTGTGAAACCATTTTAATTTCGTCAGCACGAAATTTCGTCCTTTTTAAAAAAATGACTATTTCAACAGCACTTAAATTCGTCCATTTCTGGTTTTGAAAAAAAAAGCGTCCGATTTGTTTGTAATGTTTGTAATATATGTAATACGCGGTTGCGAAAAAAATCGTGCTGGGGAAAGAGGGGTGACACTTGGTAGTCACTTGCAGGAGGTGGGCCTTGTTTGGCATATGCCAATTAACAAGTCTGTTATTTCAGGTGATAGTAACTGTCCCTTATTATTTAATGTCATTGGCACGTTCTTTGTTATGATTAGCGGATAAGTGGGACTGAATAACCGTTAACGAGTGTTTTAAACAACAAAGCCAATTGCCAATTAGTCTTTTTCCATTACAATCACGGACAACCAAACACAAATCAATATATTCTTTATTAATTTGTAATAAAAGCGCAGAATATATTTCAGTCAGGTGTTGATCACTTATCGTCATATTTTAATTGCGTTTAATAGTATTGTCTTTAATCCGGATTCGCCGCGTGTTGGCTGTATAATCTGCAACACCCCTGAATAACACAATACACACAATGGGTATTAAGTTGTTAACAATTAGCGCTAATCAACACTAATATACCTAAACGAAGTCGACGCAGTCGATACAGCCTTATTGCATTCGCGTTTTACAGGAAATGTCAGTTGTCAGTACACTGTATAATGTACACCCCTTTGTGTCAAAACCGGATTTAACTTGAGTGTGAATAGTCGACTGTTTCATGTTCTTTGTATCAATACCATCCGTGTATCTGTACTATAATTATACCAGTCTACAAACAAGGTGCGCGCTTCCGCATATGGGTATTCGGACGTTCAAAAAATTGACCTACGGTTTAGCGTCCATGCCGTCGAACGCATTTAGCAATATAACTCGTTTTTTTCCCACTATTTCTTTACTTGCAAAAAATACTAGTGGCTTATAACTTACCTTTGCAATCTTATTTTCTCGCATTTTGCGAGTGTGCGAGTGTTAATTTCGAGCCCTGTGTATATGCGTGGATTATGCTGGATTTAAATGCCTCATGCCTACGGTAATTCAGTCTTTGTTTCAAATATGGGACATGATTACTGTTAAGATCTTGAATTCGTCCATCGGTCGAAGGACGAAAAAGACGAAAATTAATGTCTGACGAATAATAATGGTTTCACAGTAGTTCACAAGATTGTCATTATTGGCACACACTGACATCATTTGAATGAAGTTGTCACTAAGCGCAATAAGGTTTACTGGTAACATATTTATAGTGCGCATGGATGTTAACCCATTTAGCTTTTGGTACGGTCTACTGGTTTTATGACGATTATCCTGTTGAAAACCTCCATGTTTATTGTGTCACCGGATAAACGCACACTGGTTGTAATTATGATAAAATCCAAGTGGCATATAACATGTCGGAAAACTTTAGTTTTTAATTATGGGTGAAAAGCTGGCTGTCCAAAAAAAATAAGTGACCGAAAATATTTATTTTTTACAAAATGAGGTTGTCTGAAAATTGAGTATAATATACAAGATAAGTTTTAAGTCTTACTTCTATGAAGACATTGTGTTGTCATTTGACTTTTTAATTAATACATTCTGGATGTATGTGTTCAGTATATACTTGTAAAAAGAGTATATTATAATCTTACACAAGTTACAATCTGTGATTGTTATAAAGTGCAAATAATATTTAAAAAATCCAAAATAGTGATGCAATATATTAAGTAAAATATTGTAAGAATTCAGGTCTTCTGATCTTCCTTCTTGAACAATCCACTTAAATGCTAAGTGAAAAGTAGTGTATTTTTCATTTTTGTATGTTTTTTATGTCCCCCAGTCTATACTGGGAGAGAAATTGTTTTTGCCCTGTCTGTTGGTTTGTTTGTTGGTTTGCGTCAAACTTAAACATTTGCCATAACTTTTGCTATATTGAAGATAGCAACTTCATATTTGGCATGCATGTGTATCTCATAGAGCTGCACATTTTGAGTGGTAAAAGGTCAAGGTCATCCTTCAAGGTCGAAGGTCAAATATATGGGTCAAAATCGCTCATTTAATATATACTATAACTTCGTTTTGCAATATTGAAGATAGCAACTTCATATTTGGCATGCATGTGTATCTCATGGAGCTTCACATTTTGAGTGGTGAAATGTCAAGATACTCCTTCAAGGTCAAAGGTCAAATATATGGGTCAAAATTGCTAATTTAATATACACTATAACTTGGTAACAACTTCTCATATGCATGGAGCTGCACATTTTGAGTGGTGAAAGGTCAAGGTCATCCATCAAGGTCAAAGGTCAGATATATGGGGGGGGGGGACATAGTGTTTCACAAACACATCTTGTTTTAGATTATTTCTTTTGTCTTGAAGACAAATGTTGAATAATGTGTGAGAGTTTACTGCATCGGAGAATTAATTATTTTTTTAATACTTTTTTTGGTGCATATGCAATGTATATTAATAGTTTCAAGTTAAATTGTGTCAGAAGTGTCTGGAGCTTTTCAAAGTTTAGTTTTTTATCTTAATTATTTTTATTGTTATTCACAATATTTTTGTGTGTTTTGATTTAAGGATTTAAGAAAGTCATGCAACAAAATATTTATTATTATCCCCCGCCATAGGCGGAGGGATATTGTTTTGGCGTTGTCCGTCCTTCCGCCCGTCGGTCTTTCCGTCTGTCCGGCACTTTTGTGTCCGGAGCCATATCTTGGAAGCGCTTTGACGGATTTCATTGAAACTTGGTATCAGTATATATATGGATAAGAGGATGATGCACGCCAAATGGCATTGTACACCATCTGTTAATAACAGAGTTATGGCCCTTTGTATCTTGAAAATAATGCTTTTTTTTGTGTCTGGAGCCATATCTTGGAAGTGCTTTGAAGAATTTCATTGAAACTTTGTATGAGTATATATATGGATAAGAGGATGATGCAAGTTGGCGTTGTCCATCCGTCCAGAAAACTTTTGTGTCCAGAAGTATATTGGCGGGGGATATCAATTCAATGAATTTGCTTGTTTCAAATGGAAACATGAATAACATGGTATGAAAGGGCAGGTACCCTTAAATGATGCATAACCTTTGAAAAAGGACATGAAATAAACCAATGGTGTAAGTTTTCTGTGTTAGCAACTTAATGAACACAAGTTTTATGTGTTTTTATGATCTTGTTAATTTTTAAATGTATGTTCAAATGTTAGTTTATACTTTAAAAATTCATGACTGTCCATATTTTGCTTTATACTTTTGAACTTTGGACAATAAACTCTGTTGAAATATACTGAACAATGATCAATCTCATTTAAGATATGTATTACTTTGATGTTGATTGTATCAACATATTGTTTATGTATTCTAAGAACTTACTATATCGAGAAGATAAAATTTAGTGTGCATTGATTATATTATGTTTGTTACATTCTGTATGTATAGTGTTTGTTACATTCTGTATGTGTGGTGTTTGTTACATTCTGTATGTGTGGTGTTTGTTACATTCTGTATGTGTGGTGTTTGTTCGTTCTGTATGTGTGGTGTTTTTTTTACATTCTGTATGTGTGGTGTTTGTGTTACATTCTGTATATGTGGTGTTTGTTGCATTCTGTATGTGTGGTGTTTGTAACATTCTGTATGTGTGGTGTTTGTTACGTTATGTATGTGTAGTGCTTGTAACATTCTGTATGTGTGGTGTTTGCTACATTCTGTATGTGTGGTGTTTAGTTACATTCTGTATGTGCAGTGTTTGTTACATTCTGTATGTGTGGTGTTTGTTACATTATGTATGTGTGGTGTTTGTTACATTCTGTATGAGTGGTGTTTGTTACATTCTGTTTGTGTGATGTTTGTTACGTACTGTATGTGTGATGTTTGTTACATTCTGTATGTGTGGTGTTTGTTACATTTCTATGTGTAGTGCTTGTAACATTCTGTATGTGTGGTGTTTGTTACATTCTGTATGTGTGGTGTTTGTTACAGTCTGTATGTATAGTCTTTGTGACATTCACATGTAAGGTCTTTGTTACATTTTGAATGCACCTATCTTAGTATTATTGTCTGTTACTTTCATCTCTGTATGCAAACATCATATACATATATGTATTATCATTGGTAATAAACAGATGTGGTTGATTATACACATTTCTTTTGTTAGACTGTCAGTGTCATAGAGTGTAAGTTTTGTCTAAAGTTTGTTTCTGTTTTGAGTTTTACTATGTAAAAAACAACAGCATCTTAATATAATAAAACTGTTACAGGTTGATTTTTGGAGGTGGTCTTGTGTAAAATATTTGTCTACTGAATTCCGAAGGAAAAAACTGGTTATTAGATTGGCGAATGCGGGCGGGCTGGCGGGCTGGCTGGCGGGCGGGCGGAACAAGCTTGTCCGGGCCATAACTATGTCGTTCATTGTCAGATTTTAAAATCATTTGGCACATTTGTTCACCATCATTGGACGGTGTGTCGCGCGAAATAATTACGTCGATATCTCCAAGGTCAAGGTCACACTTTGAGTTCAAAGGTCAAAAATGGCCATAAATGAGCTTGTCCTGGCCATAACTATGTCATTCATTGTGAGATTTTAAAATCATTTGGCACATTTGTTCACCATCATGGGACGGTGTGTCGCACGAAAGAATCACGTCAATATCTCCAATGTCAAGGTCGCCACGACTAAAAATAGATTTAAAAAAAAAAACTTACAAAGGGGGTTTATTTTGTTTGTTCATTTCAAAAGTTCAGTTTGAGTTTTCTCCCTTTATCAGATTTTTTTTCACAATGAAAACCTGGTTTTGTGACAATTTTGTCCCTTGTTTATTTTATAATAATGTTTATCAACTAATAATGGTTTATTGTGTTTGTGGAAAGAAGCATTCTACAATAGTTATCATACAATAAGAATACATTTGTGTACATTTGAACTTTACTCAATCAGTGGTTGCTGTTGAAACTGAATTGTTGAATTATTGCCTTGTGATTCTCCCAGTATATTTAGGGAGATATAATTTCCACAGAATATTTACTTTTACACAATTACAAGAGAATGATAGTGTTTCTCTTTACCTTATATACAGGGAGTATTATTTATTAAAATGTGATAAGTAAATCAGTGTTTTTTCACGTGTTAATTGGTTTAATTCTCTAATAAAAAAATCAAATTGGTAATATTTTTTTTAATGTTTGAATTGTAAAACTATATCATCAAGTAATATAAGATAGGATAACAGAGTTATAAACACATAAAATGATCTTAAATACTGTATGTTTTGATATATTGAGAAAGGAAGTATATATTTTTTAACAGACTGTCATGTTTTTGTCTGAAAATAAAACATGAATACATGTATATTCATTTACTAAGGGTAGGTAGATTGCTTTAACACTGAAGACAGTCATTTCTTAATAGTCTATTAATATGTCTGAGGATGTTCGATTGTGTTTCTTTTTTTCTCTTTTAAACAATTATTAAGAATTTCTAGTCTGAGATTCCTAGTTAACAAGGTTTGCTTGTGTAGATTATTTATTTTAAGTGCCATTGGAAACATGTTAAGTACATGTACTATTTTGTATCACAGGAATGTTTCTTCATTTGATTTATTAACTACGTCAATTTTTGAAGTCTATATAGACATTTCAGCTATTGTATACTGGTATACCTTTTGATCTGTATTATAACATTTGAAATAATAACAAAAAGTATGAATTATTATTTCATAAATGTTGTATACGCCCTTGGCATGTTGATACTGTTGGCATATAAAGGGCTTGTCATGTCCTTACATATTTCCATCCATGACAGGGTTGGTCACTTTTATGGTTTCTAGTAGCACCAAAACAGATTGCTACAATTCTATTATATTTCCACACTTGTTGCTTGTGATCGTTACCTATTCACCTGTATCAGCCAATATTCCTTTGATCTTATTCTGGATCTTATTTGCACTTCAAACAAATGAAACAATATGGATACTTCTTGGTTCACTGCATTTGTTTGTTTCTTCAAGGATCAACTCATAGATACAGAAACAGTTGATGGCTAGGACCATTCCCAAATACGCTCAGTTAAACTCACTTTGACCTAGACCTACTTTGGACTTTTAAACAAATATAATGGTTTGATATTTTTAAGTTAAATTATTAATACATATAATTGTTCAGTGTAACAAATACTAATTTGATTTATTCTTGGATAAATAAGATAAACTATCCCATCTACCAGCTTCACCACTTGATACAACACAATTATCACCATAACTTTAAGGACGGTATAGATTACTAGTATTTAAATTGTGGGTTTTCTAAAAGCTTAAATGCCAGTGTCCATGCATCTTAATTGGACAAGAATAAGGAAAAGCTTATTAAAAAGGAATTTTTTTTCAAACACTATTGACAAGAAAATGTAAATATAAACAAGAACTGTGGCTGTGATGTTTTGAATGTGTACTATCCGCTTGATCACTTTGCATGAGATTACATGAGCATTTAGAAATCCATATCATGTAAGGAAATGTACGACTTTGTAGTGCTCTTAAAGCAGGCTTGTGTCATGAGTTGTATTTATTTTTGTTATGCCCCCAAAGGAGGGCATATAGTGTTCGGACCGTCCGTCCGTCTGTATGTCCTTCCGTAACCTTTGCGTTTAGGTTTTGCTTTTAGGTTTTGAAAAATGCTCATAACTTTTATGTAGCTTCAGATAGCAACTTGATATATGGCATGCATGTGTATCTCATGGAGCTGCACATTTTGAGTGGTGAAAGGTCAAGGTCATCCTTCAAGGTCAAAGGTCAAATATATGGCATCAAAGCGGCGCAGAAGGGGGCATTGTGTTTCTGACAAACACATCTCTTGTTAGATATGTTTAAAGGCCATTTAAATGCCCCCGGATTGAATGATCGGGGATATATTGTTTTTGGACTGTCTGTCTGTCATTTTGTCCCAAAACTTCAACTTTGGTTTTGCGATAACTTTTGCAACATTGAAGATAGCAACTTGATATTTGGCATTCATGTGTATCTCATGGAGCTGCACATTTTGAGCGGTGCAGTAGGGGGCATTGTGTTTCACAGCTCTTGTTGTTTTTGAGTTTTCAAAAAGCTCAAATATGCCACAATGCCAGCATGATATCAACTGTATTGGTTATGATGTGTTCAATTTTGCTACTGGATTATCTCAGTAAGTAGTACATAAAGCTTTTTTTAACATTTATCGTTTGTTAATATTTGTATCAATATTTGAATTATTTAATGAGAAATGATTTTCTCACAATCAGCAATTATGTCTTAATTATCTCAGTTAGTAGCCAAAATTAGTTCTAAATGCTTTACAGTTTTATAGCTTTTAAAGTTTTAAACATACCATATAAGCATCAGGTTATGTGATGGTGTTGAGGCTTTAAAATGCTTGATAGAAATCTAATGCAGTCTTTAATGTATTGAGAAAAAAACTTTATCTCAGTCTTTAATGTTTTCATAGGAAAATTGTTTGTACATGTATTTCAGTGATCTTTTATACTGTTTTTTCTCTTGAGGATGCATATTATGGGAACACCCTTGGTGGATGGATGTCCGGTGGGATGGGCAGTTACGCATGTTCACTGTTAACATTCTATATGTTGTACACTTTTCATAGAATATTCACCAAACTTTCTTGCAATGATTGTTGTTAAAATGAATGTTAAATTTGGTAACCAGCTCATTTGCCCTAGCCACTTCAGGTGTTTTATTTTGTTGATAGATAACATGGACATTCGCCATTTCTGCTATTTTAATCATTTAGTGTTCATCAAATCTTCACCAGACTTTCTTGAATATGGTGGCAAAGTTTGATACCAGCTAAAAAGTGCCAATCATTTTAGAATAATTGCATTTTATATGTAATTTTTTTTTGCAAAATTCACAGTTTTATCACTTTTCACCGAATGGTCACCAAACTTCCAGATATTGGGCTATTTTTTAGGACAGGCATTTATTTCTATCCATTGCCATGTTTTTAGTGCCTTTGATGTTTTTGGAATAAATATGATGCCAATAGTGTACTTCTTGCTGGGTCAATTTAAATACAAGTATTTTCCATTATTGTGTTATATATCTTTTTAAACAGCTGAAACAAAGAATAGTGGTATACTGGACTCACCATTGACTTGTCTGTCAGTCTGTCTTTCTGTTTGTCGACAAAAAATTGTCCCATAAAGTTTTCTATACTTTTCAACAGACAACATTTAAACTTAATAAAGTGTCCTTTATGAGCTGAATTTGTGAATTTGTAGTGTTATTACAACTGGCAATGTATTTCAATAATCCGCACGATTAAGTATTTTTGTCGGGAAGCGGACGACAACGAGCGAGGCATGGTATTGTAATGCACATGGGGGGCCAAGAGGGTAAGGGTAAGGGGTCGGGTTTGGGTTAGGGTTAGCCTAAACCCTAACCTTAACCCGACCCCTAACCCTAACCTAACAATAACCCATGGTTATCTCCCATATACCAGGCCTCGCTCGTTGTCGTTGTCCCCTTCCCATTTTTGTCACTACTGCAACAAGCTCTAGTTAAAGATTCATTCTACCATTCTTGTTGAAATTTAAGGAAAATTGTGTGTTTCATTAACATATTACACAATCAAATGACACACTGTATTGAGAACTCAGTGACCCCTCAGATGTGTAGAATAACATAATAGAATATGGTGATACCCGATTGTGTATGGTACTTCAAATACAGTGCTATTTTTTATGCCCCCGGATCGAATGATCGGGGGTATATTGTTTTTGGCCTGTCTGTCATTCTGTCTGTCACCAAAACTTTAACCTTGGTTAAAGTTTTGCGATAACTTTTGCAATATTGAAGATAGCAACTTGATACTTGGCATGCATGTGTATCATGGAGCTGCACATTTTGAGTGGTGAAAGGTCAAAGTCATCCTTCAAGGTCAAAGGTTAAATATATGGCCTCAAAGCGGCGCAATAGGGGGCATTGTGTTTCTGACAAACACATCTCTTGTTATTTAAAAAATGCTGTGTCTATAATCTTTGCACAGAAAAATGTTGGCTTTCAATTTTTAGCATAAAATTTGATTATAAAAAACAACAGACGAAGAAACTATATGTTTTGCAAAGAAAATCATGAATGTTGTATTACTGTAAAGACTTATGGTTTTAATGCTCATTCACATGTTTATGTTTATTATTTCATTCCATTTGTTTGAAATTGTATATGTCAAGTGTATTGTGTCAGTAGTCATTCAAGATTTTGAGAAGAGTGATACAAAAAGCTTTTAATTTGTCCAAATATTAAGATGGAAAACCTCACTACATGTATTGTATATTTCCTTACCATTTTAACAAATGCCGTTGAAGAAAAAAGATGAATAAGTTCAATTAATAATGAAATTATATGATTGCTGTCAAATTGTTGTAATCACTTCATGTCATAAGAAACAAATCAGTATTTTTCTTTAATTTCATACCTGACCGTTTATTCATAAACCTCCTTGAAAAAAGTTCAATTCTTGCTTTAAAGTTTAGTGCACAATTTATATAAAATTGTCCATGGGAGTGCATCTATAAAAAAATTGGTAAAAAAAGACAAAATTAGTTTTTTAAGTACCGGTACTGGTAAATAATAAAATGAAATTTAAATGGAACTTGTTAAGAATGTGTTCTTTTAAGACTTTCACCAAATTCAATTTTGGAGTTTTTGAATATGGATTTGTATTATCTCAATATGTACATCATACAAATGAACAACGATTCATTTAGATATTACATAGTGTCCTCTTACATTATACATGTTTGAGATGTTGGTGTCAAAATAAAGCTTATTATACCGCAAGACCTTTGTTGTTTTAGTTATTTTTGCCAGTTTGGTGTTAACAGCTGCCTGTGTTATTTAAATTGTAAGGCAAATATGTTACAATACACTTCTTTAGCGCCCCTGAGCACATTGCTCATTAAGAGCTATTGCGGAAGGTGGTCTTCCGACGTTTGTTGTCGTATGCTGTCAACAATTTACTTCTAAAAACCTTGACCACTAGGCGGATTTTCATTACTTCATGGGATGATCCTTTGGTAACCCTCTTTCAAAGTTGTTATCCCCCGCCATAGGCAGAGGGACTTTGTTTTGGCGTTGTCCGTCCTTCCGTCCGCCCAGAGCCATATCTTAGAAGTGTTTGGCGGATTTCATTTAAACTTGGTATGAGTATATATATGGATAAGAGGATGATGCAAGCCAAATGGCATTGTACACCATCTGTTAATAACGGAGTTATGGCCATTTGTATCTTGAAAAAATGCATTTTTGTGTGTGTCGGAAGCCATATCTTGGAAGTGCTTTGGCGGATTTCATTGAAACTTGGTACGAGTTTATATATGGATAAGAGGATGATGCACGCCAAATGGCATTGTACACCATCTGTTAATAATGGAGTTATGGCCCTTTGTATCTTGAAAACATGCTTTTTTTGAGTGTCAAATATAACACTTGTGTCCAGAAGCATATTAGCGGGGGATATCAATTCAACGAATTTGCTTGTTCTGATCATTCCTGTCTGCTGCACTAGATATCTACACATATATGAAGTTTCATGTTGATATCTTATATAGCCCTAAAAGATAATTAAAGTTAAAAAAAGATTTAACACGCAAATTTGTTCAATTGATATCCCCGCCAAATAAATTGTGTTTATGGATGGGTGCAAATCTCTCGATAAACAATTGAATAAAAAAATCAAATGTTGCGTTATTGTTTTTATGCTTTTGATTCTCCTCATTGATGTCTATACACCCATGAAGTTGCATGTGGAAATTTAGTAGCGCATCTGAGATATAGCCCTGAAAAGTTACATCATACAAAAAAAGGCAATAACTCTTACTTAAGAAAGTGTAGGGTCATGGTTCTTGTGCAAGCCAATACTCCTCAATGATATATACACACCCATGAAGTTTCATGTCGAAATCTTATATAGTTTCTGACATGAAGCCCTAACAAAATTGTGTGACAGACGGACAATGACAGTTCTATATCCAAAAATTTTTGCAACCAATATTCTTTTCTATACCTTGACAATGTAAATAAGTCTCAAAACAGCTCTAGGCCCAAATCAGTTATCAATCTATAACTGAAATATTGGGACACTTTGTTGAACATTTACAAAACTGACTTAATTTAAAACTTTTATTCATGCATAAGACAAAAACAAAGTTCAAGTACATGTTTAGTGATATAAAACAATAAAGGTAAATGTCTTATGATTCTAAGCAATGTTACTGATTCAATTTTACCAGCTTTGAACTTTTTAAAACTTTTGCTTGCATTTCCTTAAACTGTTCTTTCAAATCAGAAGTCCTCAGAAAGCTGTGACAGCATGTCTTCATTTAAATCTGAAATATACATGTATCAATGTAAAAAAATGAATCTTAGAACCAGATTAAAGTGATATTATGGGCATTTTTCACTGTTCAATTGAGCTGAAAAGAATTAACAGGTCAAAAGAGTTAGTTAAAATGTGGTTACTGACTAATTATCTGCAACTCATCTTGTTACCAGTTGTGTATAAAAATATATTTTATATTCGATTTCTTACGTGACTCAGCCAGTACTGTAAGCCGAAATGATCCGTAAAACAAAATTGTGTCTTTGTGTCATATAAACAAATCTGCACTAAAACTAAATTTAGGTTCACATTGTACATGTGTGATCAGTTGTCAAACGAAAGTACGGTTGATATCCAAATGCATTATTTTTCTCTTTTCGGGATATTATTTTAGTATGTTGATGCTGCATTAACAAATATGAGTGTATATGAGGTGAAAACACCAAAAATAAATAACGGTTGCGATAGACACCTATAAACTGTAAGATGCTCATAATATTACTTTCAGGTAAGACTTAATTTTGTAGTTTCAAAACTCAACCTTTATGATCAATATATTCCCAAAGTGGACTTGTATTGCCAACTTGTCACAAAATGTATCCGTTACTGTTCTTGATTTTATTGATAAAGTTTGATGAGTATAAGGTTAGAACCATTTGAGTTAGTGAGCTGTCAATATCAATGAAACAAATTTCTTATTATTCAAAGTGCGTAATTCGGACGCTTAAGGAAATCTGGCTGGTCAACATAATTGGTTCATATTTTCAGCCCACAAATGTTGTGAGCAAGTGTGATTTTGATACCATTAAAACTAGTCATGTTAAAGCGCAGACTACATTAATTTTTCCAATTTTGTATATTTCAAGCGCCATTATAAGGAAATGTTTCATGCGACATGGCTGGTTGTAAAATCAAGATTGTATTTCAGTTGCTTGAGTTAGAGAGTTGACAACCCTAGTTTGTAATTAAAAGGCAATAATTAAGAAATGCTTCAAAAGAAGGAGAAAGTAAGCCCATAATCATCACCAAGTTTTATGATGATCTGATTTCACCCTTTTTAGGTAGAGAAGACAATAGTACCTTTTTATTTTATTTCAAGGGCCCTAATTCAGAACAGCTTAACATGGTCTGGCTGGATTTCAAACTGGGTTGAGATAGTATGCCCACAAATATTTGCAACAAGTTTCATGTTGATGCAATCAAATATAAAGTAAGAGAATGGACAAGGTAAATTTTGCCTGTTTTTCAATCACATGCCATAATTTATAAGAGATTCAAGCAATCTAACTGCTTACCAAATGCCATGATATTATGCCAACAAACATTAACACCAAATTTCCAGGAGATCAACCTATTTGCCTCAGAGAGTGAACCATTTTACTTTGATTTTTTTTTATAGCTGTTTAATCCAGCTTTTCACCATAAATGACCTTTTACACCAGAAGACCCAAATGAATACACTTCATTTATTCCATTGGCTGATTTGAGAATTATCTCCAGAATATTGGCAACATCTCCGCGTCTTTGTAGTAAAGGATGTAACACTGTTCAGTGTAGGGAGATGCGGACTACTCTCTTAAATGTTTATACCTAACATAGAGACTCATTTTGGCACAGTTACAATTACTTATTGCTGGTAAATTCCATCCCCAAGACTTTCAGGGTCAGTGCTGGGTCAGTAAATCAGCAAATTGAATAACCGCCAGTGTGTTTTTGCTTAATTTCGGGGCCAGTAAATGGCCCCATTCTCAATGGGAAAAAGCATATTTTTGGGACCAAAATATTCCCACTTGAAAGTTAAAATTTTTTTTTTTTTTTTTTTTTTTTTTACATCTCAACATTTATTAACTGTTCATCTCACCTCAAGCTCTATAATTTTTAACCTTAGTAAAAACAATATTTTTTTTTTTATTTCTCAATTCTGAAGCATTTGTTAGTAGAACAACAACAACACACTAACTTCCCAAATTAAGTCAAAACACCCCGATTTTTCCCAATTCAAAGGGAACTGGCCCCATTACCAATCTAGACGCAATGAGATTTTTAAAGACAGGATATACGCCAAATATCTTTTAAAAGGTATTTCTTGTTTATAATAATTCATAAGTGCTCCAAGAAATCTGGCACGTTATCAAACTTGGTTGAAATATAATGCCCAAAATAGTCGCCTGCCCACCACGTGTAACTTTTACTCTCTCAATACAAAAAGGCAAAAGCATTTTTAGTTTGACATATTGTTTCATGGGACTTCCATAGCTGCAACTTTGTAATCCATGTGACAAAAACTTAAAGCAAATGACACCATGACCTCAACCAAACTTTGAATTCACTTCTTTAAAAGTCTTGTTTATTGGTGAATATTATACAATAAATATGGGGAGGTTGCAAGGAAAAACAGTTTTAACAATTGCTAAAAAATTATTTAGAAGTATTTACCATCATCCCAAAGTGGGTCTTCTGTTGCAGATTTTCCAACCTTAGTTGTGCTGGCAGAAGTTACTGGATTGGCTAAACGACTGTTCGGTACTGCTGCATCACTTCGTAATTTCTTCGCCTTGAAAATGCAATCAGATACCTCAATAGGGGACAAAGTTATCTGTGTGTTCTGTGTGTTTGTGTTTGGAGCAACAGCACTCAGTTGGCAGTTTCTCTGTCCCTGATTTCTAGCAGGGATTTCTGGAATAAGTCTGCTGTTATCATCCAGTTTGGATTTGGCAAAGGACAGATCCTGGTTAGAGCATGATTGATTTATTCCAACATTTGGTGAATTTGGTAAACTAACATTTTGATATGAAGGTGATCTGAACTTCCACCGACCTCTGTTGCTTACATTTGGTGTAGAACTATGGAGATCACAAGCTCTTGTAAAAGAAAATGTATCACTTTTTGCAGACTGAATGTCCACAGTTTTACCATCACTTTTTGCAGACTGAATGTCCATAGTTTTTCCATCACCTTTTGCAGATTGAATGTTCACAGCTTTTCCAACTGTTAATCTTGAATTCAAAAATGTATTACCAATATTCTGAAGATCAGTGTTTGAAGTCCCTAAAAACTTTTCTGTGTCACTTCTCATGCTGCAAGAAATATTATCAATTGACAATTTGTTTTGAAATCCACCTAATACCTTACCAGCAGTTACAACACTTGTGATCAATAGATTAGAATTGGTTTGAGATCTCCCACTGTCACAATTTGAAACATTTCTCTTTGAAGCATCGTTATTTCGAGGACAATTTGTCTCTTGTCTATTTCCCACATTTGCTGCAGTGTTTTGATTCTGACCACTATACAAATTGCTTGCATTGGTGTTTTCGCCATTTGAAAATGACTCCTTTGATTTGAAGTCAAATCCTAGCTTGGAAGAAGGAATTGGCGTATCAGTATTTATGTTTTGACCACGATGAGATGTTTGCGTTAAAATACTTTTTGTTTCCGAGTTAAATGTTTTCTGGCCGTTAACCATTTGCCCCACTAAAGGTGTCCCACTTCTTGAGTTGGGGGCAGAGTTGTTATAGACTGGTGTGTTGTAACCTGAATTTGGTGTTCTGTAACCTGGTCCAGAGAATAACTGATTCAACTGTGGCGTTGTTGGAAGTCGTCCAGTAAGCTGGGGAGTGCCAGTGCTTGATAATCTGGACCGTCCTGAAGCAAAAGTAAAATTGTGTGCACAGTGAATAGTTTGGACATCAACAATATCATACCCAAGTTTTATTTTTATATATTGACACACAAAATTAAACCATACAAGTTGCCATACTTAGCCAAGACCTTAGCTTAAAAACAGATGTTGGAGCGAGCATAAGTTATTGGACATATATGCTCATTACTAAAAAAAAAATCCAACTATCCTTGAAAATGTGAATTGTTGAGAAGGAAGTCTGGCTCAATTGAAGGTTAAAATCTACAGCCAAATAACAGGATGCTATGATCTGCCCCTCTGGACTGGTTAACATAAGATAGGTAAACATCTTTAGAAATGTAATATATTGTTGCAAATATTCAATGGCAAATGAAATAATTTGCTTAAATACCTTAAATATAATGTTAGGCCATGGCATTTCTTGGATTGGACAAGTTATTTCAAAATGTCACCGGATAACTCCAGCTTTCCACCATGCCCCTTAAAAAGCAGGAACTGGGGGGGGGGGGGGGGGGGGAGGGGGGGGGGGAGCAACCAGGGAGAATGAAAAAGAGGGGTCCCTTCCCACATTTTTTTTTTAATTTGACACTTTTTTCAAAGTGAATTTTAATGCTCATTTTGTCATATTAATTTATGTAATATATCAAGTAAATCGGCACCTTTCTGAGTTCCAAATTTTTAAACATTGGTGTGAAATTCACACAAATGTTTAGTTTTAGATTTCATAAATGAATAATGTTTAATAAAGAAGAAAAGCAAACTTTGAAAATCAAAAACCTTTACTAACAAGAAACCGTCAGAGACGGGTGATGCTCCCCAAAGGTTTTTTGGTCACAATATTGCACTTTATCACAGGCCATACCCTGTTTCCCATGTAATATAACCATTACATATTTTTTTATATTACACATGTGTAATACAACATTTTTAAGCGTTTTCATTGGCTTAGTTTTTGTTTATTGACCAATCACATTTTGTTATTTTGCTGAAATGACGTTACAACGTCAAATGGCGTCACTAAATGTAAACCACATTCGGGATTTATCATTATGTTTGCATAAATATTTATTTAATTTGCTCAATTAAAAGCATGTGATAAAATAATCTGACACTTGTTGTCATATCATACCATATTTTATTAAACTCGTCCAGGAAATTCGTTAGTAAGCTCGCCAAACACTCGAAAACTAACAAAATTCCTGAACTCATTTAATAAAATATGGTATGATATGACAACTCGTGCCAGATCCTATATATATATATTCAGATAAAAGGAAACATCTTGAGGGCATAACTTTAGACAAAATAATATGATGGATGGTTTAGCAACTTAAAAATTTAAAAGGGTCATAACTCTCTAAATAAATCATCTAACCAGATCCCACAAATAACATGCGCATCTCCTCAAGGTAGTGAAGCTTCCAATAAAGTTTCATTGAATTACGGTCATTAGCTGCTGAGAAATAGCCCGGACAAGAATTGCACTATATGTACAGTTAATGGAAAATTTCAAAGGGCCATAAATCTGTGACAAATTATCCGACCAGAACCAGCTGATAATATGCACATCTCCTCTTGGAAGTGAAGCTTCCCATAAAGTTTAATTGAATTCCAGTCATTAATTGCTGAGAAATAGCCCGGACAAAAATTGTGCACGGACGGACGGACACACGCATAGACAGACAAAGCGGCGACTATATGCTCCCCCCCCCTCAATTTTTTGGGGGAGCATAAAAATCATAAAGTATAACTGACATATAAATATAATCATATTTTTTTCTCTTTGAATTAAAACCTCCTTTAAAGTAAGTTCTTAATTAAATTTTAATCATCTACTTCACATTTTTACTTTCCCCTACATCGACACAGATCATTGGTTTTTATCTGACTTTGGGGAAAGGGCCTGGTCTTTTTTGAGGGGAAAAAAATCGCGCAAAATGCCGGATTTTGGGGGAAAAAATCACGCGAAATGCCGGATTTTGGGGAAAATAAGGAAAGTCTTAAATAATCAATTCAACATATTTTGCTGTTTTTAAAACAAAATCAAGGCAACAGATAATTTAATTATGCAATATGTTATATTTTCTACACTGGATCAGGTTAACTTATGTATTTAAAGTTTAAAAAAAAAAAATTTTTTTTTTTTTTTTTTTTTAGGGGAAAAAAATGAAGTCTGGGGGAAAATTTACATCCTGAGGGGAAAAAAAATTTGAGGGGAAAGGGCCGATTTTCGGCGGGTCCCAAAGAAAGTAAAAAAAGCCCTGCAGATAGACCATCACCAACGACTTCAACTCGGATTAGAATTAGATTTTTTTTCAATATAAACAGTTTTTCCTGGCCTTTTTAGCCAACACTTTCCATTATTGCGCTAATTTTTGGTATGTGAGTCTACCTACATGACCTACAGATGAAGTGTGAAATTTGTTCTGGTACATTGATACTTGGCAAAGTAATGGGCCTTGGACTTCTCTTTAATAACAGTTTTCTGGAGTGTTTTTTTACACAATTCTTTCAGATATTAATCTGTTTTTTATGTCCCTGGTAGGGTGGCAATTGGATTGTCTGTCCATCCGTCTGGTGTTTCATTTTCCAGACTTTCTTCAAAAGCTTTCAGATGTTGACCTGATATTTGATTGATGTGTCTATCTACATGATTTACAGATAAAGTATCAATTTCTTTCTGGTCCATTTATTTTTTTTGCAAATTTAAGGGCCATGAACTTAGACAAAGAGACTTAACGGCACAAATTAATGACGATTAACTATATAACCTCTATAACTGCTTCCAACATTATTTGTTTTTCAAAATTTATTAGCGTTAGCAATTTTAGACCTACAACCTCCTGTGTCAGTTGCTTCCATTCGCTGTGTCTCTTTCCTTGGCCAATCAAAAGACATGTTACATCAACCATTGATAGATGACGCATGCAGGATCAGAAGGGGATGTGTTTACAAGGCAATAAGAAAACATTCCTAGGGGCTTAACTCGATAGCGAGTAAATAAGTGCTAATCGGAAATCCCCTTGTTTATCAGGGACAATTAAAACACATCTGCTCTTTTTTAATGATTGAGGGAAAGTGTACTGTTGGCCCTTTCATTAGAGAAAAATTTGCAGTGGGCCCATTATTGTAAATATTCCTAACTCAGCTGGTGGACCTTGGTCCCAGGGCCTGGTTACGGGCCCGGTTAGTGATCTTTGATCTTCTACAGAGTTGAAAGTGTTCAACTGCTTACCCAATATTTGGGTGCTTACTTTCTGGCCCAACTGCTTTATGTGTGGGAGTTGGACATAAATATATATTCCTACGGACGTTCGCCAACAACCTCTGGTTAAAGTAGGGCAACAGTGACTCTCTGGCATAATTATGCCCACTGACCGCTCAGTTAAGGTTGCCTGGATAAAGTGTGCTAGCATATTACAGGACCAAAGTACTGCAAGGTTGAGGTAGCATAATCAATATGCTGTGCGCTATGTGATGTCATCACAGTATATTGGGTTTCATCTTCCAAAAGGAGCATTCTCAAGATCTTCAAAAACACCAAATACTGGATCTACCAAGGATCAAAACTTTCTCAATTAACCTTTGGCCTTTAAGGAAATCAACATAAAACAAATAGGTTAAAAGATTAATAACAAGAGCACCGCATAATGGGTGCCACGCTCGACTGCGAAAGCTTGTCAGAATTTTTTTTTTTTAAAGGCCATAGTGACCTTGACCTTTGACCTAGTGACCCCAAAAATGGATGTGGCGGGTAGAACTCATCAAGGTGCATCTCCATATGAAGTTTCGAAGTTGTAGGTGGAAGCACTTTGATTTAAGAGCCAATGTTAAGGTTTTAGCACGACGCCGGCGGACGACACGACATGACGAGCTGGCTATGACAATAGCTCGGGTTTTCTCCGAAAACAGCCTAGCTAATAAATATATAAGAGAGAAAAATCAAAACAAGCAAAGCGAGCACCTGAGCTGGATTGTGGGGTTCCAGTGAGGCTGTTGTTCAGACTACTCTGCTCCGAGGCTGCCTTGGCTTCCAGGGCCGCTAGCACAGAATACAGAGAGTCCTGGCTGCTGTGGAAGTGGCGCGAGGTGAGCTCCCCCTGCCTGGTCTGGTACACGGACACCAGGTTGTTGGGCGTGATGTTCAGATAGTGTTTGCGGCTCCCAACACTTATGATGCTCACCTTAAGAAAGAAGTTGACCAATACATTAGTAGGGTTTAAGAACAGAACAGACAGTTTATTAAGACTTATACATTAATATATCCTTTTAATTCGTATAATTATCAATTAAGTAATTTTTGTGTCAGTATGCTATATTTAGTAACCAAATCAATATTAGAATGTATATATGAATGTAAATTCAATGATTTTACAAAACAAAATTAGAACATAGAATAACAACAATTTTGAAAAGAAGAAACATAATAATTTAAAGGCTAAAGACGCTAGGAGGGCAAGCCTTCCATTTTGATGGCCCATCCTTTTAAAATATGTGGCCCCCCTTCCAGAATTATGACCCATCCTTTTAATATTTGTCTCAATATCCCTTGTTCATTTGTCAATGACATTGTAAATACATACACAACAAACTTGTTCATTTTTTCGCTATTGATGATTTTATAGATTAACACGCAGTATCACTTAATATTTACATCAAATCATTTATAATCAAGAACATAAGTCAGGACATATATGCTCAATGGAGGATTTAATACAAGTAGCGTAGAAAAAAAATTAATTCATGTACAACGTGTAAATTTTGAAATTTATCACAAGAGGTCACTCAACCCCTTTTCAGGTTTTTTTAGACAAGGTAAATACTTGCATCAACAAGGAAAAGTTCTTTGTACATATAACCAATTTTGTAAACGTGTGGCTTTAATTTTGCAGCAATCTGCTTTTATTTAAAAAAAAAAAAGAGCTGTGTTTGTGAAACACAATGCTCCCTACTGTGCTTTGAAGCCATATATTTGACCTTTGACCTTGAAGGATGACCTTGACCTTTCACCACTCAAAATGTGCAGCTCCATGAGATACACGTGCATGCCAATATCAAGTTGCTATCTTCAATATTGCAAAAGTTATGACCAAGGTTAAAGTTTTGGGACAGACACACACATACAATGACAAACAGACAGGCCAAAAACAATATACCCCCAATCATTCAATCCGGGGGTATAAAAATATATCTCTATGCCCAATTATATTTTTTAGAATTCTGAACCCAGGAAAGTCTGTCAATCCTCTGAGAATTCCAGTAAAACTGTGTGACATCCGGGATGTTATTTTCTAAAAATGGCCCTTAATAGCAGTAAAATATTAATGTCAAGTCAAAAAGAGCATGTGAATTGCCAGTTTATTGGAATTTGGACAAACAATAGTGAGAAGATTACCACATCTTTTTGCCAGTAACATTTTATTTGACTTTCATGGAGAATGAACATGCTAACATAACACAGCATCAAAATCTATCTGTGAAAACCAGTTCTTACCTGTTTAAGGACCAGACATGTTCCAGTCTGCATCTCTGCTTCGTGGTCCTTCAGTAAGTCTCTGTGCACGGTGCCATGCATCCGACCTGGGGGAGAGAAATTAACAAGAGATGTGCCCCCTACTGCGCCGCATTGAAATAAAATTTATATTTATCATTTGGCAGGTAAAGAAATCATCTCCCTTACTTCCCTTGAATTTTGTCAAATTCAACCGAGGGTGGGGGTGGGGAGGGTCTCACAGTCAATTATGACCATGTCAGACATCACTGACAACCAAGGCTTGTGGTTTAAAAGAGATTATAGCCAGAGTTATCATATATCTATGGACATAAGTCCACAGGTATGTTATGAACATCAAAGAATAATTATATCATTTAAACAAGAGGGCCAAGATTCGCTCATCTGAGAGGAGTCGGTTCATTCAATCTTTACCAAATGTAAAACTTGACCTAGATATTGTCCAGACAAACATCCTGGTCAAGTTTCATCATTATTTCATCTGCGAGTCATGATCAATGTACCTCTGAATTTTCATGATCCTAGGCGTAAGCATTCTTGAGTTATCATCCGGAAACCATTTTTCTAAGTTGAGTCACCGTGACCTTGACAGCCATTATGTGAATACCTTTTTTGGCACTGTGACCTTGACCTTTGACCTAGTGACCTGATAATCAATAGGGGTCATCTGCGAGTCATGATCAATATACCTATGAAGTTAAATGACCCTAGGCATAAGCGTATTTGAGTTATCATCCAGAAACCATTTTACTATTTCAGGTCACCGTGACCTTGACCTTTGACCTAGTGACCTGAAAATCAATAGGGGTCATCTGTGAGTTTTGATCATTGTACCTATGAAGTTTCATGATCCTAGGCAAACGCGTTCTTGAGTTATCATCCAGAAACCATTTTACTATTTCAGGTCACTGTGACCTTGACCTTTGACCTAGTGACCTGAAAATCAATAGGGGTCGTCTTCGAGTCATGATAAATGTACCTATGAAGTTTAATGATCCTAGGCATAAGCGTTCTTGAGTTATCATCTGGAAACCATTTTACTATTTCGGGTCACCGTGACCTTGACCTTTGACCTAGTGACCTGAAAATCAATAGGGATCATCTGCGAGTCATGATCAATGTACCTATGAAGTTTAATGATCCTAGGCCTAAGCGTTCTTGAGTTATCATCCGGAAACCATTTTACTATTTCGGGTCATCGTGACCTTGACCTTTGACCTATAACCTGAAAATCAATAAGGGTCATCTGCGAGTCATGATCAATGTATCTATGAAGTTTCATGATCCTAGGCATTAGCGTTCTTGTGTTTTCATCCAGAAACCATTTTACTGCTTTGGGTCACTGTGACCTTGACCTTTGACCTAGTGACCTGAAAATCTATAGGGGTTATCTGCGAGTCATGATCAATGTATCAATGAAGTTTCATGATCCTAGGCATAAGCGTTCTTGAGTCATCATCCGGACACCATTTTACTTTTTCGGGCCATCGTGACCTTGACCTTTGACCTAGTGACCTGAAAATCAATAGGGGTCATCTGCGAGTCATGATAAATGTACCTATGACGTTTCATGATCCTAGGCCTAAGCGTTCTTGAGTTATCATCCGGAAACCACTTTACTATTTGGGGTCATCGTGACCTTGACCTTTGACCTAGTGACCTAAAAATCAATAGGGGTTATCTGCGAGTCATGATCAATGTATCTATGAAGTTTCATGATCCTAGGCATAAGCGTTCTTGAGTTATCATCCGGAAACCATTTTACTGCATTGGGTCACTGTGACCTTGACCTTTGACCTAGTGACCTGAAAATCAATAGGGGTCATCTGCGAGTCATGATCAATGTATCTATGAAGTTTCATGATCCTAGGCATAAGCGTTCTTGAGTTATCATCCGGAAACCATTTTACTATTTCGGATCATCGTGACCTTGACCTTTGACCTAGTGACCTGAAAATCAACAGGGGTCATCTGCGAGTCATGATCAAATTACCTACGTAGTTTCATGATCCTTGGAATAAGCGCTCTTGAGTTATCATCTGGAAACCATCTGGTGGAGGGACCGACTGACATGAGCAAAACAATATACCCCCTCTTCTTCGAAAGGGGGGGGGGGGCATAATGAGAAAACTACCCCCTTCCCAGCAGGCATGTTATTCAACTGACCGGAACCATTTTTGAACTCAACTCTCGAATCAAGGAAACAAATGTTCTGATGAAATTTCATGGAAATTGGGCCAAAAATGTGACTTCTACTGTGTTCACATGTTTTCACTATATACATATAGAGAAAAATGCCCCGCCTACTGGTGGCCATGTTTTTTCACCGATCCCTACCATTTTCAAACTCGTCCGAGATATCAATAAAACCAATGTTTTAACCAACTTTCATGATGATTGGGCAAAAATTGTGACTTCTAGAGTGTTTACAAGGTTTCTCTATAGCCAAATAAGGAAAACTGCCACTATATACATATAGAGAAAAATGCCCCGCCCACTGGCGGCCATGTTTTTTTACCGATCTTGACCATTTTCAAACTCGTCCGAGACATCAATTGAACCAATGTTTTGACCAACTTTCATGATGATTGGGCAAAACTTGTGACTTCTAGAGTGTTTTCAAGGTTTCTATATAGCAAAATAAGGAAAACTGCCCCGCCCACTGGCGGCCATGTTTTTCAACGGATCGGACCCACTTTTGAACTCAACCAAGATATCATTAAGACAAACATTTTGACAAAGTAACAAAAAGATTGGGCATGAAATGTGACTTCTACAGTGTTTACAAGGTTTTTCTTTTTTTTGACCTAGTAACCTAGTTTTTGACCAGGCACAACCCAGTTTCAAACTTGGCCGAGATTTTATTGGGACAAAGCTTCTGACCAAGTTTCATGAAGATGGGACAAGAAATGTGGCCTCTAGAGTGTTTACGAGCAAATGGTTACGGACTGACGGACATACGACGGACAAAGACCGGTCACAAAAGCTCACCTGAGCAATCAGGTGAGCTAAAAAAAACTTTGACAAATCAATCATTTGGGTTATAAATAATCAAATTAATAAATCTGAACAGTAACTGTGAAAAGAACTTCAATTCTTGGTAAGGAAATATATAATATGAGATTTATAATTATATAAATTACTTCCCTTGAAAATAATTGTCTGTAACAAATGTCTATTTTTAGTAGCAAATAATTAAAAGCCACTACCCTGACTGTAGATTCACCACTCAAACTGTGCAAATCCATGAGATACACATGCATGCCAAATATATAAAGTGGCTATGTTCAATATTGAATAATTTTCTCCCTTTTTAAAGCTTATTACTTCCCTTAAATCTGTATTTTTTACTGTAGACCGTAAAGGATGACCTTGACCTTTTACCACAATGTGATTGTCAGAAACACAATGCCGCCTACTGCGCCGCTTTGATTTATTTAACAAAAATTTATACGTGGGCAGGTCAGATAACTATGTCCATTTAAAGCTTATTACTTCCCTTGACTTTTTTCGACCCGAGACCTTGAAGGATGATGTTCACCTTGAAATTTTACCACTCAAAATGTGCAGCTCCATGAGATCTTCAATATTTAAAAAGTTATGGCCAATGTTAAAGTTTTTTTCGGACGGACGGACAGAAACACTGACTGACGGACAGTTCAACTGCTATATGCCACCCTACCGGGGGCATAAAAAAGTTTCTGGTTGGAAAATGACTCTAGTTATCTTTAGTTGTTATACCACTGCAGAGAGGGTATACATGTAAAGGAGTCACTGTCAGTTTACTTGTCAGTTATCATTAAGTTTGATTTATTTTCCTATTTCTCAAGTTATTAAACTATACTTCTAACATGTCACCACCATTAATGTAGATGTGTGAGATCACACATTCCTGAGCTATTTGCCCTTGAACAGGCATGTAGCTGACAGAGTGCAGGTGCCAATGTTTATGTAAATATGGATACATTTGGAACAAAACATGATTTAACTGTATTAGTAATGTAGTATTTATAATTTTGTATTTATTTAGATAATGCCAAAACTTTTCTTTCACCTACGTCATAACTTTTATTTAGCCTAAATAAGTTTTCTATAAATAGCAATTACTAAGCTCCAATTCACAGGGCCAATGATGCTCAAAAACGTACAAATGCCTGTAGAGCTCACATCCCCGATCCCTTTAAATAGTGCCTAATAAAAACTGAAATGATATTAATCAACTTACTGTGCATATTTATTCATATTTGAATTAAGATTTTTTATTAGCCATTATTCAACTTCCCCATTTTAATGGTACATGATTTTTTTAAATATGCAAATATGTTTTTGTAAAAGTATCAGTCATGATAAATTCATTTTGTATGTTTCAGTTCATTACTACTGTGTTAAGGTTTCTTCCAGTTAAAACATGGGGCAGTATATATTACTGGTTCAAGTTTTGCTCTCTGTCGTAAACTTGTTTTCTCTTGGTGGCAAAGAAAAAAGAAAATGATTCTGAGTCATGTACATGTAACCAATCATTTTCTGGCAAAACTGAAATCTCAATATTTATTTCAATGCCATTTGTCATTATTTAAAGACATTTCTTGTTTCATATAGATAGTGATGCGTTTGGTCAGTAAAATACCATGCAAAATGTAGTACATATGTGTTGTTTTATAAAATACTAAATATAGGGCTTTGCATTTTTCGTAGCAAGGAGGAAAGAACACACAATTGTCATCTTGGTAATAAGGGTTTAATACCTGCGCCCATTGCAAGTGACAAAAGTTCAATACCTGTGCCCATTGCAAGTGACAAGAGTTAAAAACCTGGGCCCATTGCAAGTGACAAGGGTTCAATACCTGTGCCCATTGCAAGTGACAAGAGTTAAAAACCTGGGCCCATTGCAAGTGACAAGGGTTCAATACCTGTGCCCATTGCAAGTGACAAGGGCTCAAAACCTGGGCCCATTGCAAGTGACAAGTGTTCAATACCTGCTCCAGCGTTCTAGATAAGCTGCGTATCAGCGTTATATACGCATAAGAAATAGCAAGATACGTTCAATTTATCATTTCCATGCGTACATTTAAGCAAGCCAATGTGGACTTAAGCAAATGCTGTAAATTCTCTGCATATAGCCATAGGCGCTCGATGTCAATGTTTATATTTATTATTATTTTTTTAATTTTTTTTTATTATTTTTTTTTTGTTGTTACCCGTTGTTTATTATAATGCATACACATACTAAATCAATAAAAATCTTCCGACAAAACGTCTTTAAAAAAAAAGTTTGACAATGTACATAGATATTGTACATAGTATATCATAGTATAATATCTATGTACATAGTCAAAATTTTTATTAAAAAAGACGTTTTGTCGGAAGATTTTTATTGATTTAGTATGTGTATAACATGATTCAAGTAGTGTGTCTGTACCGCGGCTATATTATTGTTTCACTTTTAGGAAATTTCCCTTCAAGCAAGGCAATTGACCATTTACCCCCATGCTTTGAAAAGTGGGGGTATTTACCCCCATGGGTCAAAAATTATCTATAATGCTGCTAATCCCATTGCAAGTGCCAAGAATTTAATACCTGCGCCCATTGCAAGTGAGCTTGGTTGTGGTCTCCATACCTGACAGGTGAGTCCTCCTTTTGGAACTCATCCCCTAACACAGCACAAGACTTAACCAAATTAAAAAAAAATCAGGTACAAATGAGGAGTGCTCTGTGATAAGGGGGTTTAATGCATGTCCATTACAAGTGTTGTCCGAGATTTGCCTGCGCAGTCCGCACAGGCTAATCAGGGAAAACACTTTCCGCTTTTGTATTATTTTTTTTTAAAGAAAGTCTATTCTTAGCAAAAATCAAGTTTAGGTGGAAAGTGTCGTCCTTGTCTAGCCTGTGCGGACTGCACAGATTAATCTGGGATGACACTTTACACAAATGCATTTAACCCTCTTTTCACAGAGCACGGGCCAAATACAATGTTTAAATCATCAGAAAACTGAGGCTAACATTCAAAATACCTGAAGGGTCCCTGATTGTGATGCTAGCCTCAGCTCCATGGCTCTCCACCATGTCAATAACTCCAAACACCAGGGCAGCCTTCCCGTTAACTAACTGCTTCTTGCCTGCCTGTTATACCAAACAAATGTTGACATCTTAATCTCCATATCAAACTAGTTCAATAAATTTGCATATTTTTTATGTAACAGTGTTAGATGGTTTGTAATGTTACAGTGATAATTATTATTATTATATTCAGATTTTTTTCTGCCTGTAAGGTACAGAAAACTTTTATTTGAATTGGTATGTTTTTAAGCGTTTTTTATGCTGTTCAAGCACATAGAATTGTAATCGTGATTAAGAATGCTGATTCTGGTAATCAAAATTTGATCATGTAGTGGTTTAATATTAGCTGCTTATATTTTCAGATATACATGGGCATGTTATTAACATCTTTTGTTCTCAAGCAAGAATATAACAAATCAGCTTGTCTAGCTAATTTCAAAGACACATTTAAACATTAATATTTCCTTTGAAACTGTCAATACCTTAGACGAAGCTGTAAAATAATGCAAATGTATTAAATGCATATATACATGTTAAAGCTTAATTTTGTGATTAATGTGTATTTCAAATTTTATCCTACAATAAAATCTGCCATGAATTACAGTAGATCACCTTTATTTCAAACACTTTTAATCCAAAGTCCTAATTATTTCTAAGGTTTTGTTTTGGTCACAATTTTTCTCCTTATTTTAATTAGACAAGAGCACCGCATAACGGGTGCCAACGCTCCGCTGCAGGGGCATTTTTTAACAAGAGCACCGCCTTGCGGGTGCAGACCGCTTATCTATTTTCTTTTTAAAGGTGAAGGGACTCTCATTTTCAATCACAAAGGAGGGAGGGGTGGAGTGAAGAGGGGTGTATAGTGTGGGGGTGTGGACATTTATTACATTATCTTCCAAAAATGCGAAAAAATGCAAAAAAAAACAAAAAAAATCGGGGAGGGGGGGGGGGTTGGAGGGTGGGGGGGGGGGGGGATTCTTTGGTGCGATGGTTGGACGGTATTTCAAACATAAAATAATAAAAATAAATATTTGTGTTTTTTAACCGTTTCAAAAAGGTGGGGGGTATAGTGTGAGGGTGTGGTGGTAATTTGTGAGATGATCGTAAAAAAAATAAAAAAAATTGGGGGGGGGGTGAGGTGGGGGGGGGTGTATAGTGTGAGGGTGTGGTGGTAATTTGTGAGATGATCTTAAAAAAAAATAAAATTTAGGGGGTGGGGATTCGGGTGGGGGGGAGGGGGGATTCTTGGGTTGTGTTTTTTAACAGTTTAAAAAAAAATATTGGGGTGGGGGGAGGGGTATGGTGTGAGGGTGTGGTGGTCATTTGTGAGATGATCTTAAAAAAAAAATATATAAAAATAGGGGGGGGGGGGTGATTCGGAGGGGGGGGGGGAGGGGGCGGGGATGGTTTGGGTGGAGTCTATTGTGGTATGTAAGGTAAGAGTAGTTTTGTCAAATCTAATCATAAATATAGAAGTTATGGCTAATTTTAGCAAAATTTTATAATTTGACCTTGAGAGTCAAGGTCATTCAAAGGTCAAGGTAAAATTCAACTTGCCAGGTACAGTAACCTCATGATAGCATGAAAGTATTTGAAGTTTGAAAGCAATAGCCTTGATACTTAAGAAGTAAAGTGGATCGAAACACAAAATTTAACCATATATTCAAAGTTACTAAGTCAAAAAAGGTCCATAATTCCATAAAAATGACATCCAGAGTTATGCAACTTGTCCTTTTACTGTACCCTTATGATAGTTTGGGAGTGTTCCAAGTATGAAAGCAATATCTATGAAAATTTAGGGGTAAAGTGGACCAAAACACAAAACTTAACCAAATTTTCCATTTTCTAAGTATAAAGGGTCCATAATTCCGTCCAAATGCCAGTCAGAGTTACATAACTTTGCTTGCACAGTCCCCTTATGATAGTTAATAAGTGTTGCAAGTATGAAAGCAATAGCTTTGATACTGTAGGAATAAAGTGGACCTAAACACAAAACTTAACCAAATTTTCAATTTTCTAAGTATAAAAAGTGCACATAATTCTGTCAAAATGCCAGTCAGAGTTACATTACTTTGCCTGTACAGTCCCCTTATGATAGTTAGTAAGTGTTGCAAGTATGAAAGCAATAGCTTTGATACTTAAGGAATAAAATGGACCTAAACACAAAACTTAACCAAAATTTTCAATTTTCTAAGTATAAAAAGGGCACATAATTCAGTCAAAATGCACGCCAGAGTTATCGAACTTTGCCTGCCCAGTCCCCTCATGATAGTAAGTAAGTGTACAAAGTTTGAATGCAATAGCATTGATACTTTCTGAGAAAAGTGGACCTAAACGCAAAACTTAACCGGACGCCGACGCCAAGGTGATGACAATAGCTCATAATTTTTTTTCAAAAAAAAGATGAGCTAATAAATGAAAGTTTGTTAGAATTTTTTTTTTAATTTTTAGAGGTCACAGTGACCTTGACCTTTGACCTAGTGACCCAAATATGGATGCGGCTTGTGGAACTCATCAAGTTGTTGCTACATATGAAGTTTCACAGTTGTAGGTGGAAGCACTTTGATTTTAGAGCCAATGTTAAAAACATTGACAAAATGTTAAGGTTTTAGCATGACGGCTGCGACACGACACGACGAGCTGGCTATGACAACACCTCAGGTTTTCTCCGAAAACAGCCGAGCTAAAAATTGATGGTTAATTCCAACACTGCAATTTTTCATTCTTAATTCAAACCCATTAATCTGGTCACATCTCTAGTTTTTAGTGCTGCAACAATATACCGGTATATCAGTATATATCGCAATACGCAATCCGCATATTGTATTGCGATACGATTTTCATCATACCAGTACGAAAATTTTACAAAAATTAATTCACATTTCGTCCAGAAAAGCCATCTGAAATAATGATAACAAGGTAAACAAAACAAAGCAGTGTAAATATTTTTTTTTGTAAAAATAGCATTCTGAAAAGTATATTATACGGAGTAACATTGTTACATCGGAGCATTCGTTCGATGCTTTTGAACAGATTATCGTTGAATTAATTGCGCACAGCTGTAAATGTTTCGTTCGATTCTGAATTGAGCATTATTAAATTTGTGATCCAAATTTCGGAAATACGCTTCAAAATTTTAATGCTAATGCGACAATAAAAAATTATAGCTTCAAATAAAAAGTGCTTTATCCTTTGTCTCAATAAAAAGCGCGCGAAAATTATACAGACATGTAGAACGTCGCATGGAAAGTATGGGTGTATTTTGTGTTATATAAAAATGGGAACATCACGTCAGGTGAATTACGCGTGTTCAGTGGAAAAAAACGCCCGGGTTGGATGTTATTTCATCACATCTTTAAATAGTAACAAATGCCAAAATGTATTTGATACTTAAGAAAAGTTGCGAATGTTTGTGTTTCTTGTTATTCTTGAGCACATTTACCGGTATATAGTAAATATTTACCAAAATTTGCTTTAAAACTGGAATATACCAGATTATCGAGTAATTGGCAAGTTATAATTTTGGTACAAGTTAGAAATATATTGTGATATATTGCAATACGGGTTTTTGAACTGCAATATATATTGCAATATGGTTTTTGGCGTATTGTTGCAGCACTACTAGTTGTAATGCTTTTTTTGCTAATTTCTTCTTACAGTCCCAGTGAATTCAAAATTATGCTGTTTGCATATAACTGTAGACTCAAATGCAAACTATCAGTGTACTTAAATGTTTTGGACACAATCAGCATGTACATTTCATACAAGCATAATTAAAGAATTTGGTGGAAATGTTTTCCGATTCTTGAATAACCAACCAGAAGCTGTGTGGCAGCTATAGAGAACTTGTTGAGCAGCCTGGGTGCCTCTGTACCAAGGTCTCGCATCAGAGACTGCCATGGGGTGTCCACAAACACATCTTCACTGGTCTGGGACAGAACTGGGCATGATTCTTCCTTTAGAAAACATAACTACAATGTACCACTTAATATTACACTAATAATTTGATTACATCTTTTCAGAGTATCACAGATTTTACTCAAAACTTTCATGCAAATGCAATATGTTATTGAATATGAATATGTAGATTGCATTTATTTATTTTATGCTTTCCAGTGGTTTACAGAGAAATACCAGTGAATTAAAACTGATAATTTCACTGTTTCAAACAATGAAAATTATAAGTGAAAATTATTGATAATTGTCATTGTTTACTGTGAAATGACGTCATTTTTTGACGAAATGACGTCATTATTCCAGCGAAATTCTTTAGTTAAACTCTTTGACAATGTATAAAAACTGTGAAAAAAAGCATAACATAAAAAGAAAAATTGTTGGATTCGGTGGAATATCGATTTTAATTCACTCGTGAAAATCGTGAATCGTGATCATAGAAAAGATATATTTTCTATGATCACTCGTGAATTAAAATCGATAATCCACCGAATCCAACAAATATCCTTTATTTAACCTTAAGGTGTCAGAATTAAGCATAACTTTACAAGATTAGATGGATGCTCCCAATGATACCCTTGGTCAATGTTTGGGTTGATTTTTTAAAA